>NC_061800.1:3440439-3789972 GCF_021462225.1 Girardinichthys multiradiatus
CGGTCACCATTGCATTTTTTATCTATGTCATAGAGCGTGCGGATTATCACTGCAGCACGTGTTGTCAAAATACACCGGAGATGTGATTAAGAATGATTAATGGTATCTAACTTTGTGAAAACATATAAGAAATGTGTCATTAATCAAAGTTGTACATTTTATACTCACGGAACATGCTCTTTGGATATGTTTCTGGATTGTTATGAAATTTGAATGGTCTTTTTTTTTTTCATTGTTTGTTTTTTCGTATGATTTAATATTTGTGTAATGACATCATATGTTAGTATGTGAAGTAGAGAACGAAGCTAGACTTAAAAATATAATCAATAAATATTTTATTGAATAAAAGAAATAGGCTACATTTTTCATTTTCTTATAACAGTTTATGGTGAAAATGTAATCCATCGGGGTGGTAGTGTCGTCTTACGAAGATACTTTTTTGACCTCCCATCAGCATTTTTATCTTCCAGCTCGGATACCGACCAGTGGAGGGAATGAGTTATCTGCCTTCTTCTTCTTGTTCTTCTCTGCTTAACACTGGGTGGTGTACCCCCATTTTCAATCGATGTACCCTCTGTTTTGAAACGTCTATATTCTTCACGAGCATAAGGGTTAATGACTGAAGATATAGGGATGTTTACCTCTGACAAGGTGTGTAGAAAGTCTGGCCATCCTCGGGGTTGCTGTGCTCCAGATTTTTTAAACGGTAGCATGAGATTTTTCAACAAGTCAATCATGTGGGGCCCGTTTACGACATTTCCTTCAAATACAAATTCACCTCGCGAAGTCCAACTGTCACTTCTTTCGGATAATTTCTTCAAAATGTACTCAGCATTTTTACGGTTATGTTTAGGTAGACTTTTCAGTACTTCCGTAAGAACCTGATCCTTAGGGGCCTCGTCCTGCCCCGGGCCTTGTTTTTCTTAGGACTGCTCATGTTCAGGAACCTCTGTGTCACGCTGCAGCGTCAAACTCATCCGCTGTTCTTCTTTCACACCTTGCTTGAGTAGAGTCAAATACCTCTGCAAAAGCGCATCGTATTTCTCGATTTTTTCATAAGAAGTCAAACCGGGCTCGTTTAATATCGCTCTCATGTCAGCATCCAAATTCTCCTCCGCCGTCTGTCTGATGGACGTGTCTGACTGGGTCAGACGCTTGAATTGATGAGGTGAAATGAGAAACATCTTCTGCGATGTTCTGAGAGACATTATCTCCTGATTATACCACCCACTAGATCACCGATCAAGGGAGCAAGAGCCGTTAAGATGGGGAAAATAAAACCACCTCCTTGACTTTTGAGGGCTAACTGTTTAGTTTTTATTCCGGTTCTTTTATCACCCAACAATCTGATGATTTTTCTTTGTTTCTTCAATTGTCGGTGTTGAGAGGGTGATAGTTTAATGTTACCTTTTAAAATATTCAGAGCAATCTCGCACAGAGCCTGAAGAAAGTCGGGTGAGCAGTGTGCGAGAATATCTTTGCGCTTCTGCGGAGTGGCCTGGTACAAAGCTCTGAATAATGGGACATTCCTTTTTATACGCGCAGACATGATGACTTACTTTGTTTTGGGTACATACACAGCAGGCCACTGGTGAGGAAGTATCCCCGTTCTCAGTCTGAAATGTTCTGGGCAGGTAGGCGTAAAATCAATGATTAAATATCCATGAGCTTCTCTCGTTGCGTCTTCAAAACTCTCCAAGAAGAGACCCTTTTGAGATGGAAACATTTGGCGGGCCAGTATATTCAGTTGGAGTTTATCTCTCGGGTTTTTAAACAACACCATATAATTAGCGTTCAGGCTGATGGTGCGACTGTACTTTCAACATCATGACGCTCATATTACGATGGTGACGAAACTGGGTAAAGACTTTCATCACGTTTTCATCATCTGAGGCTTGAGCTATAACATCGTCTAGAATAATCAGATGATTCTGATCAGGAGGAAACAGGTTTTCATCTTCAAAAGAATGAGGCAATCCTTCCACAAAGGTAATATTTTTATTCATCTTCTGCAATTCAGCATACATGGGTTGAAAAGAAGTGTAAATCCATACAATATTTTCTGGAACAACATCCATGACATTATTACAATTTTGCAAAATACTTTTTACAAAGAGGCTTTCCCGCAGCCGCTGGGTCCAACAATCATACATGAGAAAGGTGCTCTAAATCTAGGATCAAAATCAATCTCCTGTAAATCCATGGAACCTTTTATTTTATTTCTTCTTCTTCTTAAGCTCTAATAACCAAAAGGCAGCGTTGTCCCGTCAGAAAAAAGACGTCTCTTATCATAGACCAATCGAAACTTTTTAAGAAATGTTGCGTTTGTCAAACGGAATCTCTTTTTATCCCTCCTGATTGTGTGCTGAGGAATTTCAATGAAACTCTCACCTAACTTCTGTAAGTAGCCCTCGACCAGCCCTTTGATGCTGTCAAAATTGACCCTCTCGCTGCATTCATGCGTCTGAGTGATGCCTTTAGCACGTATCACTACTTTTTTACAGTTTTTTGGTCTGGTATGCATAACTCTTGGGTCCTGTCGATGCAAACTCCGAAATGCTGTCACTCTGTTAAATCACCCAGATAATTCCCCAATTCCAAAGAAGTTTCACACTTTTTGTCACATAAATCAAACTGTCCGTGTCAATATAAATCAATCTGTCCTGTAACTTCTCCATGCTGCTGAGAAGTTTTAAACGTGCGTAAGCGGTGGTGAATGCTGCAATAAACACATTGTTTGCCTTGCTTGGAGGAGAGATGACACGTTTTCATTTTTTCAGGGTTGAAAAAATTAAAATAGTTAACTCTATATTTACTCGAGAACATGAAGCTGAAAAATTCTTCAGGGTTAGTGATGACTGTGGTCTGAGACAGATCACTTCTTTGCGCAAATTTCCCCCAAAAACTGTTTAAACACAATTTGCAACCTGCCTTTTGGCAGGGTTCCCCTCGATTTTCTCAGGGTCTAATTGGATACCCTGATGGAGTTTGTAGTCTGCTACATACTTTGACTTGCTCTCCTGATCCACTGCTTCAGACGGATAGCCTGAAGCCTCCTGTTTACCCTTCAGGAAGGTGTTTACAAAACTCTACACTCACCCACACACCCGTCAGAGCTCTGTCCTCATCATTATGCATGCAGGGACCTGACTGGTTATTTATTTCAGAGCATGTGCGGCAGAGAGTAAACACAAGTTTACCTCGGGAAGTTCTGTAAGGTAAAACGGGGAACAACAGGTCACGTGGTGGGTACACCACACCTTTGATTATTCCGAAGTAGCTGCTGGGGTCATCAAAATCTTTGCATATGATGGTGGGATGACCGAAGGGAAAAACGCAGTTGGCGTTTACATAAGGGTACAGAGATGTACCCTTATGATCCACATAATGTACAGTTTCACCCGGCCCCGCAGTATACCTCAGTCTCAATGCGCAGGTGCGTCCACCATACAGAGCATCCCGGGGCGATAACGGTTCGGGTGCATTAACTTTCTCAAGAAAGCTGATTACCCCCGGGTGGTTTTTTTTCATTTAAGTCCACTCATGCTCCCAGATGACCTTGAGACGAAGGCCGTACACAGTTTGGAGCACCTTGTTTCCCTCAACAGTGGCTGCGTAAAACTGTTCAAATGCGACCCCTCTCAACGGACATTTGTCATGAGGCATGTAACACTTTTTACAGCCGTGGAAAAAACAGCCGTAAAATTCAAACGCAACTTTGACACCGTTAATCTCTGCATACCCATCCACAGAATATGGACCAATTTTCTTTTCACCCCTATTTAAAGCATGCTCGATAAATATGGTTCTGCTGTCTGCAATCCAGCCGAGCCATTGAATGGACACGCTGGAGAACGTTTTACTGCTACGTCTGTAATCCAGAGGTGAGGGAATGGCTAAGGTTTTAGGAGGAAGGAAATTGGTTACAAAAACCTTCATGCACGCAGATGCTATTGTGATGCATTTAAACGGATCCACACTTGTCTCCTTAAAGAACTCGTCTCTGAATTTTAAGCATCCTTGAGAAAGAATTTCATCGTAATTTTTACAATAACAAATAGCTTCTTTCTTAAAGTCAAAGACTTCTTTGCTCGCTTCTCTGTACCAGCTGCTAAACACCTGTTGTTCTTGAAGACTCATGCGTTATACAGCGTAGCAGGATGGAGCAGGATATGACCCCACGTACCGTAGGCGCTTTTCGGATGAGAATAGGTGGGGGAAAAAACCCTTGCTTTGATCGGTAAAGCCTAACGCTTTCGGCATGGCACTCAGCTTCATACACATGAAGGACAGGCTATCAATGTATTTTAACCTGTAATCAGGGTCGGTTAAACAGAGAACTTTACTTCCCTGCATGATGAGATGAGGTTTAATACCTAACTGCAGCATAGCTGTGAGAATCAGGTAGCTGTCATACCCACACGCGTTGTGCGCTATTAAGGTGAAGCCTCTGTACATCGGTCTCCTGAAATGTAGAAGACATTTTTGGGTGCAGTCTAACCCATAAGCGTGCCATTCATCACCTTTCAACGTTTTAGCACAGACCAGAAAGGGCGTATGCATGCCGCTCTCATTGATGAGGCATTCAAAATCATAAAAAATCAGTTTATCATCAAGCTGATTAATTGCACTGCAAGGCTGAATGTAACACTTATGATCATCGCATGTAATGTCTAGGCTGGGAGGTACATTTTCACCGCAAATACAGCATTTTACATTACACATGTGTGGTTTATTCGGTTTACTGATTGGAATAATGTATATCCTTTTGCATACTTTACATAGTTTTACCAACTCACAGTCACTCATAGGACGGTGAGCACTATTTCTGTTGCGCGGTTCTCTGTGTCTACTGAAACATGATGAATTACGACAGATTCTTTGACAGCCTGTACAGGTTACAGGATTGCTAATTTCTTGCATACATTTATATGTCTGACACACTGAACAATAACCTTCACAATGGTGTGTGTTTGCATTCTCATAGCTGGTGTAACAGTAACCACAGACATATCTGCAACCCATAAAACCTTTGAGATTTTTTATCCCATAGTAATGACCTTGAAATAATAGCAAAAACAGAGGGTTTGAACAATCAGGGAAACTGGTCTCAAATTTACACAGAGCTGTAGAGCCTGTGGTTCTGTGAAACACTACAATTTTTCTCTTCAGAATGTTTTTAAATTTACCAATATCACTAAAAGTAACTGCTGTCTGCTCATCGAGGCCTGCCTGATGCTGCCATCTCCTCCCCAGTTCTACAGCACAGTCATCCGTAAGCTCAGGGTCAGAGACGTGTGCGAGGCAGATTGCAAAGCATAACTGATTATCGGTATTATTTATAACATACAGATGACGCATTTTCTTATTAATTAGTTCACTGTCTAACGTTCCTGTAGCCTTACGTTTCACCCCTCCTGCAGGCTCATTAACAACCTGAAGAACAAATTCCAGGTTATTATCTACAGGTACATCTGCATTCGATTGTATTAAATCATCTAGAAAGTTCTCAAAAGCAGGCAGGATCATATTTCCATCATCTGTAACAGTAAATGTGACGTGACAATTGAGATTTTCACCCCCTAATTCCAGCTGCGCAACGTCGTTACGTCTGGTTAAAGATCTTGCGGCGTCGGCTAATTCAATGAGAATATGCATGATGTTTGTATAGAATGCAGCTAGATCCGGAACGTTCCCCGGACAGGGTGGCGGGATGGTAAAAGGTCTCCTTATTTCATGGTTATTAAAACATTCACGTTCAACAACCGCTGGATGATCTCACCCTATTTGATCAGAACTGACCGCTATCTCCTGATTGAAATGACCCCCATGCTGATCAGCATTGTGTGATGTTGTAGGATTTTGTAAGTCAGCTGATTCATTTTGCTGAATGCTGAGTGGAGACGGTGCTCTATTTAAATCTTCAAGAGCCTGATTGATTAAGTTTAAAAAGTCACCGTGCTGATATTCATTGTGGTTGTTAACAAGAGATGCTTCATCCTCTAAAACATGTGCAGGTATAGGGATTTCGTTAAGCTCAGTTACTACATTTTTTATTTCATCCAGGCCAAGTCTGATTCGGTTATCCATTTATATGAGCATAAGAAAAATCAAACAAACCTACAGAAAAAAAAAACCCCACAGTGATCACTTCAGTTTAAAATCCCCTTGATGTCACCAAACTGCTTCTGTAACAGAATCAGAAATGCAGCCAGAAGCGTTAAAGATGAGACCTTATTTCGACGGATCCGTGCGGCTGTAGAAACTTTTTTTCTGCGACGTTGATGTGCAGGTCTGGAACCAATCTGTCCTACCATCAACGTTACCTCTGTAAAGAGAATGAACAACAACAACAAAAAAAAAAATATATATATATATATATATATATTGAAATAAACAAATTAAAGCTGAAAAAAGGGGGAATTCAAATTAATTCAGTAGGTATGAATTAAAACGTACCGCTCATTAAACCTCTCACGAGGGTCGCCCTGGTATGCAGAACAGAGAGTCGCTGTCTTTTGGCCGGGGTTAAATATTCTGTAAAAAAACAGAATAAAATAAAGTTACCTTATGCTGCGCAGCACAGCATTCATAAATAAACGATAATAGTTTTAAAATAAACAAGTTTTTTAAGGTGAACCGTCACCTTAACGTGGTGGAGGGGTTTGAGTGCTCAAATGATCCTAGAGGCTATGTTGTCTGGGTCCTAAATGCCCCTGGTAGGGTCTCCCATGGCAAACAGGTTCTAGGTGATGGGTCAGACAAAGAATGGTTCAAGAACCCCTCATGAAGAACACAATATCGAGGCACGTGATGTCGCCCGGTACGGCGGAGCCGGGGTCCCACCCTGGAGCCTGGCCTGGGGTCGGGACTCGTCGGAGAGCGCCTGGTGGCAGGGTTGCTCCTCGCGGGACCCGGCCGGGCCAAGCCCGAATGAGAGACGCGAGGCCATCCCCCAGTGGGCCCACCACCTGCAGGGGGAACCGTGAGGGACCGGTGCAAAGAGGATTGGGTGGCGGACGAAGGTGGAGACCCCAACGGCCCGATCCCCGGATGCTTAGGCTGGCTCTAGGGATGTGGAATGTCACCTCGCTGGGGGGGAAGGAGCCTGAGCTTGTGCGGGAGGTCGAGAGATATCGACTAGAAATAGTCGGGCTCGCCTCCACGCACAGCGTGGGCTCTGGAACCCATCTCCTTGAGAGGGGTTGGACTCTCTTCTACTCTGGAGTGCCCACGGGGAGAGGCGGCGGGCTGGTGTGGGTTTGCTTGTTGCCCCCCAGCTCAGCCGTCTCGTGTTGGGGTTTACCCCAGTGGATGAGAGGGTTGTATCCCTGCGCATTTGGGTTGGGGAGAGGTCTCTGACTATCATTTCAGCCTACGGGCCGAGTGGTAGTGCAGAGTACCCTGCCTTCTTGGCGTCCCTGTCGGGGGTGCTGGATAGTGCCCCTCCCGGGGACTCCATTATTCTGCTGGGGGACTTCAACGCCCACGTGGGGAACGACAGTGACACCTGGAGAGGCGTGATCGGGAGGAATGGCCTCCCCGATCTGAATCCGAGTGGTGTTTTGTTATTGGACTTCTGTGCTAGTCACGGATTGTCCATAACGAACACCATGTTCAAACATAAGGGTGTCCATCAGTGCACTTGGCACCAGGACACCCTAGGCAGGAGGTCGATGATCGACTTTGTTGTCGTATCATCAGACCTTCGGCCGCATGTTTTGGACACTCGGGTGAAGAGAGGGGCTGAGCTGTCCACTGATCATCACCTGGTGGTGAGTTGGATCCGCTGGAGGAGGAGAAAGCCGGACAGACTCGGCAGGCCCAAGCGCATAGTGAGGGTCTGCTGGGAACGCCTGGCAGAGCCCTCGGCCAGGGATGTATTCAACTCCCACCTCCGGGAGAGCTTCGACAAGATCCCGGGGGATGTTGGAGACATAGAGTCCGAGTGGACCATGTTCTCTGCATCTATTGTCGATGCTGCTGCCCATAGCTGCGGCCGTAAGGTCTGCGGTGCCTGTCGTGGCGGCAATCCCAGAACCCGGTGGTGGACACCGGCAGTAAGGGATGCTGTTAAGCTGAAGAAGGAGTCCTATCGGCTGTGGTTGGCTTGTGGGACTCCTGAGGCGGCTGACGGGTACAGTGAGGCCAAGCGTGCTGCGGCCCGGGCTGTGGCAGAGGCAAAAACTCGGGCCTGGGAAGAGTTCGGTGAGGCCATGGAGAAGGACTACCGGTTGGCCTCGAAGCGATTCTGGCAAACCGTCCGGCGCCTCAGGAGGGGGAAGCAGTGCTTTGCCAACACTGTTTATAGTGGGGGCGGGAGACTGCTGACCTCGACTGAGGACATTATCGGGCAGTGGAAGGAGTACTTCGAGGATCTCCTCAATCCTGCCATCACGCATTCCGTGGTGGAAACAGAGGCTGGGGACTCGGGGTTGGACTCTTTCATCACCCAGGCTGAAGTCACCGAGGTGGTTAAAAAGCTCTGCGGTGGCAAGGCTTCGGGGGTGGATGAGATCCGCCCTGAGTACCTCAAGTGTCTGGATGTTGTAGGGCTGTCATGGTTTACACGCCTCTTCAAGTGCCTCTGGACTGGCAGACTGGGGTGGTGGTCCCCCTTTATAAGAAGGGGGACCGGAGGGTGTGTTCAAACTACAGGGGGATCACACTCCTCAGCCTCCCTGGTAAGGCCTACGCCAGGGTATTGGAGAGGAGAGTCCGACCGATAGTCGAACCTCGGCTTCAGGAGGAACAGTGTGGTTTTCGTCCCAGCCGTGGAACACTGGACCAGCTCTATACCCTCTACAGGGTGCTCGAGGGTTCATGGGAGTTTGCCCAACCGATTCACATGTGTTTTGTGGACCTGGAGAAGGCATTCGACTGTGTCCCTCGTGATGCCCTGTGGGGGGTGCTCCAGGAGTATGGAATCGGGGGCCCTTTATTAGGGGCCATCCGGTCCCTGTACGAGCAGAGCAGGAGTTTGGTCCGCATTGCCGGCACTAAGTCGGACCTGTTCCCAGTGCATGTTGGACTCCGGCAGGGCTGCCCTTTGTCGCCGGTCCTGTTCATAACTTTTATGGACAGGATTTCTAGACGCAGCCAAGGGCCGGAGGGGGTCTGGTTTGGTGACCAGTGGATTTCGTCTCTTCTTTTTGCGGATGACGTGGTCCTGCTGGCCCCCTCTAGCCAAGACCTACAGCATGCGCTGTGGCGGTTCGCAGCCGAGTGTGGAGCGGCTGGGATGAGGATCAGCTCCTCCAAGTCCGAGGCCATGGTACTCGACCGGAAAAGGGTGGCTTGTCCTCTTCCGATTGGAGGGGAGTTCCTGCCTCAAGTGGAGGAGTTTAAGTATCTCGGGGTCTTGTTCACGAGTGAGGGAAGAATGGAGCGGGAGATCGACAGACGGATCGGTGCGGCTGCCACAGTAATGGGGGCGCTGTGCCGGTCCATTGTGGTGAAGAGAGAGCTGAGCCGAAAAGCAAAGCTCTCAATTTACTGGTCGGTCTACGTTCCTACCCTCACCTATGGCCATGAACTTTGGGTCATGACCGAAAGAACGAGATCACGGATACAAGAGGCTGAAATCAGCTTCCTCCGTAGGGTGGCCGGGCACTCCCTTAGAGATAGGGTGAGGAGCTCGGCCATCCGGGAGGAGCTCGGAGTAGAGCCGCTGCTCCTCCACATCGAGAGGAGCCAGTTGAGGTGGCTCGGGCATCTATACCGGATGCCTCCTGGACGCCTTCCTCGGGAGGTGTTCCAGGCACGTCCCACCGGGAGGAGGCCCAGGGGACGGCCCAGGACACGCTGGAGGGACTATGTCTCTCGGCTGGCCTGGGAACGCCTAGGGCTCCCCCTGGAGGAGCTGGAGGAGGTGTCTGGAGAGAGGGACGTCTGGGCGTCTCTGCTGAGTCTGCTGCCCCCGCGACCCGGTCCTGGATAAGCGGAAGACGACGAACGAACGAACGAAGTTTTTTAAGGGGGAAGTTAACCCCTATAACTTTATTACTTGTAGGTTTATAAACGAATTTTTATCTTACTCCGAATCTGTGCGATAAAACCTCCAGATTTCGCTTCTTGTACAGGACCGATGCATTTCTGTTGAACGCTGTCCTGATCTTTGAAAAGTGACCTTCTGGTAGACGGCCTCAGTGTCGCATCTTTGGGTGTATCTGTAAACAGATTTATATGATATTTTATTGAACTATGCTTAAAATACACACATATATATATATATATATATATATATATATATATATATATTGTTGTTTTTATTTATTTTTACCCACCTTGCTGCTCGACAGCTGATGGCAGTATTCCAAGTTCGGCTTTAGTTTGCTTGATCAGATCAGCTGGTGCTGTTTCTTCCAGAGAGTTCTCTGTCGAATCTGTAAACAGTTTTATCTGAGGTTTTAAAACAAGTCTCTAATAATGCACATTCACCCTCAAAGAAAACAAATAGTTTTTAGGGCTTACTTTCTGGCCCGGGAGCAACTGGTAACTTATCCAGTGTGTTTTCAGGGGAAATAATGATAATTGGCGGAGGGGTATTTAAAGATTCAGCTATAACTTCTTTGTTAGAAGAACGTTCAGATGTTGTTGTTGGTATTTCTTTTTTGAAAATAATTTGCCTTCTCAACTTTGACTGTCGATTCCAGCCGCTGAATTCTCCAACTTGATCATTCGGGTTTACCTCTCTCATCAAATCTATAAATTGAAACATTGTCAAGGGTTAACTATAAAATATTTTTGCATTTAACATTTACTTACCATATTCTGATTGTGTCAAGATGAAATCCTCAAGGTCATCAGTGGTGGGTTCTATGACAAAGAAACAATATATATATATATATATATATATGTATATATATAAAACAATATTAGAGAACATTCACATGCATTTAATGATTTCTTAAAGATGAATACTTACTTACCTACTTTTAAATATGTCATTGTACTTCTGTGAATCATTAGAAGCAGATGGAGCAATTTCTTCGTTTTCTGAAATATGCACCGACATATGTTTCTTGTCAGTACTGGTATTTTCAATGTAACAAGCTTAAACTAGAGTTCTACTAGTATTTTCAGTGTAACAAGTTTAAACCTTTCTTAGTTGTACCACACTTGACGCTTGACGATGTACACAGCTCTGATGTCTCTGCTCTGACTACTGTGAAACTAAACCTGATTTTTATTGCCAGCACACTGAAATGCAAAAAAAGAGGTCCAATTACCATATTGGCTATTCATTGCACTGTTTCTTGTGGACATAAGTCAGTGATGTCTGACATGGGGACGCTGTGTCTGTAGACTTTACCAAAATCAAAAACTAGAATTTCCTTTTAGAAGCACGTATTAGCAATGAGAAACCAGCAAACTTTGATATTCATCAGGCCCTGGGGGTCTCACCTGTTCATGAACCTATGTATGTCCTCTTTTTGGAGGGGGACTGAGAGAGTTCTAATTACTTTATTGCCCTGTGTCACACACTTGGTCAGGAAATTGAATCAGAAGGCCGAGGGGTGATGTTGACTGGGAGTTCACTTACAGAATAATTGTTTCAGTAAGTCCCTGAATAACCATTGCTCTAAGATGAAAAGACAAAAAAAAAAATGTTTTAGAAAAGCTACAGGTAACTTAAATTATTATTCCTTTTCCTAAAATGGATTCTCTCATGATTCAAAACAAACACATCATCGCTAGAGTCAATTTATAACTTGGAAACAGTATACTGAGGGTTCGTAACGTTTTTCTGTTAATTTCATATTTGTCTTACCTATTTCTCCTGGTTTCCAGTCTGTTGACGCAGAAGTGGAAGGTTTGCTCGTTCCATCGATGTAGGGAAGCACAATCTTTATTTACCGGCAGAGCCACTTCTTTCCATTGAATGACCCTGGTAGAGGTGGCATCTGAGGGGAGCTGCTACATTTACAACCTGACCTCAAAGTGGAAGAAAATGTTTGACTAAATTTTGTATACGGGCAAAGCCATTTGTTGGTAGACTTCACAACATAAGATGCTTTGATGCGGGAAGACTGTGAAGCAAAGGCAATACAACTCAGCCTTATAGAGCAAAGTGTTTGGAAGGTCAAATGTAGAATCCTCGATATTCATTTGACACACTTCGTAATTAAGTCCATAATTAAACTAAACACAGGTTATGGTTGCAGACACTCCAGATAATACAAAAATGAACCAGGTGGGTTCTAGAACTAGCATCTTCTTGTTTTACCATATTAACTTTAAAACATGCTTGAGAAAAATCGGCTGATGTTACACATCTCAATGAAAAACGATGATCAAACAGCATCAGTGTAAAGTGGTGTTTGTTTCGCTCAGGGTCGCACATCCACTCAGAAATCTTCAGCAGACCCAGTGTGGAACGAGCAGATTGTCTTCACTGAAATGTTTCCTCCATTGTGTCAGAGATTAAAGATCCAGGTCTGCTACTACATATTTATTTACAGTTCTGAAAAATGGATTTAAATGTACACTGGTACAATTTCCTTATAATTTTAGAATAATTTTCCTTTTAGGTTTGGGATGAGGGAAGCATGAATGATGTTGCTATAGGAACCCATTACTTTGACCTAAGATGTATCTCCAATGAACAAGATGGTGACAAAGGTGAGGATAAATTAAGTGAGAGATGAAAGCAGGCCCAAAAAGATATACCATGGATTAATCATGGTGATTTGTTTTTTTTTCTTACTGTTTTCAGGGTTTTTACCAACGTTCGGCCCAGCTTGGATTAACCTGTATGGCTCAGCTCGAAACTTCTCTTTGGGTGATGACATGGGGGAACTTAATGAGGGCATTGGCGAGGGAGTTTCCTTCAGGTTCAAAACAAAACATTATTCTTCTTCACATTTTAACTAAAAGGAAGAAAGAAGTGCCTCATTTACCTGAAAAAATTATTCTGCTCACTAACATACACCTAGCTGTGTCTTTTGATTTTAGGGGAAGGGTCTATTTAGAGCTGGCGGTGGAGATCCTGTCTGGGGGCACAGGAACGGATTCCAAACTCAGTTGGATGATCAAACCTGTGAAAGATGCAAAAGCAGGGAGAGCTGGTGGGAAGGATGCAAAGACTCCTGTAGGAGGAGCAGGAGGAGGGACAGGGGCAGCTGAGGATGACAAAGGCAAAGCAGGGGCATCAGAGGTCCTGCCTGTTGATCCTCCTCCAGTGGTAAGAAAAAATATTTTATTGTTCCAGAAAAGGATGATACATTTGAGAGCACCAAAATGAATGGCATTCCTGCTGTGTTTTGCTGCTGATTTCTGTAACAAGTGACTAAGACACTGTTATACAGTGTTATATTCAGTCATTTGCAGAAAACAGAGGTGTATTTTAACATCTGTCACCCCCACTCATCTGCACACACATATTTTACAGCTGACATAACCACACTGTTTAACAGCATCTGCCATGTACGACATTTACCTGCCGTGTACTACCTTTAAGCTGCAAAGGCCCAACCGGTGCATCTGGTTCAGGTGGATACAGCATGTGGCCGGAACCGTTGGCTCTGTAATAGGGAATCTACATCTGTTTGGTGCAGGTTAGTTGTAGCTCCCTCAGTGGTGGACTGTGGGGACACCCGCTTCAGGCGGCTGGCATGCCACCTGAAACTGTCAGCCAAGCAAAAGGTTGCTGGCCCCAACTGTTCCGTGATCTGCTGCTTTGCAGAGTGGGATGAGAGCAGCTTGCAGGACCGATGGCATCGCTTGGTCCAGGCGCAGTCTGACATTACGTACATGATGCGTTTTACCTGATGCTTCTTGTTAAATTGCTGCTTCATGCAGCATTGTTGCTGTGTTACTCTGTTCCCCAGAGAGGGCGGCGCTGGATGGAGGGCATAGGAAATAGAGGAAGCTGAAGCTCACGTCCTAGCATTAGGAGGGCTGGAAAACACCCTGTCGTAGTGTTGCTCTGTAATGAAGCAGAGTGCTCCACAGTGCTGATGAAAATGGGAGGCCATCCATCACGTGTGCCCATTCTTTAGAGTTTGTTTAAACCCATCTACACCACTGTTGGCTTAAGGGTGATATAAGGTGGTTCTGAGGTTTTTGATTCTACTTTCCTCCAAGGCAGTGAAGTCAGCCCAGATGAATTGGGGCCCCCTTATCTGTGGTCGGGCACACCACAGTAGGAAGTCGGTAACCACACCAGTAGTGACAGACCCAACAGATAGAACCTTGTGCCATTTGGAATAGACGTCATAAGCCACCAGGAGGATGCATTGGTGCTGTAAGACTCTTTAGAGTTCACTACAGATGTCCACCTGAATATGGGTCCACGGAGTTGATGACCATGGTTGGGGCTGCAGCAGTAGGGACGGGTCAAACATACCACCGGTGATGCAAGCTGTGCAGTCTTTTACCATCGCCTCCATGTCTCTGTCAATTGCCTGGCCACCAGACGAGGTCTCTGCAGTGTTGGATGCATAACAGGTCATGAACGTGGGGCTCTGCAGGTCAGAGTGGGCAGGCACAAGTTGGGAGGAAAGCTGCAATTAAAGCCAGCAGGCAGACGGCCTACATTTCCAGGTATGATGAGAGCTGCACTCGGCAGGAGGGCCCAGGGAGGTGCAGAATGGCATCAACATTAGAACTGAGCGAACTCAGACCATCAGCGATCACAAACTCAGCGATCACAAACTCAATGACAGGTGCTGCAAAGACGCACTTCTCTCTATTCAGTGTGATGTTGTGGCAAGCGATGATGTCAAGCACCACAACTTGACAACCGCGCCTTTGATATCGACAAAGATGGAGTCCATTACCTTCTGGCAGCAGTTGGAGGCAGAGCTGAGGCCAAAGGGCATCTGTGTGTAACGGAAAACACCTATGTAGATCACAAAGGCAGCGAGATTGTTGCCAGGGTGGGGTCACCATCAGTATGGTGGTGTCCATGTTGCCTGTCACAGAGAAGCCCAGAGTACATTGGAGGTTAAATCCAACGAGATTGCCGGGAGAGTTCTGGAGTCATAGCATACAGAGAAGGTGACCGTGCCATTGATTTTAGTAAGTCAGTAGCCATACAAGACCTCCAGGAAAGAGGTGCCGGACCTTGGACTTGCTGAGCAGACGTGGCGGTTTCCAACAGTAATGGCAGATATACGCCATCCAACTCCACCATGCACCACTAATACTGCTTGGCACTGGAGCCCACAGAGTGGGTCTGGCTTGATGAATAGGATGAGTAGTGCCGGGGATTTGTGGGGGCAGGCACAGAGCGGCACACATTGGGGAAGTGGTGCAGTTTACCGCAGAGCTGGGATCTCTGTCCCCAAGCTAAGCAGGTTGGTGCACATGTGGGATGGGAGGAAGAACCACAGTTTCAACTCAATTGAATTAAATTCAGTTTAGTTTTATTTACATATCGCCAATTCAAACACATTGTCTCAAGGTATTTTACCAAGTCAATTCAATCGAATTGTACACATTTCAAGTCAGGTACATGCATTCTAACTAATCCTAATTATCCAACAGTGCAGTCAGATTCAGTTTATTATTCAAATTGGTTAAAAAGTTTTTTCTATCTAAGGAGACCCATCAGATGCTCTGTTAGGAATATATGGAACAATCAGATCTCTGATGTATGATGGAGCTGATCATTAAGGGCTTTATATGTGAGGAGGAGAATTTTAAATTCTATTCTGGATTTAACAGGGAGCCAATGAAGGGAAGCTAAAATAGGAGAAATATGATCTCTCTTTTTAATTTTCATCAGAACTCTTGCTGCAGCATTTTGGATCAGCTAAAGGCTTTTAACTGCATTTTGTGGACATCCTGATAGTAAAGAATTACAACAGTCCAGCCTTGAAGTAACAAATGCATGCATCACTCCGGATAGGATATTTCTAATTTTGGCAATGTTCCGGAGGTGAAAGAAGGAAATCCTAGAAATTTAATTAATATGGGATTTAAATGACATGCCCAGGTCAAAAATAACACCAAGGTTTTTAACTTTATTTCCGGAGGTAAGTTTAATGCTGTCCACATTAATTGATTGACTAAACAGTTTCTTTTTCAAAGACTCCGTTCCAAAGACGACAACTTCTGTCTTTCTAAAGTCACCCAGGTTTTTATGTCTTCAAGACATGACTGTAGTCTATCTGACTGGTTGGACACATCAGGATTTATGGATAAGTAAAGCTGAGTATCATCAGCATAACAGTGAAAATGTATCCAATGCTGCCTGATAATTTTACCTATTGGAAGCATACAGGGGTTGGGCAATGAAACACCTGTCATTTTAGTGTGGGAGGTTTCATGGCTAAATTGGACCAGCCAGGTAGCCAGTCTTCATTGATTGTACCAGTAAGAGCAGAGTGTGAAGGTTCAATTAGCAGGGTAAGAGCACAGTTTTGCTCAAAATATTGAAATGCACACAACATTATGGGTGACATACCAGAGTTCAAAAAAGGACAAATTGTTGGTGCACGTCTTGCTGGCGCATCTGTGACCAAGACAGCAAGTCTTTGTGATGTATCAAGAGCCACGGTATGCAGGGTAATGTCAGCATACCACCAAGAAGGACGAAGCACATCCAACAGGATTAACTGTGGACGCAAGAGGAAGCTGTCTGAAAGGGATGTTCGGGTGCTAACCCGGATTGTATCCAAAAAAGATAAAACCACGGATGCCCAAATCACGGCAGAATTAAATGTGTACCTCAACTTTCCTGTTTCCACCAGAACTGTCCGTTGAGAGTTCCACAGGGTCAATATACACAGACGGGCTGCTATAGCTAAATCTTTGGTCACTCATGCCAATGCCAAACGTCGGTTTCAGTGGTGCAAGGAGCGCAAATCTTGGGCTGTGGATAGTGTGAAACATGTATTGTTCTCTCATGAGTCCACCTTTACTGTTTTCCCCACATCCGGGAGAGTTACGGTGTGGAGAAGCCCAAAGAAGTGTACCACCCAGACTGTTGCATGCCCAGAGTGAAGCATGGGGGTGGATCAGTGATGGTTTGGGCTGCCATATCATGGCATTCCCTTGGCCCAATACTTGTGCTAGATGGGCTTGTCACTGCCAAGGACTACCGAACCATTCTTGAGGACCATGTGCATTCAATGGTTCAAACATTGTATCCTGAAGGCGGTGCTGTGTATCAGGATGACAATGCACCAATACACACAGCAAGACTGGTGAAAGATTGGTTTGATGAACATGAAAGTGAAGCTGAACATCTCCCATGGCCTGCACAGTCACCAGATCTAAATATTATTGAGCCACTTTGGGGTGTTTTGGAGGAGCGAGTCAGGAAGCGTTTTCCTCCACCAGTATCACGTAGTGACCTGGCCACTATCCTGCAAGAAGAATGGCTTAAAATCCCTCTGATCACTGTGCAGGACTTGTGTATGTCAGTCCCAAGACGAATTGACGCTGTATTGGCCGCAAAAGGAGGCCCTACACCATACTAATAAATTATTGTGGTCTAAAACCAGGTGTTTCAGTTTCATTGTCCAACCCCTGTATATATAGTGAAGAGAATTGGCCCAAGCACCAAACCCTGTGGTACTCCACAATTAATCCTGAAGTTTGAAGATGATTTATCATTTACATGAACAAACTGGAATCTGACAGAAGAATAAGATTTAAACCAGCCTAACGCTGTTCCCCTGATCCCTACAGCATATTCCAGCCTTTCTAAGGGAATATTGTGATCCAATGTATCAAATGCAGCACTGATATCTAAGAGGACAAGTACAGACACAAGTCCATTATCTGAGGCCATAATAATATCATTAGTGACTTTCAGCAGAGCTGTTTCAGTGCTATGATGAGCTCTGACGCCTGACTGAAACTCTTCGAACAGGCCATTGCTGTGTAAATGCTCACACATTTGATTAGCAACTATTTTCTCAAGAATTTTAGATAAGAACGGAAGATTGGATATAGATCTGTAATTTTTTGAGTCATCTCAATCAAGCGAAGGTTTCTTAAGTAAAGATTTAATTACAGCTACCTTAAAAGCTTGTGGTACATATCCAGAAACTAAGGATAGATTAATCATATCTAAAATGGGGCTGGTAATCAGAGGGAACACTTCCTTAAATAATTTGGTTGGGATTAGGTGTAACATATAAATTGAAGGTTTAGATGAAGCTAATATTTTTGATAACTCGGGAAGCTCCACTGGATCAAAGCAGTCCAAACACAGATCAGGTTCTACAGTTACCTTCAAAGCTGTCTGACTTACTGAGGATGAAGTAATCATGTTTGGGAGTATACCAATGATTTTATTTTTTATTAGAATCAATTATATTTAAAAAGAATCCCATAAAGTCATCATTGCTGAGAGCTAAGGGAATGGATGGCTCAACAGAGCTATGACTCTGTGAAAATTTAGCAACTGTACTAAAAGGAAACCTAGGATTATTCTCATTATCTTCTATTAGTGATGCGAAATAAGCTGTTATAGCTTGGCGAAGTGTCTTTTTATACAACAGTAGACAATTTTTCCAGATTAAGTAGGAGTCCCTGAATTAAACCAGGTAGCAGGTCTACTATGAATAATTACCTTCTTTTTCCGTATATTACCGTGTACTACAGACAAGACTGTAGCATACAGAACCTATTTGAGAACCTTTTGAATGTTTTCAAATGCAAAGGAATCCTTTCATAGCAGAAAGTTACTGGGAAAGAAAAAGCTGCAGACAAAACATGACAATTAGGGAATGGTTAAGTTAAGAACCAAAATAGTGCCACAGTTCAAGTTAGGAAATTATCAGTATAAGATGAAAATCTTTGTAAAAAACAAAGATCTATATTGAATGCTTTGATCTATAATTGTTACCTGTTCCTTAGGTAGTGCTTCAGTTTAATGTTTTTTTAGAAAACCTTCCAGATGGGAGGGTAGTTTGTGACTTACTTTAAGAAGTATTAAACCCATATTAAAATGCTTCTAGGTATGTACATGTAATGGTAATGTTTGCTTAGAGTTGCTTCTGCATGCTCAAGTGTAGTTCTAGAATAAGGTCTAAATCTAACTACGTATCTCAGAAAGTAATGTAAACTGAAACAATGCTATTGTTTCTTTGTTCAGCCAGCTGAAGGTGACAGTGAGACCTTCCTGCTGTTTGGTTCATTGTTTGAAGCCACAATGATTGACCGTAAGATTGGAGACAGACCGATCAGCTTTGAGTTCTCCATAGGTGAGTTCCTATGGAAAAAAGAGCTATAAAAAGTAATTTTTCTCCATTGATATATATACCTGAGACAAGAAGTAAGGGAATTGGTGTTTGGTATTTCTTTGTTGTAACAGGAGTAATAAACCCCACTTTCTGGGGACGAGCATTGACCTCTTGGAGAGGAGAGGTTAGTCTGTGAGAGTGGAGATATGAGATTTGCTCTCATTACCGAATTACATCTTATTGTTTCTCTGTGCTGAGATTAGCCCTAATAGTGCCAAGCCTTCTAATAACAGAGACCCCCACCCCCTCCAGCACCCACCACACCCCGCATCATCATGCTGCCTCCATCAAAAACTCTTTGGCATTGGCAGAGAGGATTTACCAGAGTTTTCATTTCATGAGTGCAGCGCACATACTGAACTCATGTGGGAGCTCAGTATGTGATGCTAAAACCACATGTAACCTCTATGTTACTCAAATTGTATAACAACCACACCTATGATATAGGCTACTATCAGAAGATAGGAGAGGAGAAGGACATAAAGACGCAAAGTATATTTTGGTGCAAGACTGTACCATATATTGTGAAAAATAAACAGACAATAAACAGAATGGCCAGTCATATACAAAACACGGTTGGTCAATTCAGAATTAATTAATCAGTTCAAAGTTACTTCAATTAAATGCAATGTTTTGAATATTTTCTTTCTGAATGTAACGCAAAAGTTCAGATTTGTACCCAGATGCCAGGACGTAATTAGCTTATAGGCCCAGTGTAATGCCCAGAGAGGGGAGAATTGTCAATTGGTATTGAAAACGGAACGAGAGTATAAGTGGATGAACTGTTCAGCCAAATGTTGTTGAGAGCAGAATGAAAAAAAAACAAGAGGGTGGCTGCTCAAGGGAGTTTTCTACCAGACCAACAAAGTGGAGTAGGTTCAGTTCATTTGAAGTCCAGGGGAAATTCATCAGGCTGTTATCCTGGAGAGTTGATAGGGCTTCTAGCCCGCCATCAAAACCTGACCTATATAAAAAGGACAGGACCAATTAAGTTTCCAGAGCACACAAATCATCACAAACATTACAAAAATAGCCATGCTAAATTTGACAAATTAACAGTATAACTATCGATATAAACTGTTCAGAAAATATAAATTCAGCCTGAATCAATGATATATCTCTCTTATATCAAAATATTTCACAACTCAAATAACAAAAAATAAAAATCTGCATCCATAAATTCATTACATGCATAGCATCAACAAATATTAAAGTTTTGGATGTTGCATTAAATTAATTACATTCAGCAAATTCTCACATGTCAAATAGTAAATAAATAAAGGTTTAACAGTGACATCAATTTACAGTATTAGTTATATTCAGGAGAAACAGGCATAGAAGACCATGCCAACCACTCCATACAAACGAGTGTAGTGACTAGGCTAGGCTAACCCATAATAACGGATGGGATTTGAGCTAATGCTAGCGTGACTAACCAATTCTGTAGTCAAAGTCACATTTAAAGAATCGATCTATCGCTCTATGGTTCAGGTAGTTGGCTCCTATAGTTAAATATCAGTTCACATTAGTTTTAGTCACTTTTGGATGATGTAAATAGCACAAAATGGCAAACATGCCCACAGCAGTGCCGTGTCAACAACACCCCTCTTGCTACTACCGATAGCAATTTACTACCAGTTCTTATTCCTTTTGATTTGCTGCGCAACATTACACTGACAGCGTGACGTCATGGGGTAAATAATTACGAGGCCCAATTGGAAGAGATTTATTCAGAATGTTTTATAATATAATATATACTTTTATAATATTATCAGAGTATTTTCACTCGGGTTACACACAAATGGATTTTCCCAACAAATATGGCACGATTTAAAAAAGACTTTAAAAAGTGCACGGTTTTTGCACAGATGAGATTGTTATGACATATAAAAAATGCCAACACAAATGTACGGACCTTCTGTGCCTAGTTGACACATTTGAGATCCAGCCCTCTGATCTATTTTGTTTTGCTGACAAGCTAAAATTCCCTTCTTCACCTGTGTTTCCTGTTTCAGGTAACCATGGCAATGTCTTGGAGTCTCCAGGCCAAGCCAGTATAGCCAGTCCTGCAGTGTCTCGGAGGAGAAAAGCACTCGACATCCCGGACACTAGTGATGTGTTTGGCTCCTTCCCTCTCATCCCCCTTCCCACTAGCCCATCCTCACCCCTCCTATCGAAAGAACCGTCTGACACAGGTGTATCCTCTAAATCTACTACACCTCCAGAGAGACCACTCATCGTTGAAGGAAACAGGTGGATTTTCTTTGAATATACTCTTGAGGTTGTCTTCTGTTTTCTGTACCATACTAACTTTATTCATAGAGCACTTTACACAGCCACAGGACCAAAATGCTTTACACAGAATAAATGAAACAGCAGTCACATCCGACAATGGGTGGGGCTGAGCCCACCCATTCAAGAATTTGGGCCCGTCCAAGACATATTACAGCGCCCGTGAAGATTAAGTTGCAACTACGCAATGTATTGACCCAAGACAACCAGCAGAGGGTGCTGTAGCCTATTAAATGGGACTTTTGAAGGCAGTGAAGAAGACACTTAGAAATTGTAGATGCCAAAATGGACATTAGAACTTAACAAAAATAGAGCAAATCTAATACTTCACCAGCGGCAGCAAAGGTTGGAGCAGACCTGTTAGTTAGCAAGGCAATGCAACCAGGCGCTATGGCCGCAAGCACTTCCGTTCCTCCGCTTTGCTCGCAGACACTACAGTCGCCGCAGCCTGCAGTGTCAGACACTCCACCACCGGAAGGCAGTAGCAGCATGCATCTCACATATACAGATGACCTTTGGGTGGATAAACCTAAACAAGTGCGCCTTGAAAATTATCCTGACATTCTTCTGCATGGTACCAAAACAGATCATGGTTAGAATATTCACTAAAAAACACATGCAGCATACAGTTTTTTTCTCATACGTCATCATCTGACTTAGCATTTAAAGAAATAGGCTTCACAGATTGGAAACATGCCTTAGAAAAAGATAAAGGACTGAACAAGCATGACTCCTTTAAAAGACCTATTGTGTGAGGGCCTTTGGAAAGAGAAAATGATGCGCATTGAAACTGGTTTCAAAATCACAACTCTGATGCAAGAGCAGCTGACCCACAACAGATATTATGTGAGATCAATCATTGGCATTCTGACTTTTTCTAAGCATGGGAATCAATGGGACAGACTGGCTGTGGTTTATTCCGATCTTTGTTTAAGTATACCATAGAAAAAGACCCAGAGTTGGCAAAATTAATGCCTGCTATGCCCAGGAATGCAATATACACACGCCATGAGTTTCAAAATAAACTCCTGCAACTCATGAGTCAACTGGTGACTGAGCATATTGTTGAGGAAATAAGCAACTCTTTTTACAAAGTTAAAGCGGATGGAACCAGAGATCCAACAGGGTCTGAAAATCTCTCTATTGTACTACGCTTTGTTGATGACACTTATGCTATAAAAAAAGAGTCTACTGATAATTGCAACAGCAGAAGCAGGTGATGCTAAAACTCACACAGACACGTATCTTGGAAATAAGAAAAGCTGGCCTGACGACAGACAAAAAAATCAACCTATCTTATGTCAGGGAAACTGAGTGGGGTTCAAGCACTCCTGCAAGAGGAACATGGCAGAGAAATCCCATATGTGCACTGCTTTAATTATCAGTTTCACTTGGTTATAGTTCAAGCTCTAATTGTGCAGAAGATTCTGGCAATTCTTGAGCCACCTAACAGGATGGTACAGTCAGAAGAAATGGATCCCCAAACAGCTGTCCAGCTTGTGAATAGTGCCACGAAGTGCATTTTGGCCATGCGCACTGAAGAAGTATTCATGGAGTTGTGGAGTGAGTGTGGTGGAAAAGAGGCTACTTACAGTGTCAGCCACCAAAGCAAGAGAAAGTGCCGTGCTAGAAGAAGCCTAAATACATAATTACTTTGTCTGTCACGTTCAGCGGCCAGAACCAGAGGCGCTGTCCTAACTGTGGGACGCTCCTGATCGCCCTCCCGCCTGGAGGACTGCATCCTCTCTCCACGGCAGCTGCCACGGACGACCTGACACCAGCTGTTGCAGGTTCGAGAACCATGGCGCGCTTTTGCGCTCGGGGGCTACGAGAATCACTGAGAGCTGTTCCTCTCGGACTCGATCCAGGAGCCGCGGGATCAGAGGAACTGCAGGAAAAGCGTAAAGGAGAGTTTTTGGCCACGGGCTGTGAGCAAAGGTGTCCACTCCTAACGGGGGATCCTCCCATGGGCTCCGTGAAAACCACAACTGGCATTGTGCGTTCTCCCGTGTGGCAAAAAGATCCACTGGTGCTTTCCCAAATCTGCTCCAGGTCTGATCAATCAGCTCGGGGTGGAGACTCCAGTCCCCTGGACGAGGACCACCTCTGGGTATGATGTCCGCTCCTCTGTTCAGGACGCCAGGGATGTACACTGCTCTGATGGAGAGCAGGTTCATGCGTGTCCAGCGCAGCAGCCGCCTGGAAATGTTTAGCAGCTGAGCCGAGCACACACCTACCTGGCAATTTATGTAGGCTGCTGCCACTCTGTTGTCTGTGTGGATCAGAACATGCTGATCCCGCAGCAGAGGAGCAAAGTGCTGTGTCACCTTCCACACTGTGAGAAGCTCCAGCATGTTTATGTGGAGAGACATGTGGTCTGGCCACTGTGCTCCCACCGCCTGAGACTGACACCTTCCTCCCCATCCCGACAGGAATGCGTCTGTGAACACTGAGACGTGTGATGCAGGTCTGCTGAGGGGAACTCCCTCTGACAGGATGCGGCGATTTCCCCAATGGGCCAGGTCGGGTCCCACTGAAGGAGGGACTGAAATCATCCGCCTCTTCTGACACACAGGATCTATGCACAGGTGGATGAACCATCTCTGAAGACGTCTCATATGGAGCAGACCCAGCGGAACAACTGCGTGAGCTGCTGACATCATTTCGAATAATCGCATAAGTGACAGAGCTGTCACTACGCTGTGAGGTTTGACATGGCGGAGAAGTGCTGACAGCGCCTCTGTTCTTGGGTGTGAGAGCCGGGCTCTCAGTGTGGCAGAGTTTAACTCCCCCCCCAGGTAAACGATCATCCGGGATGGGAAAACAGAACTTTTTTGCCAGTTTATGGAAAACCCCAGGACTGTCAGATGTACAGCGCCTTTGTCTGCACCGCCGCTTCTTCTCTGGACCGAGCCAGCAAAAGCAGGAGAACGAGCGTGGGGCGAGAGAGTAACCGAACGGCAGGCAGTTGTATTGATATGAGATCCCCTGATAAGCGAAACACAGATATTTGCGGTGTTTCGGGATGATGGTGATGTGAAAATAAGCATCCTTCAGATCTATGAAGGTGAACACGTTGTTCTGGCGAATGTTCTCCATCACCTGTCTGACTGTCAGCACGTGGAAACGTCTCTCCATGATCGCTTTGTTAAACAGGGACAGATCGAGAATTGGTCTCATTCCTCCTGTTTTCTTGGGAACCAGAACATTTTGAGAATAAAACCCTGTGTTTTCCTCCCCGAGAGGAACCTTGGAAATTACATTTTTTATCAGGCGTTCCTGCAGTTCTGACATAAGTGCGGAGCGGAGGACTGTCTCCAAAATCCCTCTGAATGGTGGGGGGTGTGACAAGAACTGCAGCGTGTAACCTCTGCTGATCAGTCTGTCCGTCCACCTGTCCAGGGAACATACGTGCCGCCACTCTGAGTGATGCTATGAGAGTGGGCGTGCATTTATCTGCCGTGCCATGGTGCTCATGGATACAAGCCAGGCTAGAGCCCCTACCGCCGTTACCCGATTTGGATTTTGACTGGAGGTAACCAATGGGGGGCTCTGATGGAAAGGGCTGTAAACCAGTCTCACCAGGGGGATATTCACCCAGGCTCGCAGCTTGGTGTTCAGCGGGGCCATCACTGGTGCGCCGCTTCTTAGGGAGCTGCTTCTGTGCATCCTCTGTGATCTCACCCGCTGACAGCTGGGGAGGACAGAAGGGAGAAGGCAGCAAGCGCAGCTCTACCGAAGCAGCATAGGATGCTTAGAAACTGTGACATCGCGGGGCCTCTTAAACAGATGTTTAAAAGGTTGTCATTTGTAGCGGAGGATGTGTGTGAGGAATGCACTGCGGGATCATACGATCTGGCTGAGCCGGAATAAAACTGGAAACTTGCTCTTAGAGAAAATTCCGTGTTTTATTTCAAAACAATCAGCAGTTTTACACACCCCCCACCCACCAGTCATTTCTTAAATCTCCACCGTGACTCCTGCGGAGGGTTGGACCAGGCACACGCCAACTGCCGACCTCTGCAATTCTGCTGCGGCTGAGTAGAAGGAGCAGTGGGCGGAGGAACTCAGGGAGCTGCAACAGCGGCCGTGGAGGGTCTCTGCTGATGCCGCTGACCACGGCTATCCCGCCAGCGGCCGGTGGTATGGGAGGAATGGACGCCGGAGCGACTAAGAGACCCATGTCTCCTGACTCGTTCAAGCTCCTCTTGAGAGGTCTGCATCTGCCCCAGCAGAGACTGGAAATGAGGACCGAACCGCCCATCCGGACTGATCGGTCCCTCCAGTAACTGTCTTTTAAAATCATTGGGAATGGAGGAGGAGAACCAAAGCCACATCTGTCGCTGTAGCAAGGTCTGCCAGCCAGCGATGCGGGAGGGGCACACAGCCGACGCCGCACAGAGGTTAAGGATGGTGTCCGCAAAGTTGCAGAATTCCTCCACATCTTCCAGTGGTAGCTCCATCTCCCGAGCCTTCTTGGAAATGGAGTAGGCTAAGAAGGCGGTGTTGTTTGTCGCAACAGTGACCTGAGTGGCACACTGATGGGAGCGATTTGTCAGTCTGGCTATGATCTGATCGCTGGGGGAGGGTGGCACAGGCCGTCGTCCGACACGCTGGGCCGACCTAACCCCAAAAACTGCCGACAGACTGGGTTCCAACGCAGGAACTGGGGGAAAACCTTGATCCGTCAGGGACTCCACCCTCGTGATGGGTGTGAAGGTGGAGACTAGCGCCTTCAGCTGAAGTGGCTCGGCCGCCACTCCCGACAGGTAAGCAGTTACCGCAAGGAAACAGGGCCAAACCGGATCTCGGGGAGTTGGATGAGCTGGTGTGAATTTTCCCGCCAGGTAATCAGTCGGATGCTGGGCTAAAGGCGCGGGAACAGGACACCTTTAGCTACTTTAGCGATGATATCCGGCAGCGCGCTAACAAGTGCGCCCATCGCCAGAAGTGGGGTGGTCGCCGACATCAGGAGGCCCTCAGTTTGGACTGATTTTGCACCTGCCTCTGCGTCCTCCGTCCAGAGGAAGGCCGTGGAGATATCAATCGCTGTCTCCGGGGCGTAATCGTCTGATTCCCGCCCAGCATCGAAGATGCCCAATGTCTCAGTGAGGGAACATTGGTCCACTACGGGAAATTCCCCTTCTAGCGAGGAGATAATGGCTAGCCGCCGTTGCTTCTCCTCCGGAAGAAAACGCCTGCGGGAAGGGCAGGTGGACTGCAGGTCAGGGCTAGTTTTGCGTGATCTCGACCGAGCCAGCATTCGCAGATGGCATGCAGGTCGTAGCCCATAATGTAGACGGTATTACTGGCCGGGCAAAAGCGGATAGTGCCGACGCTAGTCATGGTATCAGTGCTATTCTTGGGCTGTCGCTGAAGAAAAAAATGGTAGCCGTTTGTCCAGTCTCACCGTAATTTATACGGACCGGGGTGGGGCCCACACAGCAGGTGGGTATGGACTAAAGTTTTCAGTGCTACGCTGCACGCAAAGGGATAGAGAAAGAAGGAGAGTACAGTACAGTACAGTACATTGATGGAAATTATTGCCTCTCTAATCCAGAAAGTACCTAATTCCTGGACCCTAAAAAATGAAACCCCTGCTTAAACTAACAGGAACCCAAATAAATAAAGCTGAGTTTGCTGTTGCCCGTCAACACATTTTAAAACATAAAGAGAACTTTACACTGCCAAATAATGCCTAGTGTCCTCATAACATTTAAGGCTGCCCTAACCTTTGGAGCCTTCACAGCCTTGTGTGAGAATTATTTTTCCACTTTGAAAAATGTGTTCAGCGAGCACATAAGAAGCATGTCACATAACTGGAAAGCTTGTTTAATTCAACTTGCCTTTGAAAAGGATCTGACCGGTAAATGCAATACAGAATGCAAGGTGTTAATGGAAAAAACAAAATGCACCTTAATAAACTCACTTAACAAGGAAAACGATGGAAATCAAAGTGACACTTTTATTAATTCTTGCAAGAATTGAGAACGGACAGAGGATACAACCACACCAGTGTCTCAGACTGCATGTCCTGCTGTAAACAGGAAAACACTGACTTTTTAAACCCTTCAAAGACTGAGAAAGTAGTTCACAATACATAGATAAAATAGACCTTGAGCATCAGATATCTAAAAGAGGTCAACACGATGTTAAGCCCCAGAGAGAAGAGAGGTATCTTCTCTTGGGTAAACAATTGGGTGCAAATTAACTTGTTCTATGTATTTTCACCACAGAAAATCCAATATTTGAGTTCGATGATGTTTATAAAGGATTTTCCACAAAGCTTTTGTTACTTGCATTTATGGTTTGTGCAAATCAAGTAAAAAAAAAAAAACAAAGCTTAAAAATATTTAGTATTTTTTTCAAAATGCAGGTCCTTCTCAAAATATTAGCATATTGTGATAAAGTTCATTATTTTCCATAATGTCGTGATGAAAATTTTACATTCATATATTTTAGATTTATTGCACACTAACTGAAATATTTCAGGTCTTTTATTGTCTTAATACAGATGATTTTGGCATACAGCTCATGAAAACCCAAAATTCCTATCTCACAAAATTAGCATATTTCATCCGACCAATAAAAGAAAAGTGTTTTTAATACAAAAAACGTCAACCTTCAAATAATCATGTACAGTTATGCACTCAATACTTGGTCGGGAATCCTTTTGCAGAAATGACTGCTTCAATGCGGCGTGGCATGGAGGCAATCAGCCTGTGGCACTGCTGAGGTCTTATGGAGGCCCAGGATGCTTCGATAGCAGCCTTTAGCTCATCCAGAGTGTTGGGTCTTGAGTCTCTTAACGTTCTCTTCACAATATCCCACAGACTCTCCATGGGGTTCAGGTCAGGAGAGTTGGCAGGCCAATTGAGCACAGTGATACCATGGTCAGTAAACCATTTACCAGTGGTTTTGGCACTGTGAGCAGGTGCCAGGTCGTGCTGAAAAATGAAATCTTCATCTCCAAAAAGCTTTTCAGCAGATGGAAGCATGAAGTGCTCCAAAATCTCCTGATAGCTAGCTGCATTGACCCTGCCCTTGATAAAAGACAGTGGACCAACACCAGCAGCTGACACGGCACCCCGGACCATCACTGACTGTGGGTACTTGATACTGGACTTCTGGCATTTTGGCATTTCCTTCTCCCCAGTCTTCCTCCAGACTCTGGCACCTTGATTTCCGAATGACATGCAGAATTTGCTTTCATCCGAAAAAAGTACTTTGGACCACTGAGCAACAGTCCAGTGCTGCTTCTCTGTAGCCCAGGTCAGGTGCTTCTGCCGCTGTTTCTGGTTCAAAAGTGGCTTGACCTGGGGAATGCGGCACCTGTAGCCCATTTCCTGCACACGCCTGTGCACGGTGGCTCTGGATGTTTCTACTCCAGACTCAGTCCACTGCTTCCGCAGGTCCCCCAAGGTCTGGAATCGACCCTTCTCCACAATCTTCCTCAGGGTCCGGTCACCTCTTCTCGTTGTGCAGCGTTTTCTGCCACACTTTTTCCTTCCCACAGACTTCCCACTGAGGTGCCTTGATACAGCACTCTGGGAACAGCCTATTCGTTCAGAAATTTCTTTCTGTGTCTTACCCTCTTGCTTGAGGGTGTCAATAGTGGCCTTCTGGACAGCAGTCAGGTCGGCAGTCTTACCCATGATTGGGGTTTTGAGTGATGAACCAGGATGGGAGTTTTAAAGGCCTCAGGAATCTTTTGCAGGTGTTTAGAGTTAACTCGTTGATTCAGATGATTAAGTTCATAGCTCGTTTAGAGACCCTTTTAATGATATGCTAATTTTGTGAGATAGGAATTTTGGGTTTTCATGAGCTGTATGCCAAAATCATCCGTATTAAGACAATAAAAGACCTGAAATATTTCAGTTAGTGTGCAATGAATCTAAAATATATGAATGTTAAATTTTCATCATGACGTTATGGAAAATAATTAACTTTATCACAATATGCTAATATTTTGAGAAGGACCTGTACATTTCCATGTCTCTTCAGTTAAAGTTGATTCACAGATGCCTTCAAGTTTCTAGAGTTAATGTGTTTTAAACACAATGATAATGCCTGTGCAGGGAGGCTAAAATACAGGAAATTCAATTCAATTCAATTCAAAAATATTTTAATCATTCCAAAGGGAAATGAAATGCTGTTGCAGCTCATATTATGCAGGTTTCTTCAAAGAGCTGTTGTAGATGCTGATGGCTATGGGCAGGAAGGATCTCCTGTAGCGGTCTGTCTTACAGCACATCTGAAGAAGCCTCGGTCTGAAGACACTCTGTTGTCAGTCTCATGAAGAAGATGCTCAGGGTTCCCTATAATGTTCTTCATTTTATGAAGAATCTTTCTTTGCACAATGAAAAATGTGGTTAAACTTTCATGTGCCTGTTAAAATATGTGTAGTATTATGTAGCCTCTGAAGCTAAAAGATTCAGAATCACTGATTCTTTTATAAAGTGCATTACAGTGACCCAGCCGTGGATTACTATTTCAAAATGCAGCCAAGAAAGAATTGGCTTTAGCAAGCTGCCTGGATTTAACAACTGCCCTGATGTGATTTTCTAACTTTAGTTCAGCATCCACTTTGACCCCTAGGTGTATAACAGTTGGCCTGATGTACTAGGCCAAGAGATCAACATCTATGAGGAGTCTAGGCGGAGCTTCAAAAGAACATCACCTTAGTATATTCTTACTGAATTTGAAGTTCACTGCCATCCAGGCTTTTGTCTCATACAGACATGAAAACAGAGGGCTTTGACAACTGGAGTACTTTTTCTTTAGCGGGACATATATCGGGGTATTCTACATAACAATGAAACGAGATCCCATGTTTTCTAAAAATAGAGCCAAGAGGAAGCAGGTACAGCGTGAAGAGGAGAGGGCCTCAAACAGAGCCTTGTGGGACCCCACGCAAGAAAGGAGCAAAGGAAGACACACGGTCACCAAGGCAGACACAAAAAGTATTTTTGGCTAAGTAGGACCTAAACCAGTCTAAAGATGTACTGTAATCCTATGGTCTACTGTGTCGAAACCAGCCGATAAATCTAAAAGCACAAGGATAACACAGTAATCTGAGTCAGTTGCTAAGAACAGATGATTAAACTTTTAAAAGGGCTGGTTCTGTACTGTGTAAAGATTTAAAACAAGACTTTATAACCTCTAAAATGTCCTGTTCTTTCAATAATGCCATTAATTGATTGTAGACTACCTTCTCGAAGATTTTCAAAATAAATACCAGTTTAGAAATTGGCCTTTTCAGCGACTACACCAGACACACTGCTATTCAAAAGGCCCTACAGTGAGGAAAACCTCTTTAAATAATCAAGAAGGAATAGCATGATTTGAAGAACTTGTTGGTATTAAATAACTGACCACCTCCTGCGGAGGCAATAGTCACTGGTTCAAAGCTGTCAAAACTAGCAGAGCAGGGCACAGGAACTGAGTGGTCATCAGCAGAAGGTGAGATCTGTGCACTGGTGGAAGGGACTTTCTCAATAAAAAAGTGCAAAACGTTTTCACATGCATCAACGAGGGTTGAATACAGTCCGTGTGAGGAGTATTAAGAATAAAATCGATAGTTTTAAACAAAACACAAGGATTGTGAACATTTAATATAGGTGCTTTCTTTTGGTGTCTTTCACTGTTTTTGTTAATCTTTTCATATTTGAAACAACACCTGTGATTTGTCAGTTTTCCATCTGTGCTCCACTCAGCTCATGTCTGCGACACTCTCCTGGCAGCCCGAGTATTATCATTTAACCAGAATTCAGACTTGTTTCTAGGATGCCTTATTTTTAATGGAGCCACAGAATTTAGAGCTGTATCCCAGGTGAAGTAAAATGATGAGCTGAGATCCTCATTGGATAAAAACTGACCACCAGTGGAAGAGTTAAAAACAAGACAGAGCGGAGCAGCAGCCCAGGGGTTAGCTTTAGTACAAGACAGGTTAATCTGAAATAAAACAGGCATGTTTCAGCAAATACTGGATCATTAATCACTGGGTTAAAAAAGGTAAACCATAAGATAAAACCATATCAATGGTTCTGCGTTTGACCAGTCACAGACTGCACAACATTAAGAGTCAATAGGGTTTAAAAAGGACTGAGCCATAGGTAAAAAAGGACAACACACATGAATATTAAAATCACCAACAATAAGAATGCAGTTTTAGTTTGGGATAATTTCCGCTAAAAAGTCAACACAACGTAAACTCAAAAAACATTCCTTCCTGCTAACAGCAATGATCTTACTGCAGAGTGTCTCTTTTTTAGTTAAATGACCAGAGTTGCACCATCTATCATTCACACAGTCAGAACCCCTCTTCTCTTCTTACTGCTCTGCTTGGTTTTGTCGGCCCAGATTAAATGAAAACCGTCCATGTTTATGTGTCCTGAGTTAGCATGGTTAGCCACATCTTAATCATCTACTTTGTTGACAAGGAATCTCACATTTACCATACTGATGGACGGGATTACGGGTCTGTACCTCCATCTCCGGAAGACTCATGCCAAAGTGTTTCCCACGTCTCTTCTTCATCAACCCGATGTATAATATCAGATTGCTTGGTGGGATGCGGCACAACAGAGCTACCGAAAGCTAACAGCTGATCTCAGGCGTAAACAATGGGAATGTGGCCCAAAGAAAATAAAAACAAAGTTGTCCTCAAAATTGTCAACTCCATTATATATACGCCAATGTGAAAAACAGGAACACACAACAGTTAAAAGAATAGCTTTAAAAAATAAAAACTCAGGAGAGAGTGGGAGCTGCTGAAACAGGCTGCCAGCTGATCGCAGTACCTCGGCAGTAAAAAAAAATGCCACTTTGTCTGTTTATTGAAGCCTTTATAACAAAATTTCTATCACTCCCCTCAATAACCATTGCTGGTCTCTTTGAAGTATTTGAACATTTTGTTCTGCGGAGTTTGCTTCATCCTTGAGATGACAACAAACTGATCAGGTGCTTATATAAAACAAGCCCTGCCAGCTCCTCAGGTCGATACTTAACTGATCATCATTAATTATTATCAAAGCAACGTCTGTAATCCTGTGGCATAAAAACATGTAGAATATATATGCAATATTATCAAATTTTCAGTTTAGTTCTCTTGTATTTACACAACAATGTTTGTGTGTGATTATGTTCAGACACTACATGTATTTGCCTCTGGAAAAGAAGAAGCCCTGTATTAATGTGATGAGCTACTGGGAGGACAGAACCTACCGGCTGTACAACTCAAATATGCTGGAGAATATCGCCATCCTGTTTGTAAGTACCAACACACACACACACACACACACACACACACACTTGTCTTACTATATGTTGTAAGGACCTTGCATTGACTCTAATTGACTTCCATTGATGTCCATTCGTTTTCAACCCTTTCTATGGGCTAACCCTAACCTTACCCATAAACCTAATCATTACAAGTACATACCTAACCCTAGGCCTAACCATAACTCAATTCACACCTTAGTCCTAAACCTGACCCATAGCAAAATAACATGTGAGGACCATGAAAATTTCACTTGCCCTCACTTTGATGGTGAAATATGAAAAATGGTCCTCTGCTGCAAAAATAGGAGCAGACACGCACGCACGCGCACACACACACACCCTTTCATATGTGTACCATCTTTCAAGTTTTTATTTTTTACTTAAGATGCACCGCTTTAGTGGCTTGAAGTTAATCTACTGGGAATCCAGGTTTTAATAAATTCAAAAATCCAATACAGGTAAAAAAAAAATTTATTTACTTTGAAATTTATATTTATTTCATAAACACACCTGCAGAAGGCAGATCCAATAGCCTCAAATATGTAAAGAATGAAGCTGGTGCACCAGCTCTAGATTATATTATTGCTTTTCACCTTACTTCATTCACTGCAAAGCAAAATCCAGATGTAGCTGCACCTAAAGTGAGGGGAGTAAATAGTTAAAAAATACATTTTAAAATGCTTTTTCTTGATGATTGTGGTGCTGAAGTGTTATTTCCTGTATTTTTGTCTCAGTTTTTTTTCTTTTATTGATTTTTATGCATTTGGAATGCTGAATAGTATTGTAGCATTATTTCATTACCTGAATGTATAAATATGTATTTTTATTTACTTCCAAAGACATTTGTATCAGAGACTTCCAAATAATTTCAAAGTGAGCTTAAACTGCTGTTGTTAAATTTGCATTCCTGTTGTGATCATTTTTGCTTGGCTACCTTTGTGTCCTACAGGAGGAGGGTGTTTCTATTGCTTCTGAGATGCATAAGAAGTTGGACCCAGCAGCTGAACCAACTTTAAGATCTGCTCTCAGAGATTTTTGTTTGGATGCCAGGTAGTTACACTTAAGCTTTCACTGCTAATTTTAAGACCAACTATAGAGCCTTTGAACCTTGCGTCAGTAAATCATTTGAACTATCCACCATGTTGGATGGCAAACTAAACCTGTTAAAGTTTTGTGACATTGCCGTTTAATGTGTGACACTTTCCTCTAAATCTAAAATTATTTCTATCATATTTGCTCAGAGACTCCATTACTTTATTTAATTTTGCAACTTGCAAATCTCCACAACTGCCAGGTATAAAAACAAAATTTAATTTTATTGATTTATTCAGTTAGATTTTTAAAACAGGAAAATATTAAAGTAATCAGACCTGACTGAGTACATATACTGTTTTTCAGCAGGTTTCTGCTCTGCAGAACATGACAACACAAACATACATCAACATCATCACATTAACTAACACAGAACAACACACGCACATACAGGTCCTTCTCAAAATATTAGCATAATGTGATAAAGTTCATTATTTTCCATAATGTCATGATGACAATTTAACATTCATATATTTTAGATTCATTGCACACTAGCTGAAATATTTCAGGTCTTTTATTGTCTTAATACGGATGATTTTGGCATACAGCTCATGAAAACCCAAAATTTCTATCTCACAAAATTAGCATATCATTAAAAGGGTCTCTAAACGAGCTATGAACCTAATCATCTGAATCAACGAGTTAACTCTAAACACCTGCAAAAGATTCCTGAGGCCTTTAAAACTCCCAGCCTGGTTCATCACTCAAAACCCCAATCGTGGGTAAGACTGCCGACCTGACTGCTGTCCATAAGGCCACTATTGACACCCTCAAGCAAGAGGGTAAGACACAGAAAGAAATTTCTGAACGAATAAGCTGTTCCCAGAGTGCTGTATCAAGGCACCTCAGTGGGAAGTCTGTGGGAAGGAAAAAGTGTGACAGAAAACGCTGCACAACGAGAAGAGGTGACCGGACCCTGAGGAAGATTTTGGAGAAGGGCCGATTCCAGACCTTGGGGGACCTGCGGAAGCAGTGGACTGAGTCTGGAGTAGAAACATCCAGAGCCACCGTGCACAGGCGTGTGCAGGAAATGGGCTACAGGTGCCGCATTCCCCAGGTCAAGCCACTTTTGAACCAGAAACAGCTGCAGAAGCGCCTGACCTGGGCTACAGAGAAGCAGCACTGGACTGTTGCTCAGTGGTCCAAAGTACTTTTTTCGGATGAAAGCAAATTCTGCATGTCATTCGGAAATCAAGGTGCCAGAGTCTGGAGGAAGACTGGGGAGAAGGAAATGCCAAAATGCCAGAAGTCCAGTGTCAAGTACCCACAGTCAGTGATGGTCTGGGGTGCCGTGTCAGCTGCTGGGGTGTTGGTCCACTGTGTTTTATCACAATGCAGCTAGCTATCAGGAGATTTTGGAGCACTTCATGCTTCCATCTGCTGAAAAGCTTTATGGAGATGAAGATTTCATTTTTCAGCACGACCTGGCACCTGCTCACAGTGCCAAAACCACTGGTAAATGGTTTACTGACCATGGTATCACTGTGCTCAATTGGCCTGCCAACTCTCCTGACCTGAACCCCATAGAGAATCTGTGGAATATTGTGAAGAGAACGTTGAGAGACTGAAGATCCAACATTCTGGATGAGCTAAAGGCCGCTATCGAAGCATCCTGGGCCTCCATAAGACCTCAGCAGTGCCACAGGCTGATTGCCTCCATGCCACGCCGCATTGAAGCAGAACATTTCTGCAAAAGGATTCCCGACCAAGTATTGAGTGCATAACTGTACATGATTATTTGAAGGTTGACGTTTTTTGTATTAAAAACACTTTTCTTTTATTGGTCGGATGAAATATGCTAATTTTGTGAGATAGGCATTTTGGGTTTTCATGAGCTGTATGCCAAAATCATCCGTATTAAGACAATAAAAGACCTGAAATATTTCAGTTAGTGTGCAATGAATCTAAAATATATGAATGTTAAATTTTCATCATTACATTATGGAAAATAATGAACTTTATCACAATATGCTAATATTTTGAGAAGGACCTGTAGATATGATGAGGCCAAATGTCAGTGTCTGCAGCGATAACTGATAGATATCTCATAGAGAGCATTGGACTTCTTTAAAAGTCTTAATGTGGGAATAGTCCTTATGTGCTGTGGGATCTCATTCTAGGCTTTAGTGAGCACATGGAAGAAAGATCTCTCTTCATGACAGTTTTTGAAAGCCGGTAATGGTTTGTGCTAGACCTAGTGGTACAACCACTCCCCAAATTGGGTTTTGGTACCAGAGCACTCAGTGCTGCTGACGTGCTACTATATAGGATTTGAAAATACAGTTTAATACCTGAGTTTATAGTGTAATTTTGAAATGTTAAGGCATTAGACAATGATTGAGCAGAGCAGTGGTCCAACCAGAAGGTATATTGTGGATCTTATAAGCCCTGTTATAGTCTAGCTATTGGCTTAAGCCCAGTGTTTTATTATCCATTTCCCTTGATGTGTTTGTGACATTTTATTGTCATGACTGAGGAAGTCACCTCAAAGTATAATGGAACCAATGTGTAAAAAATACTGACTTTTTTCAGTGCAGAAATGACAGTCAGGAGAGCAAGATCTTGGGATTGCCGAAGTGGTGGAAATAGATCACTTAACTAATCCGTGAAATAGCCAGTTGGATAGAGTAAGAGTAAGTAGTAAAGTAACATTTATTGCTGTTGCAACAGGAGAGTATCAGACAAAACCGTCAAACTTTACAGTGACACTCTGAAACTGTCCCCCACAACCCACACAAACACAAAGTTACACAATGGGAATGTGTTAACTCCAGTATCTTATCTCTGCAAGCATCTGTTTACCCAGTTCCTGCTTAATGGACTCAGTTTCTGTTTGCTCCATTTAACCCTAACTTCTACTGATAAACGTTTTCTAAGAATATGCAAGGACAAACAAGCATAATTAGAAAATTATTTGACACAAAGCAATAATAATACATATTTTACATACACACTGCAATATTTAACATTATATCTACTTCCAGCCTTCGATTACAGATCCTGGCTTTTAGAAATCAGGGTAAAATAAATCTAATCATGTCTTCATCTATTGGTAGAATAATTTAAATATTACCTCAATGCCAAAAAACTCTGTATATTCTAGCATCTATGTTTTTATTACACAAAGATGAAGCCAATAAATGTAACTGAAAAGTATAACCCACGATTAAATAGCTTGTACAGTAAATCACATTTAGCTGTACTAACTTGCAGCAGACATTTTATTTTGAATGACTTTCATCAGTTTCCCACATCACCATGGAAGAATTTGGTTTCACTGTTTCATACATGTGTTTTCTACAGGAATTTCATTGATGTCGCCGAGGCCAAATTGAAGGCAGAGCTGAAGAGCAGCAACCTGACACTGCTGGACAAGAAACGTTTGACTATGTGCAAACAGGAGCTGGTGAGGCAAGCAGGACCTACTTAGGATAAGTTGAATAAAATCCAAGATAAATCTTTCAGGTTTAATCAACTGATGCCAGATTAATATGTGTTTAATTTAATATCTGATTAATAATTAGGATTTTACACATAAATGGCAATGAAAAAATGTTTGTCTCCTCTCTCACAGAGTTCTTCCAGTTTTGTGGAGTTTTTTTACAGTAAAATTTTTCAGATCATCAAACTAATTTTATATCGGAACAAGGTATTGTTTCTGTAGGGCAAAAACTTTATATCTCCATTTAAATTTGTTTTGTTTTCTTGGGAGTACCAACTGTACAGACAACCCTTCACTTCTGTCCGAGGTTTCACTGACACATTTCTAGTGAAAAGTTTCAGAGTATATATTCAGAGATGCAATGTTTTTATCCGACACCAGTGATTTTCTGAGTAAAGACAAAAAGCCGTTTTCAAGTGATTATTTTATTTATTAAATGAAAGAAGCTATCCACACTAACGAGGCCCTCTGTAAAAAAAATCATGTCCTCCTAAATCTCTTAATTGGTTGTGCCACCATTGAAACCAACAACTACAATCAAGCATTTGTGATAACTGGTAATGATTCTTCTACATCACTGTGAAGGAATTTTGGTCCACTCTTGCTCTCACCATGCTGGAGGGTTTAAATGGCATTTTTTAGACATCACAATTGGATTTAAGTCCAGACTTTGACTATAGGCCATGCCAAAATCTTTGAGCCATTTAGAGGTGGATTTGCTGGTGTGGTTTAGATCATTGTTCTGTTGTGTAACCCAAGTGCCTTGAGCTCAGTCACAAACAGATGGATGGATCTTCTCCTTTAGGATCTTCTGATAAAGAGCAGAATTCAAGATTCCATCAGTTACAGCAAAATGTCTAGGTCCTGTTTAGAAGCAAAGCATGCAGACCATCACAATACCACCACCTTGGATGACCGTCAACATGATGGAATTGTGTATTCTTTTTGGTGTCCAGTGGTTTGCAACCTCATTATAGAGTAAATTCTATAGTGCAACAGGAACAGTTGAATGAACCCCATGTTAACTGCCATAAAAACATCAACTTCCTATCTATCACAGTTGTTAGATGACTACTTCTTGTGGCCACAGCTCACAAACACATTCAGTACCTTGCAGAGTGCTGATACCCTTGGTTTTTATTTCACAGAAATATAAATCTAGAAAAATGTGGCATACATTTGAATATGCATCAGCCACCCCAAATAAATACTTGTAAAACCACCTTTTTGTTGTTTTTACTGTACTGTATGTTTCTGTGTATGTCTCTATTAGCTTTGCTCATCTAGTGACAAACATTTTTGCTCCTTTGCAAAATAGCTGAAGCTTACTGAAATAGGATAATGTCTTGTCATAGATTCTTATATGTAGTTATTTCTGGATATTATCTTGGGCATTCTAACACATTAATATGCTTTGATCTGAACTACCCCATTTTAACTTTTGCTGTATGTTTAGGATTGTTGTCCTGATAAAAGGTGAACCTTTATGACAGTCTGATGTCTTTTGCAGCTTCCCCACAGCTTCATGTTTCACAATGCTGTGTTCGAGGTGATGTGCAGTGTTAGTTTTCGACCACACACAGCATAACATTTTTTATGTTTACAGCTAAATTTATCAATTAAAAAAATACTTTATGGTGGCTCTCCGAAGATCTTTCAGGATGCCCAATCTGTATATTGTTCCCCAAAACCATTTACATTGAGTCTTTTGGCATCGATACGGCAGCACAAGGAAACAGAAAGGGTTCAACTGTATAGTTGGGTGTATTGATTCGTTCTACTATGGTAGTCAGTCTAAATGAGTATATAATGAGTATATGTTTTTCAAAGCTCTAAAGAGATGTTTTTTGAGAGAAGGAGCAGGACAGCATGGAGCTAAAGTGTGTTCTCCAGCAAAATGTTATTTCAAAGCATTAGCAGAACACAGTACATGGCAATTTGGGCATATGTGTGTGTTGCAGGAGAGTTTGATAGGAGAGGCTGATTCGCTGGGAGATAGGAAAAGAGCAGCAGGAGTGAAAGAAATGCTACAGGACGCAACTAAGCTAATACAAAAACTATGTTTTCTCGTGGAGGAGGTATGAGAAAAGTTTTAACAGTTTCTGACTGATATATTTACCATCAACACTCTAGATTTTCGTTTTCACGTATGCACATCCTCACACTGCAGCCACAACACACAGTCCCAGACATGTTTGTGTGGTTGCTTAGCAACAACAAACGTGTTGCATACGCCAGAGTCCGAACCAGAGACCTGTTATACTCCAGCAACCGGGAGGCAAGAGGAATACTCTGTGGGAAGATAGTAACACTGTATCTGAAGGTTAGAACACATATATTACACAGGTCCTTTACACTGCGGCATGACTGGTATAAAAAAAAAAAAAACTCGTGTGTGTGTGTGTGTGTGTGTGTAGCCTCCAGGGAAGCGGCCTGCAGGATTCCAGGTTCAAGCCAAGCTGGATGCGTATCTGTGGTTTGGAGCTTGCTCAGACTCCAGCCATATGCTGGATGACCTGTCTGCAGGATACAGACCAGGCCCAGGGGGCACCGAGACCAACAGCCCTCCTTCATACCTGCTTTGCCCAGGTGAGGAAGAAGCACCAATATGCAAAATCTTGGCACTATGTCCATTTATCTTTTAAGGTTTCACAATAATCCTCAATGTTCTGGAGTAAGTGGGTTTCATGACCCAAAGAGGGAAACATTAGCAGCAATCTTAAAGTTTGCTGTTGCCCCTCAATCTTTATAAGGTTATAAACCATTAAGAAACAATAACGCTGAAAACATTTGTTGCCAGAGGATGCCAGAAACCTTGGTGTAGTTATACACTCAGACATGAACTTTAACAGCCACATAAAGTCTGTTAGTAAATAAGAGGTCAGTTGTCTTAAAAGCATTGTAATAGATTTATATTCTTCATAACTGAAATGGACCATTGCATTCTAATGACTTTTATTGGCTCAAAGTCATGAAGTAATGCAGGCAGAAGGTATCCTGCTCACACTCTGACATTTTTATCAGGTAAATGTCAGTGTATCAAAGAGTTTGTAAACTGACTCGCTGCTGTTTGTTTCTCAAGAACCGCACAAATTCCAGCTACGGTGCCACATGTATCAGGCTCGTGGCCTGATTGCTGCAGACAACACGGGCCTTTCGGACCCATTTGCCCGAGTCACATTTCTCTCACACAGCCAAACCACCAATGTAAGTGTGTAATTACATGTAATGCTAGATCAAGACTATAAGACCGTTTCCTGACATAAAATACTTTAAAAGCATGCGGGATAAATTGTGTAAGTTTAGAATGAACTTGTCTTACACCTGCTGGACTTTCTGCTGTCCATGTATGATCTCTTTCTTGATATTCTTGTTTTGTGTGTTGTCAGATCATCAGTCAGACTCTCAGTCCTACATGGAATCATTGTTTACAAATGAGCCCACTTCTGCTAAGTGGAGACCTGCAGCACATCCAGGAGGAGCCTCCACACGTTGTTGTCGAGGTGTACGATGATGATGCTCTGGTAATCCCAACAGCAGACAGATAATTTAGAAGAGTCTTAGTGTCTGCCATCTCTGAACCCCTCCCTGCTCCCTCTTTACAGGGAAAAGCAGAGTATCTAGGAGCCACAGTGGCGGTCCCTGAAGTGCGCCTAGCTTCTGAACCCTACTTTCCCCCCACCTTGCAGTACAGCCCACTTCACTGTGGGAGCCAGTCAGGTGGAGACCTACTGGCTGCATTCGAACTGCTGCAGGTTAGTCATTCAGGACACCTCCATGGCCCCAGATGTATACAATTAAGCTATATGACATCTTTGTACAACAGGTAAAGGAATCTTTGTCTCTAATTGCTGTATACAATCTCATTTAAAATAATCTGAACAAATCAGTTCAGATCAGTTTATATAGCGACAATTCACAAAACATGTCTCAAGGCACTTTACAACAAAAGTCAATTTAGTCGAATCATACATATTCCAAGTCAAGTAAATACACTCCAATTGATCCCAGTTATTAATCAATGTGGTCAAATTCAGTTTAATATTTATATCCTTCAGTAACAGTAGTGGGCAGCACTCCTGCTGTCTCTTCACCATGATTATCCAAACAGCTGACGGTCTTCTTTGTGAACATGAGAAATGTGTAGAGGAGACTGGTGGTGTGCCAGAGTCAGTAAGGGTGGGGCAAGTCTAGAACTCTACTCCATTTAGCGACAGAACTCCAGTCACTCTGCAACTTTTTTGGCATCTCATTAATAGGACTTTAAACCATATGTATGATATTCTGGATTTGTTTTAGCTGTTAACTGTTTAAAACCGTAGTATACTGTACCTTAACACTGATAACCTGCCTATGCTTACTTAACGCACAGTTCTAATCACATTAATCCACATTTAACTTGTCCTATGACCACCGTGTAGATTTCAAAATCTGGCCAGCTGATTCTGCCAGATTTAGAAGAACAGGAAGGAGGTATCTATACTGTTCCTGCCAACATCAGGCCTGTTCTCAGCACCTACAGGCTGGAGGTTCGGATGGTTTAACTTCTGATCAATAGCAGTTGAGGTGATCTTTCAATTAACTTTTAAAACAGATGTTTATTATTCCCAACAGGTTTTGTTCTGGGGACTGAGGGAGCTGAAGAAGGTTCAGCTCCTTTCTGTTGATCGGCCACAGGTTTGAGAAAATCACTGATTTCAAAGAGAAACTGGATTATACATAGTTTTCATTACTGTCAATACATTTGCATTTAGTGTGCTTTCTAACTGTATTTTAGAAGCTTATTAATAAATCAGGGGTCTCACAAAAATTTACTTGAAGATGTTCATCTTTTACAGGTGTTCATAGAGTGTGCAGGTAAAACTCTCCGTTCCTCAGTCATCCAGAAATACAAGTCCAACCCAAACTTCACCACACTGTTAGATGCCATAGAGCTGGTAAGATCAACACCCTTAACACAAATAAACTACATTAGAAATAAACTACATTAGAAACCCGGCTCTTTATGAGCCAGGTGGTTTATGAGGGGCAAATCATGTTTCCATTTATACCTAAACATCCTGTTGGCAAAAGGCCTTTCAAACATACACTACTGGTCAAACGTTTTAGAACGCCTTTCTCAAGTAATAGGTTTCTTTATTTAAATTAAAGATTCTCACCAGAGACAACAAACCTGTGAATACACACACATGGAATGATGTAGTAAACAAAAAGTGTAAATAACTCTAAACAATTTTATATTTTAGATTATTACAAAATACCCACCCTTTGCTTTGATTCCTGCTTTGTTCTCTTCTCTCCATGAGCTTCATGAGGTGGTCACTTGAAATGGTTTTCCAAAGAAACTTGAAAGAACTTCCCAGACGTTCATTGAGAGACAGCCAAAGGTTAACATTTCAGTCATTACAGCAAAGGGTGGCTACTCGAAGGCATCTAAAATATAACATATTTAAAGTTCTTTTACAATTTTTGGTTTGCTTCATAATTCCATATGTGTTCATTCACTGTTTTGATGCCTTCATTGAGAATGTATGTACGATGTAAATAGTAATAAACCATTGAATGAGAAAGGCGTTTTAAAACGTTTGACCTGTAGTGTAAATTAGCAAGTTAATGTCGGTGAGTGAAATAAGTATTTAAACCAGTACAACCCAAGCAGAGCTGTGGCTCCTAGAGATTGAGAATGTTCCCATGTGGCACACAGATCAATCAGTCAAACAATTTCCACAGAATACATCTCTTCCATTCCAGCCTCACCACAATTTGTCAAAGCATATCAGGGACAGGATAATTGTTTGCAGACAAATGAGACTGGCTTTAAAAAAACATGTTGATCAAATATTCATATTTACCAGGCTGGAAGGTGCTACATTACCTTCACCTGGAAGCTTGTTGAGAAGGTCACAACTGTTTGTGCAATTTTTCAGAAAGAGAAGAAATAGAAACTGACCACCTATCCCCATCTGGAGCTCCATGCCAAATCTTACCTCATTGGGTGAGGATGATCATAAGAAAAGGCAGGGATCCGCCTACAGTTGCAAGGGAGGATCCTGTAAATGATCTGAAATCACTTGACACCAAAGTCATCAAGAATTCCATTGGTAATACAGTGTAAAATAATAAGAGTTCTGACCTCTGATATAGAAGACACATATACTTTTAAAGCCCCTTCCTCAAAACACGTTAAGGCACGATTAAGGCGCCGATTAGCAATTTCCATTGGTTTTGGGAAAGGACAGATGAGGCAAGGGGGTAGAAGTCAGCCCATCTCTGTTACACCCCTTGATAGCTAAGGAGGACTTTTACAGAGGTGAGCCACCTTCATGGGCTCAGGGGAGTGATGTAGTGATTCAGTTCAGTTTATTTATTTAGCACCAATTTACAACACATTTCTTCTCAAGGCACTTTAGAAAGTCAAATCAATCGAATCACACAGATTCCAACTACGTATAAATTCATCCGAGTTATCAAATAATGCAGTTAAATTTAGTTTATTATTCAGATTGATTAAAAAGTTTTCTATCTAAGCAGATTGCATCCAGTCAGTGACATGCAGCATTCACTCCTCCTGGATGTGCATGTAGCGACACTGGACAGTCACTTTCATTGTGTCATTGACTTTGCACCAGTCCCTCATGCCAGGCATGCATGTAGCGACAGCGGAAAGGAAAACTCCCCTTTAACAAGAGAAAACCTCCAGCAGAACCAGGCTCGGTGTGAGCGGCCATCTGCAGTGACCGATTGGGGGTATGACAGAACAGAGCATACACACTAAAATAACAAAGAAGAACTGATCCAGGATTACTTTCTGAAGGATTTTAACAGCATTTTGTGGATGTCCTGATAATAAAGAATTACAGTAGTCCAGTCTTGAAATTACAAATGCATTGACTAATTACCCCGTCACCCCTCTTAGACATATCCTGTATATGTCTATTTTAGGTAATTTTTTTGGAGATTAAAAAATCGTAGAAATCCTAGAAACCTGTTTAATATGGGATTTGAATGACATGTCCTTGTCAGGAAGGGCTCTTGGAGCTTGACCCACTTGCAGGCAGGCAAGCAGAAGCACCACGGTGAGTACAACGATTTATTTAACAAAGAGAAAAAGCTTGCAGCCAGACATGAGGTGGCAGAAGCAGGCACGAACATAGACAGGCATGGTATGAATAAAACAGTATAAACCAGCAAGGAGTAAACAGAACTGAAGAGTATAAAGAGTATAACAAACAAGTTAAAACAGGGAAACTGATTGGCATAACGCAGGCAGACTAAATGGAGCTAATTAGAGGGGGGAGCAGTGGCAAGAAAACACAATATGAACATAAAACTATATCTAACAGAAATAACTCAAAAAGTACAAAGAACATACGTAAAGAAATAGATGCAATACAACATGAACCAAGTGGAAACGCTGAAAAACATAATGAGAAAATAATCAAAATATAGATCAAAACCAGCAGATGACGTGGTCGTGCTGGCCCCCTCTAGCCAAGACCTACATCGACAGCGAGAGGAGCCAGTTGAAGTGGCTGTGGCATCTATACCGGATGGCTCCTGGACGCCTTCCTCGGAAGGTGTTCCAGGCACGTCCAACCGGGACGAGGCCCAGGGGATGGCCCAGAATACCCTGGAGGGACTACAGGGGTTAGACAATAAAACTGAAACACCTGGTTTTAGACCACAATAATTTATTAGTATGGTGTAGGGCCTCCTTTTGCGGCCAATACAGCGTCAGTTCGTCTTGGGAATGACATATACAAGTCCTGCACAGGGGTCAGAGAGATTTTAAGCCATTCTTCTTGCAGGATAGTGGCCAGGTCACAACGTGATACTGGTGGAGGAAAACGTTTCCTGACTCGCTCCTCCAAAACACCCCAAAGTGGCTCAATAATATTTAGATCTGGTGACTGTGCAGGTCATGGGAGATGTTCAACTTCACTTTCATGTTCATCAAACCAATCTTTCATCAGTCTTGCTGTGTATTGGTGCATTGTCATCCTGATACATGGCACCGCCTTCAGGATACAATGTTTGAACCATTGGATGCACATGGTCCACAAGAATGGTTCGGTAGTCCTTGGCAGTGACGCGCCCATCTAGCACAAGTATTGGGCCAAGGGAATGCCATGATATGGCAGCAAAAACCATCACTGATCCACCCCCATGCTTCACTCTGGGCATGCAACAGTCTGGGTGGTACGCTTCTTTGGGGCTTCTCCACACCGTAACTCTCCCAGATGTGGGGAAAACAGTACAGGTCCTTCTCAAAATATTAGCATATTGTGATAAAGTTCATTATTTTCCATAATGTCATGATGAAAATTTAACATTCATATATTTTAGATTCATTGCACACTAACTGAAATATTTCAGGTCTTTTATTGTCTTAATACGGATGATTTTGGCATACAGCTCATGAAAACCCAAAATTCCTATCTCACAAAATTAGCATATCATTAAAAGGGTCTCTAAACGAGCTATGAACCTAATCATCTGAATCAACAAGTTAACTCTAAACACCTGCAAAAGATTCCTGAGGCCTTTAAAACTCCCAGCCTGGTTCATCACTCAAAACCCCAATCATGGGTAAGACTGCTGACCTGACTGCTGTCCAGAAGGCCACTATTGACACCCTCAAGCAAGAGGGTAAGACACAGAAATAAATTTCTGAACGAATAGGCTGTTCCCAGAGTGTTGTATCAAGGCACCTCAGTGGGAAGTCTGTGGGAAGGAAAAAGTGTGGCAGAAAACGCTGCACAACGAGAAGAGGTGACCGGACCCTGAGGAAGATTGTGGAGAAGGGCCGATTCCAGACCTTGGGGGACCTGCAGAAGAAGTGGACTGAGTCTGGAGTAGAAACATCCAGAGCCACCGTGCACAGGCATGTGCAGGAAATGGGTTACAGGTGCCGCGTTCCCCAGGTCAAGCCACTTTTGAACCAGAGACAGCGGCAGAAGCGCCTGACATGGGCTACAAAGAAGCAGCACTGGACTGTTGCTCAGTGGTCCAAAGTACTTTTTTCGGATGAAAGCAAATTTTGCATGTCATTCGGAAATCAAGGTGCCAGAGTCTGGAGGAAGACTGGGGAGAAGGAAATGCCAAAATGCCAGAAGTCCAGTGTCAAGTACCCACAGTCAGTGATGGTCTGGGGTGCCGTGTCAGCTGCTGGGGTGTTGGTCCACTGTGTTTTATCAAGGGCAGGGTCAATGCAGCTAGCTATCAGGAGATTTTGGAGCACTTCATGCTTCCATCTGCAGAAAAGCTTTATGGAGATGAAGATTTCATTTTTCAGCACGACCTGGCACCTGCTCACAGTGCCAAAACCACTGGTAAATGGTTTACTGACCATGGTATCACTGTGCTCAATTGGCCTGCCAACTCTCCTGACCTGAACCCCATAGAGAATCTGTGGGATATTGTGAAGAGAACGTTGAGAGACTCAAGACCCAACACTCTGGATGAGCTAAAGGCCGCTATCGAAGCATCCTGGGCCTCCATAAGACCTCAGCAGTGCCACAGGCTGATTGCCTCCATGCCACGCCGCATTGAAGCAGTCACTTCTGCCAAAGGATTCCCGACCAAGTATTGAGTGCATAACTGTACATGATTATTTGAAGGTTGACGTTTTTTGTATTAAAAACACTTTTCTTTTATTGGTCGGATGAAATATGCTAATTTTGTGAGATAGGAATTTTGGGTTTTCATGAGCTGTATGCCACAATCATCCGTATTAAGACAATAAAAGACCTGAAATATTTAACTTAGTGTGCAATGAATCTAAAATTTATGAATGTTAAATTTTCATCATGACATTATGGAAAATAATGAACTTTATCACAATATGCTAATATTTTGAGAAGGACCTGTAAAGGTGGACTCATCAGAGAACAATACATGTTTCACAATGTCCACAGCCCAAGATTTACGCTCCTTGCACCATTGAAACCAACATTTTGCATTGGCATGAGTGACCAAAGGTTTGGCAATAGCAGCCCGGCCGTGTATATTGACCCTGTGGAGCTCCCGATGGACAGTTCTGGTGGAAACAGGAGAGTTGAGGTGCACATTTAATTCTGCCGTGATTTGGGCAGCCATGGTTTTATGTTTTTTGGATACAATCCGGGTTAGCACCCAAACATCCCTTTCAGACAGCTTCCTCTTGCGTCCACAGTTAATCCTGTTGGATGTGGTTCGTCCTTCTTGGTGGTATGCTGACATTACCCTGGATACCGTGGCTCTTAATACATCACAAAGACTTGCTGTCTTGGTCACAGATGCGCCAGCAAGACGTGCACCAACAATTTGTCCTCTTTTGAACTCTGGGATGTCACCCATAATGTTGTGTGCATTTCAATATTTTGAGCAAAACTGTGCTCTTATCCTGCTAATTGAACCTTCACACTCTGCTCTTACTGGTGCAATGTGCAATCAATAAAGACTGGCTACCAGGCTGGTCCAATTTAGCCATGAAACCTCCCACATTAAATGACAGGTGTTTCAGTTTCATTGTCCAACCCCTGTATGGCTCCCCCCGGATGAGCTGGAGGAGGTGTCTGGGGAGAGGGATGTCTGGGTCTCTCCTCTGAGTCTGCTGCCCCGCGACCCGGTCACAGATGAAGCAGAAGACAATGAGTACAAGTAGATGAAAACCAGAAACCAAACACTAGAGAATTGTGTATACCATCAAGGTTATTTACTTTATTACTGGAGGTCAATATAATGCCATCCACATTAATTGATTGACTAAGCAGATTCTTTTTCAAAGACTCTGGTCTAAAGATGACAACTTATGTCTTTTATCTCACTGATTGGGTAGGAGACAACGTAACTATACACAGCATATTTCAATAACAATCTTAAACTTTTAAATCATTTATGCTGAGCTTTTTGTGTATATAGGCACTGTTATAGAAAGCTAGTCTTGGGCTTGAGCTATAGCTTACCCTTACACATCCTCTAGTTTGTATCCTTCTGTTTGATACACGATGGCTTCTCTCTCTCCTTTACTTATCCACAATGCTTCAGGTCTTGCTGCCAAGAGCCTACGTTGGCTCTCTTCTTTCACTCTGAGTCTGACAACAGCCATAAACAGAGCAGCAGTTAGTTGCTTTGTTTTTTGTGTCTATATCACATCACTTTGGACCGTGGGGCCGCCTTGCTATTAACAATCCCAGCACCACTGTGATGGTACTCAATTGTAATGGAAAATGAATCAAACCTTGTTTAACTGACCCGATCCAACCCAACCCGTATCAATGCAGAAGGGGCTGGTGTTTGAAGATTTATCATTTACATGAACAAATTGAAATCTGTCAGACAAATAAGATTTAAACCAGATTAGTGGTGTTCCCCTGATCCCTACAGCATGTTGCAGTCTTTCTAAAAGAATATTTTATTAAACTGTATCAAATGTAGAACTAAAATCTAACAGAACAAGTACAGACACAAGTTTATTGTCTGAAGCCAAGAGAAAATCACTGGTGACTTTCACCGGTGTTGTTTCAGTGCAAATCATTACAGTGTAAATGCTCATACACTTGATTAGCAAGGATTTTCTCAAAACATTTAGAGAAGAACAGAAGATTGGATATAGGTCTGTAATTTCTTAAGTCATCTTCATCAAGAGAAGGTTTCTTAAGTAAAGGTGTCAGTGTCTGTGGCTGTAGTGGACCAAAATGCAGACAAGAACTGGGCAGCAGCATGTTCAGAGAAGGCTTCTTCTTTAATCACAGGTTTTTCCAAGCTTTACATGAATAACCTTCCAAACTTACATGAGTTCCTTCCACAAGGAAACATAGCACCAACAGAACTTCAATATGGGTACAACGGAAGGAACCAGCGGAGAATAATTATAACAACCAGGTATATAAGCAGGGAGAGGAGTAGAATGGACCAATGAGAGGAAGCTAAGGTGATCAGATGGGAAGTGGGAACAGGTGCGGAGACTGAGGGAATGAATGGTTACTATGGTGACCAAACTGGGAGACACGGGGACACTGGAGAAACTAAACTATAAAATAAACCAAAGGGAAACTAGATTTAAAGATAAAACACTAACTCACATGGAGGAGCAGGGAAGCGAAAACCAAATACACCCAACCATATAACAATAACAATAACTGAAAGGGATCTAAGGACAAGGGGAGGAACAGGGAAAAGAAACTAATAAACTAGAAAAATGCAGCAAGAACAAATAACCTAACAGTAAACAAGCATAGAAACACTAAGCGAGAAACTAAACTAGAAAACTCAAAGAAGCAAAGAGAACTGTAATAATAATAATAATAATAATAATTCTCAGAGGAGAAAACCATTCTAAGTAATAAATAAATGAGAAAGCAACCACCAATCTATGGGCAAGGGGAGAAAGAACTACTAAAACTTGGAGGCAGGAGACAGAACAAAACTATCAGGAAACAGAAGGAATTAACAAACATAACTACTAAACCCAAAGGAATAGAAACATCTAGCTGAAAAGTAAACAAACACAAAACCAAAACAAAGTCCAAAATGGCAGATCCTGACAAAAGGTTTAATTACAGCTACTTTAAAAGCCTGTAGTACATATTTTCTCAGGATAGAATAATCAAATCTAGAATGGGGCTGGTAATCATCAAGGGGAACATTTCCTTAAATTTGGTTGGGATTGGGTCTAACATACGAGTTGAAGGTTTAGATTAAGCTAATATTTTTGATAACTCAGGAAGCTCCACTGGATCATAACAGTACAAACTGTCTCACTTACTGAAGATGAAGTAATCATGTTCGGAAGAATGCCAATGATTTTATTTTTTAATAGAATCGATTTTATTTAAAAAGAATACAATAAGGTCATTAGTGCTGAAAGCTAAGTGAATGGATGACTCAACAGAGCTATGACTGTGAAAATTTAGCAACTGTACTAAAAAGAAACCTAGGATTATTCTTATTCTCTTCTAGTAATGATGAGAAATAAGCTGTTCTAGCTTGGCGAAGTGTCTTTTTATACAAGAGTAGACTTTTTTCCATATTAAGTAGGACTCTTTTTGTCAGGAAATGTTGAATTTGTGTTGGACCAAGGTGCAGAGCAGAGCGAGGAATAGGCATGGTTACACTATTTCCAGGTCTTGGAAAACTGGTGGAAAAACCAGGCTCGTACAGATCTGGGCAGTTATAAGCATGGAGGAATGAAGCATAACATCAGGTAGCAAACAGTAGAATTCAGTGGTGAGACCAGAAAACCAGAAAGTACAAATGCTGAGGGGAAGTGGAGAATGGACCCATGAACTAAGGGAGCTAATCAAGGAGAGAATCCGGTGCAGCTGGTGTGGGAGAGACCTGAGGCGACTGAAGGGAGGGTGATTAATTAACACAACTGAGTAGTGTCCCTGGGAGTCCAAGGAGGTAACAAAAACATTTAAATGAACTGAAATAAGTAAATAATGAGACTGCCAAAAGAACATAAACAGAGAGCAACCAGATCTATAAGAAAATACAAACTAAAACGTCTAACATGGGAATCCAGGAAAGTAACAAAACCCTAAACACCAGAATTAATCTGATAAACCTAAATTAACTGAAATAAAGCAACTGAAGAACCTGGCAGAGCAGAGAAAGTAAGCAGAACACAAATTCAAAACCCCAAATACAGGCAGATTATGACACCTTTAGGTGTGTAGAATGTGATTTTCTCTCCAATTTTCGAGCATGATGCTTTTAAATATGTAGCTCTGAATTAAACCAGTGAGTCAACCTCCTATGAATAATTACCTTTTTTTCAAGAGTTACATTGTTTAATGCACCACACCATGAGGTAGTAACTCTATGAACAAGAACATCAATTTGTGAAAGGAAAGATATTAAATAACTGGTTCCACTGTGATTTTCTGTGATAATGAGAAAATTAAAAACGGAACTAAAAATGGAGGGTTGTTACAGCATTGTCTGATAATGTCCTACTATAATAAAAAGAAAATCAGGTGTGCAGTACTCAGGTAAATTGAACTCAAAGGTTATTTAAAAAATGGTCAGACAAGACAGGGTTATGAGGAAATACTGTTATTTCTTAACACTCGTCAGCACAAGGTCCAGAGTATGAAAACAAAAGTGGGTAGGTATGCGGATATTTTGAGCAAAGCCAATTGAGTCTAAGACAGCATTAAAGGCTATACAGGTCCTTCTCAAAATATTAGCATATTGTGATAAAGTTCATTATTTTCCATAATGTAATGATGAAAATTTAACAGTCATATATTTTAGATTCATTGCACACTAACTGAAATATTTCAGGTCTTTTATTGTCTTAATACGGATGATTGTGGCATACAGCTCATGAAAACCCAAAATTCCTATCTCACAAAATTAGCATATCATTAAAAGGGTCTCTAAACGAGCTATGAACCTAATCATCTGAATCAACGAGTTAACTCTAAACACCTGCAAAAAATTCCTGAGGCCTTTAAAACTCATTACCCAACAATGTAAGGCAAGGCAAGTTTATTTAAATATCGCATTTCAGTAGCAAGACAATTCATGGAAAGAGACATAAAAGCAAAAGTACATTGCAATGGCATAAAGGTAATTAAGTAATTAAAGAGAATAAAAAATTAATAATTAAAAAGATGATAATAAAAAATTAATTCAATAAAAAAAGAATGATAAAATGATTGATAAGAAAATGAAAGGAAAGTTGGACTGAAAACTTAACTAATAATGTTTACATAGCACAGTCAAAGGCCACTCCAAATATGTTTTTTTGTTTTGTTTTGGGTTTTTTTTCACTTTGAGAAGTCTTCACATATCAGGCACCAGAACCTCTGAACAGGTGTAAATAACCATAGTGCATGGATATAATTATCTGGTATATTGCTTGTGCAGTGTAAGCAAATATTGGAAGGTGCCAAGCCCATCCTGAACATCTGTTGACCTGTATAGTATACTCTATGAAGGATTCTATATTGTATTAATTGCAAACTGGGGTTACTTGTCAGTTTAAAAGTTCTGGAACATATCTGAGACCAGAATGTTTGGTCAAAGTTAACTGATAAGTCCACCTCCCATTTTGTAATAGGAAGGGAAATTGATTAATCTATATTAGACAGTGTCCTGCATATTTTAGACATTAATTTGGGGGAGTTGAGTTTTAGGAACTCTAGTACACTTGATGGCATTTGTAACCCAACGTTATTAAGTCTAACTTTATTTTTTATTATAGATGTAATTTGTTGATATTCTAAAAATGTATTCTTGTCCATCCTGTATTGTATAATTAATCTGTTAAATGGGATGAACTGAATTCCTTCAAATATATGTTCCACGTATTCAATTCCTTTACTCCTCCATTATGGAAAATGTATCATATTATTTTTTTGTAGGATGTCAGGGTTGTTCCAGATGGGTGTACTTCTGCATGGGATTAGTGAAGACCCTGTCATTTTTATATATTCCCACCATGCTGTCAGAGAGGTGCTGATGTTGAGGCTTTTGAAGCATACATCAATTCAATTCAATTCAAATTCAAAGATACTTTATTGAGGGGAAATTAGAATTCCAGTACAACCCATCCAAACAGACATCATGACACAAGACAAGGGGGGGACGGGTCACCGAGGCTTTGCTGCCCACTCACAGGCGCTGCCCTTACTAGATGAGAGAAGAGGCCACATTAGGAAAGTAGAGGCCGTTTTATATTTGAGCTAATAAATGGTAGATCGGAAATCTGTATATTATTGCATAATGTCTGTTCTACGTCTAGCCAGGGTTCATCTAGAGGACTGTGTTTAAACCATTTTGAGATGTAATGTAGCCTGTTAGTTAAGAAGTAAAGATGAAAGTTAGGCAGATCTAGTCCTCCTTTATCTTTGGTCTTTTGTAGTGTTTTTAGGCTAATACGTGGGGGCTTATCTTTCCAGAGAAATTTAGTGATGGAGGAGTCCAGAGATCTAAACCAGTCAGATGACGGTTTATTCGGAATCATTGCAAATAAGTAATTGATTTTTGGCAAGACCATCATTTTTATTGAAGCAACCCTGCCCATGAGTTATATGGGTAGAGATTTCCATCTAGCGAGATCATCTTCCACTTTTTTTTAAGAGCGGGATGTGGTTTAGTTTTGTTAAATCTGCCAATCTAGGAGACACATTAATGCCCAAATATGTAATATTCCCTGATTGTAGTTGTATATTAGGAAAATTGTTGAAAGAACAATTAATTGGAAGAACTGTCGATTTTAACCAATTTATAGAATAGTCTGAAATTCTTGAGAAAGAATTTATCAATCCAATCACCTGAGCGACAGAGGTTTGCAAATGCTGGAGAAAGAGTAATACATCTTCTGCATAAAGACATATTTTATGTTCAATATTCCTGAATTTTATGCCTTTAATATCTTTAGTTTGTCTGATTGCTGCTGCTAGTGGTTCAATAAAAATAGCAAATAATGAGGGCGAAAGTGGGCATCCCTGCCTGGTGCCCCTCTAAAGACAGAAGCAGGAAGATGTTTGGTTATTTGTTCTGATACATGCTGCTGGGGAACTGTATAATATTTTTATCCAGTTTATGAAAGAGCTTCCAAAACCAAATTTAGTCAAGGTTGCAAACAAGAATTTCCAGTTAACTCTATCAAATGTTTTTTCTACATCTAGAAATAATATATTGGTCTCAATATTTTTACTGTAGGAATAATCTATTAAATTAAGTAATCTACATGAATTAGTGGATGAATGCCTACCTTTAATAAATCCAATTTGGTCAGGATGTATTATGAGAGGAGTAACCTTTTCTAGTCTTTTTGCGAGGGCTTTACAGATTATTTTGAGATCGACGTTAATAAGGGATATGGGTCGGTAGCTGGTAGGGAGTACTGGGTCTTTTCCTGGTTTTAACAAGAGAGTGATGTTGGCAGAATTTATATTTGGCGGAAGTCTGCCATTTTGTTTGGTTTCCTGCACCATTCTTTGGAATATTGGGGCTAAAATATTCCAGAATTCTTTGTAAAACTGTTGGGAATCCAGCAGAAATCCTGTTATCAGAAATCCAATTATGTACAAATCTTCCACGTCCTCGACTGACATTGTTGTCAGGCACACAATCTTCCACTGCCAGGAATCCATTGCGTATCCGGAGAAGAACGTCCAGTCTGGATGAGGGTTCCCCTTTACCCTGTCTTCCTGTCGAGAAAATTTGATCGATTGCGTTGAGAGAACAGCTGACCAAATCCATAATGAACATTAGGAGAATATGCGAACAGAGGCTCTAAGAAAAACATAGACAAAAAGCTGAAGCAGAGCAAAAAACGGGGGAGGATCAAGGAGAGAGTGGAAAAGCGTCTGACCCCACCAAGAGCAGAAAGAGAATGTCAAAAGGGACGCATTTATTATTTGTGTTAAATCAGATGTTATTACGGGCAAAGCTTTCTTAAGGAAAGCTGTGGGTAAAACATCAAGACAACAGGAAGAAGAGCTTAGTTGGTGTATGATTTTGTAGTTTACTTGATGAATTTGGGAAATTTTGTCAAAATTAGTTATAGTTGGAGACAACTTTGGTACTGGAGTTGATGCGGATGTGCTGACTGCCCCTCTGATGTTTTGGATTTTTCCAGTGAAGAAGTTAGCAAATTCATTGCAGGCCCTGGTAGAGTGGAGTTCAGATGCTACAGTTTCGAGAGGGTTAGTTAACCTGTCGACCGTGGCAAATAATGCACGAGCATTGTTAATGTTTTTGCTGATGATCTCAGAGAAGAAAGATTCTCTTGAATTTTTCAGTTGTAAGTTATATCTGTGGAGTCTCTTTTTATGGATGTTATAGTGAACCTGAAGTTTGATCTATGTGACACATCCATGGCTTCAAAGTATATAATAAGGTTTTCGGGAGTCGGGCGTTCTGTGATTGTCAGAATATTCTCTGAGATATCGGACACCACGTTACTGGTACCAATCGTAACTTTCTGTGTTTTTCTTGTTGCAGAAGTTTTTGATCCCATTCACAGCTGTGTTGCACATTATTAGGGTCCATGGTCCGGTGGGGCACTTCTTCTCTGGCAATTTAGGAGAAGACTGTTTAGAATGAAGATTGTTCACATTACCTTTTATTGTTCTTAGAAAATGGATTATTTTCCTGGTTTTCATTCTGTAATGAGGGAAATCTGTTTTGGAGGGGATTTCCATTATTTCCAGCTGTCGAAGTCTCCTTTTCCCAGGGGAAACGGGGGCATGTCTCTGTAATTCTGGCCATTCTGATTTATTTAATTGCAGAGATCTTCCAGTGAGTTGTCTTCCTTGATTTTTTGGCCATACGCCTAAAACATGCCAGAGGGGGCTGCTGGGGGGTTTATTCTCAGTGTTCTGTTTGCTCAGTCGTTGAGCTGGCTGTCATTGTTAGGGATCACAGGCAGAGTTGAATTATCGCTGTACCCCATATTTACCTAAATATTCACTGCTAGTGGATGGAGTTAAAACAGTCAATTTCTGTTCAAGTTTGTGGAAGTCTTCTGTGGTGAAGAAACGCATCATGCTCAGTATGAGGGATTGCTGCAAAGCCAACGCCAGTGACTGTCCACTGTCGCTATATGCTCATCCAGGAGGAGTGAATGCTATAAGTCACTGACTCGATGCAATCTGCTGGGTTTCTTTAGATATAAAAACTTTTTATCCAATTTGAATAAATAACTGAATCTGACTGTACTGTTCAATAGTTAGTTATAAATTGGAATGCTTGTGCCTGACTTGAAATCTATATGATTCGATTGAATTGACTTAGCCCATTTTAAAGTTACCCACCTTTCACACAATGCGACAGGAAACAACGCTCTCCAATTATTTTTACCTCTGCCTTCCTCCCTCCCTGTTGGATGGAGTAAGGGGGAGTCAGGTTTAGCCTAAACCGGCTAAGTTATGGTTGAGGCGCAACACACCCTCCATTTCTGCTACCGGTGCGACCCCTTCTCTTTTCCAATGGCTATAATCTGACAGAGAGAGGTACCCCCAATCCTTGTGGTTTTAGTATAGCAATGCCCACCAGTGGGCTTTACATGGACACACTTTATCAGTATATTATTTTACTTAGTACCCCTATACATAGCCCATTCTAAAATGGCCAAACTCTAACACTCAGTAGTTTAATCTAAGCTCTCCAACAACCCTATACCATTCCAAACTCTTTGTGAAGTGCCTTGAGATGACATGTGTTGTGAATTGGTGCTATATACAGGTCCTTCTCAAACAATTTGCATATTGTGATAAAGTTCATTATTTTCTATAATGTAATAATGAAAATTTAACATTCATATATTTTAGATTCATTGCACACTAACTGAAATATTTCAGGTCTTTTATTGTCTTAATACGGATGATTTTGGCATACAGCTCATGAAAACCCAAAATTCCTATCTCACAAAATTAGCATATTTAATCCGACCAATAAAAGAAAAGTGTTTTTAATACAAAAAACGTCAACCTTCAAATAATCATGTACAGTTATGCACTCAATACTTGGTTGGGAATCCTTTTGCAGAAATGACTGCTTCAATGCGGCGTGGCATGGAGGCAATCAGCCTGTGGCACTGCTGAGGTCTTATGGAGGCCCAGGATGCTTCGATAGCGGCCTTTAGCTCATCCAGAGTGTTGGGTCTTAAGTCTCTCAACGTTCTCTTCACAATATCCCACAGATTCTCTATGGGGTTCAGGTCAGGAGAGTTGGCAGGCCAATTGAGCACAGTGATACCATGGTCAGTAAACCATTTACCAGTGGTTTTGGCACTGTGAGCAGGTGCCAGGTCGTGCTGAAAAATGAAATCTTCATCTCCATAAAGCTTTTCAGCAGATGGAAGCATGAAGTGCTCCAAAATCTCCTGATAGCTAGCTGCATTGACCCTCCCCTTGATAAAACACAGTGGACCAACACCAGCAGCTGACACGGCACCCCAGACCATCACTGACTGTGGGTACTTGACACTGGACGTCTGGCATTTTGGCATTTCCTTCTCCCAGGTCTTCCTCCAGACTCTGGCACCTTGATTTCCGAATGACATGCAGAATTTGCTTTCATCCGAAAAAAGTACTTTGAACCACTAAGCAACAGTCCAGTGCTGCTTCTCTGTAGCCCAGGTCTAGGGAATGCGGCACCTGTAGCCCATTTCCTGCACACGCCTGTACACGGTGGCTCTGGATGTTTCTACTCCAGACTCAGTCCACTGCTTCTGCAGGTCCCCCAAGGTCTGGAATCGGCCCTTCTCCACAATCTTCCTCAGGGTCCGGTCACCTCTTCTCGTTGTGCAGCATTTTCTGCCGCACCTTTTCCTTCCCACAGACTTCCCACTGAGGTGCCTTGATACAGCACTCTGGGAACAGCCTATTCGTTCAGAAATTTCTTTCTGTGTCTTACCCTCTTGCTTGAGGGTGTCAATAGTGGCCTTATGGACAGCAGTCAGGTCGGCAGTCTTACCCATGATTGGGGTTTTGAGTGATGAACCAGGCTGGGAGTTTTAAAGGCCTCAGGAATCTTTTGCAGGTGTTTAGAGTTAACTCGTTGATTCAGATGATTAGGTTCATAGCTCGTTTAGAGACCCTTTTAATGATATGCTAATTTTGTGAGATAGGAATTTTGGGTTTTCTTGAGCTGTATGCCAAAATCATCTGTATTAAGACAATAAAAGACCTGAAATATTTCAGTTAGTGTGCAATGAATCTAAAATATATGAATATAAAATTTTCATCATTACATTATGGAAAATAATGAACTTTATCACAATATGCTAATTTTTTGAGAAGGACCTGTAAATAAAACTGAATTGAATTGTGCTGATTAGCTGACGTCGACTTGACCTTCTATTGGATTCAATTAAAAAAAATGCAGAAATCCTTTAGAAAAAATAATAATAATTCTTGGGAGTCACTGGTATGAAGTAGTTTTATAACAAATTTTCCGAAATTTTGGCAAGGAGATAAAAAGTTAAGAGTAAAAGAATGCAAACAAGCAGGGAGTTTGGAAGAAAAGCGTGTAATACACTTTGTACACTGTACTGATATATTTCTTGAGCACTTTTCCCCTTACTCTATTGTGCTGCAGGAGTTACCAGAAAATGAACACCTCCACCCTCCTCTCAGTATCACAGTTGTTGACTGGCGGGCCTTTGGCCGCAGTACACTGGTTGGAAACCACATTATCAACACCCTCAAAGCCTTCAAGTACACTCCACCACCTCATGCAGTTCAACCACCTAAGGTCACGCATACCCCAAGACCTTCCCTGACACCAGAGCCGCACGGAGCTGAAGGTAATGACGGTTTAGTCTTTCCAGTTTTCTAGCATCTTGTACAATAAAAGAATATGGATAAAATAATATAAAATATGGAAGAACTGATTTGAACAAGCAATAATTTTTAAAACAGAAAAACTTCCAAACATGCATGAATGCAGCTATAAATAAACAAGAGCAAGACACTTAACAACAACAAAGATGTAAACAAATCCAAAAAAACAAAGCAAAACTTAAACTGACTGATTACACAATAAAAAAAAAAAAATCACAATTAGCAAAATGACTAAACATATACACAAAAACAATGCAACTACAACAAGGACAATTTATACAACACTACCACAAAATTACCCAAATGTGATCACAAATAAGCCAGAAAAATATTGCATGAATGCTGTTCCTTCACCACATACTTTTGCAGTTTTGGGGTTTCATTTCAATTCAGCTTGCAACAACTGCCATCCTGTGGTTTTTTTACAAGACAAATTAATTCATATCTAACATAGATAACCCAATTTGGTCCAAATTGGGCGAACGTCCATCCAGTTCATTCTGATATAATCACAACGTTCAGTAAAATTCATGTTCAGTTACATACAGTCCAATTGGATTCTAATTACTGAGCTCCCTTGCAGATTCCTTGTTTACTGTTTGTCACACTCAAATGTTTAAAATGACCAGACAGATTTTAATACCAGAGAAACATAATCTGAGTAAATACAAAATGTACAGGGGTTGGACAATGAAACACCTGTCATTTTAGTGTGGGAGGTTTCATGGCTAAATTGGACCAGCCTGGTAGCCAGTCTTCATTGATTGCACATTGTACCAGTAAGAGCAGAGTGTGAAGGTTCAGTTAGCAGGATAAGAGCACAGTTTTGCTCACAATATTGAAATGCACACATTATGGGTGACATACCAGAGTTAAAAAAAGGACAAATTGTTGGTTCACATCTTGCTGGCGCATCTGTGACCAAGACAGCAAGTCTTTGTGATGTATCAAGAGCCACGGTATCCAGGGTAATGTCAGCATACCACCAAGTAGGACGAAGCACATCCAACAGGATTAACTGTGGACGCAAGAGGAAGCTGTCTGAAAGGGATGTTCGGGTACTAACCCGGATTGTATCCAAAAAACATAAAACCACGGCTGTCCAAATCACGGCAGAATTAAATATGCACCTCAACTCTCCTGTTTCCACCAGAACTGTCCGTCGGGAGCTCCACAGGGTCAACAGGGTATACACGGCCGGGCTGCTATAGCCAAAGCTTTGGTCACTCATGCCAATGCCAAACGCTGGTTTCAATGGTGCAAGGAATGCAAATCTTGGGCTGTGGACAATGTGAAACATACAGTACAGACCAAAGGTTTGGACCCACCTTCTCATTCAAAGAGTTGTCTTTATTTTCATGACTATGAATATTGTAGCTTCACACTGAAGGCATCAAAACTATGAATTAACACATGTGGAATTATATACTGAACAAAAAAGTGTGAAACAACTGAAAATATGTCTTATATTCTAGGTTCTTCAAAGTAGCCACCTTTTGCTTTGATTACTGCTACGCACACTCTTGGCATTCTGTTGATGAACTTCAAGAGGTAGTCACCTGAAAAGCCAAACCTTTGGTCACTCATGCCAATGCCAAACATTGGTTTCAATGGTGCAAGGAGCGCAAATCTTGGGCTGTGGACAATGTGAAACATGTATTGTTCTCTGATGAGTCCACCTTTACTGTTTTCCCCACATCCGGGAGAGTTACGGTGTGGAGAATCCCCAAAGAAGCGTACCACCCAGACCGTTGCATGCCCAGAGTGAAGCATGGCGGTGGATCAGTGATGGTTTGGGCTGCCATATCATGGCATTCCCTTGGCCCAATACTTGTGCTAGATGGGCACGTCACTGCCAAGGACTACTGAACCATTCTTGAGGACCATGTGCATCCAATGGTTCAAACATTGTATCCTGAAGGCGGTGCCGTGTATCAGGATGACAATGCACCAATACACACAGCAAGACTGGTGAAAGATTGGTTTGATGAACATGAAAGTGAAGTTGAACATCTCCCATGGCCTGCACAGTCACCAGATCTATATATTATTGAGCCAGTTTGGGGTGTTTTGGAGGAGCGAGTCAGGAAACGTTTTCCTCCACCAGTATCACGTAGTGACCTGGCCACTATCCTGCAAGAAGAATGGCTTAAAATCCCTCTGACCTCTGTGCAAGACTTGTATATGTCATTCCCAAGACGAATTGACGCTGTATTGGCTGCAAAAGGAGGCCCTACACCATACTAATAAATTATTGTGGTCTAATACCAGGTGTTTCAGTTTCATTGTCCAACCCCTGTATATAGTAAAGAGAATTAGCCCCATCAGTGAACCCTGTGGTACTCCACAATTAGCCCTGGAGTTTAAAGATGATTTATCATTTACATGAACATCGGCACATCACTATTTGGGGGAAATATTCTGTGAAAAAAAAAACCCACAAGAAATCTGTAAGGGGGTAAATACTTTTTCTTAGTATTGTTCAGTACATTATAGTTCAGGTCATTTATTCGCCCCCAGACTTTTAAATTAATATGCACCATGCTGTTCTTCCACTGACCCATGACAGACAGCTCCCAAATTAGTCTAAATATTTTATTTCTTGAATTAATTTATTGCACCTTTGTGTCTCCATGAAAGTCTAAAGAAAAGTACCAAAACTAATGTATCTAGTGGTTGAAGGATTAAAATTATCAGCACCTATGGTAGGTAAATTGGTCTGAAATGGTAAGTAGGTCAGCACAAAATGGAAGAACTGGTTGAACAAAGTACCCAAGTAACAAAGTAACCCAGATATCTGATGAGATCCAATGAAGAAACACAGATCAGCAGATGCACACGATTAGCAACAGACAGAACGACTACAATGTCTAAACTAGGTTAAAGCAAGTTTCAAATTGAGCACAAAATAAAAGCTGAAAACCACAATTCTTACTAGAAAGAAGAATTCCAGAATAAACTGGTCAAAGGCATGCATGCTATGATTGATTGTACTCTGTGCTCGACAATAAGATGTATGAATTTGATAGAAATGACCCGTATACTGTAACTGGATATAAATTGAAACAGTTTGCCTTGCAGGGTGCCTTGGGATGACATTTGTTTTATTTAGTTCTAAATAAATAGAACTAAAATGAACTGTGATTGACAGGGCGGTCTCAGGATGCTGTAGAGACCTGTTCAACTGTGGCCCTAACTAATCAGGACTTTCTAATTACTTTGGAGGAAGAAGCGCCACCTCCAGCTCCACTCACACAAAAACCAGAGGCGAAGAAGAAAAAGGTGAAATTCAGATGTTAAAGATATGTGGTCATGTCACATGCACCAACAACAAGACTGTTTTAAAGTTAATGAATATTTTCCACATAGGAGAGCAGCTCAAAGAGCATCCGCCGGTCCACTAAGAGGAGGAGACGGACCATTGCTGATGAATCTGCAGAGTCTGTCATTGACTGGTGGTCCAAATACTATGCATCTGTAGAAAAACGGGTAACTGAGCGTTCAGCTCTGTGCAGAAACATTAATCTATCTTTAAGACATGACAACATTTGCTGTCTGTGTTTATTCCAGGACAAACTGAAGGACAGCTTTCAGTTACCCAGTGTATTTGAGAAAGGTAAGAAATACTCATCTATTGTTAAAAAGGATGCAATGTCCCAGTTTCTTTGTTGTATGTTGCAAAGCCAAAAATATATAAAACCTCCAGTCAAAGAAAACTTGCATTCGGTACATGAAAGAAGCTGCACTGTTTGTTTGACTGATTTGTCCTTTACCAGATATTTTCCATTGCTATTTCAAAGTCATGCAGATGTTTCGGCCCACTGGTCTTCTTTAGAGCTGAATGCTCCATTTGTTACCAAGCCACAATTCATTCTCCCTTCTGCAATGGTGCCTACATAAATAAAAATAACACAAAATAACAGACATAAAGTTCGTTCGTTCGTCGTCTTCCGCTTATCCAGGACCGGGTCGCGGGGGCAGCAGACTCAGCAGAGAAGCCCAGACGTCCCTCTCTCCAGACACCTCCTCCAGCTCCTCCAGGGGGAGCCCAAGGCGTTCCCAGGCCAGCCGAGAGACATAGTCCCTCCAGCGTGTCCTGGGCCGTCCCCTGGGCCTCCTCCCGGTGGGACGTGCCTGGAACACCTCCCGAGGTCTTCCTCAGGTACTTTCCCAGGAGGCATCCGGTATAGATGCCCGAGCCACCTCAACTGGCTCCTCTCGATGTGGAGGAGAAGCGGCTCTACTCCGAGCTCCTCCCGGATGGCCGAGCTCCTCACCCTATCTCTAAGGGAGTGCCCGGCCACCCTACGGAGGAACACCTCCCGAGGTCTTCCTCAGGTACTTTCCCAGCTCATTTCAGCCCCTTGTATCCGTGATCTCGTTCTTTCGGTCATGACCCAAAGTTCATGGCCATAGGTGAGGGTAGGTACGTAGACCGACCAGTAAATTGAGAGCTTTGCTTTTCGGCTCAGCTCTCTCTTCACCACAATGGACCGGCACAGCGCCCCCATTACTGTGGCAGCCGCACCGATCCGTCTGTCGATCTCCCGCTCCATTCTTCCCTCACTCGTGAACAAGACCCCGAGATACTTAAACTCCTCCACTTGAGGCAGGAACTCCCCTCCAACCTGAAGAGGACAAGCCACCCTTTTCCGGTCGAGTACCATGGCCTTGGACTTGGAGGAACTGATCCTCATCCCAGCCGCTTCACACTCGGCTGCGAACCGCCACAGCGCATGCTGTAGGTCTTGGCTAGAGGGGGCCAGCAGGACCACGTCATCCGCAAAAAGAAGAGACGAAATCCACTGGTCCCCAAACCAGACCCCCTCCGGCCCTTGGCTGCGTCTAGAAATCCTGTCCATAAAAGGTATGAACAGGACCGGCGACAAAGGGCAGCCATGCCGGAGTCCAACATGCACTGGGAACAGGTCCGACTTAGTGCCGACAATGAGACTACAGTATCATAGAATTGATTAAAATTCATTTATTCATGTTGGCAGGCAGTAAGTCCAATGTTTTATTGTATGTGATTTAGCAGTTAACATACTGACTGAAGGTGGGGAAAGTGGAGGACAGGGACACATTATTAAAAATCCCCCGATATCAGGAAAAGGGCCTGAGGATACTGTGTTTGGAGTCTACTGGTAACAGTGTGGATGGCTGCCGCAGAATTAGCAGAGGGGGGAACAGCCAGTCCTCACATACTGTGAGCGACCAGTGAGGTAGTCCAGTATCCACTGGAGCAGGCGGTGGTCCACTCCTGATAGCTCCATTTTAACCCTCAAATGTCCCAGCTGGATGGTATTGAAAGGATTGGAGAAATCAAAGAACATGATCCTCACAGTGCTTCCAGGCTTCACCAGGTTGGTCAGAGCTTGGTGAAGGAGGTAGATGATGGCATCATCCACCCCGATGCCAGGCAGTAGGCAAACGGCAGCAGGGCCAATGAAGACCTCACCAGTAGGCAAAGATGGTTGCAGACCAACCTCTCGAGGTACTTAATCCGATGTGAGGTCAGTGTTACTGGCCCGTTGATGCTGAGGTCCTTCGAATGTGCGGTCATAGGCACTACTACCAGACAGGAGGTCTTCCTCAGGTACTTTCCCAGCCTTGGGCTCAAGTTGAACATTTATCCCATGATGCCACACAGTTGATTTATGCACCACCTTAGCAGCCTTTTACACATTCTTTGCAGCATGTTCCTCACCTGAAGTTTTGAAAAGGACTGAATGGGGGTGGCAGAGGGAGTTGTCTGAAGCAAAGGGGGTGGGAAATGGCTAAGAGCTAAGAGGTGTGAAGTTGCAGAAAGAACAGCAGGCAGTTATCAAGGATAAAAGGGGGTTGCAGCAGGGGAAACGGCTGGGCGAGGGCTGAGTATCTCATCAAACCCGTTGAAAAACTTTTTCAGATCATTCAATCTGAATCTAAATGTCCTACAGACTGGGAGTTTTTTTTTTTTTTTGTGACCTAAAATTGTTTTCGGGTTCTTCCAAACCCAACTGATGTTATTCTGCTGCAGTTGGTCCTCCATCATCTTTCTGTAGATGTTTTTTTTTATCGCTGATCTTCCTTCTCCATTTCGTTTTGCACATCTCTCAGCTCCTCCTTGGCCCTGTCTTTTAGTGTTTAACCGTCTCTCTCTCCTAGACATGGCGATTGATTGGGCTTTACTGTAACTAATTATATGTGCTCTTTTTCAGACTCTAACCTTGAAAACTGGCTCAGAGTTTATCTGTTCTTTCTTTCTAGGTCTTTCTAGGTGAAACGACTAAAGGAGCTACATCCATTAACATTTACTTCTCCTTCCCATAGAAAGGACTCCTGGATCCGTGCTTCTTTGTTCTCTTTGTGTCTCTGCTCTGTTCTTTCTCTCAAACCCCCAGTCGGTCGTGGCAGATGGCCGCTCACACTGAGGCTGGTTCTGCTGGAGGTTTCTTCCGGTTAAAAGGGAGTTTTTCCTCTCCACTGTCGCTACATGCATGCTCAGTATGAGGGATTGCTGCAAAGTCAACGCCAGTGACTGTCCACTGTCTCTACATGCTCATTCAGGAAGAGGGAATGCTGCAAGTCACTGACTGGATGCAATGTGCTGGGTTTCCTTGGACAGAAAAACTTTTTATCCGATTTGAATAAATAACTGAATCTGACTGCAATGTTCAATGGTTGAACAGAATTTTAAACAATCTCTTCTTGTCCTTGGGGAGAGCCTTTATATCAGGGTTGATGCAATACTTGTTATTGGAGAAACACCGTACCTTCATGAAGAGCACAGTGTTGTAAACACAGAAGTTAATGTTGTCCATAATGCAGTCTGTGATGCTGTCAATGTCCTCCCCATGAGGAGCACAGAGCTCATTCCACACAGTGGAGCTGAAACAGTCCCCCAGAACTTTTACATTCTCCTCAGATCATCTATTCACGGTGCATTTCAATGACTGTTCTAGGTCTGTGTTAAGGAACCGCTGCTTGCTAAAACCAGCCGCCACAGAGACCGATTTTTTCCCCCAGGCTGTTCTACTAATGAACACTTGACAGTCAGAGTTGCAGAGCAACATCATGCATACTTGAACTGACTTGCATTTTAATGTAATGTAATCTCTTCTGTCCTATGGTCACTGCTCTGCATGTGTACCAATTAAATCTGAAATGGGCCATGCTTTCTGGGTAAGCTTGGTGCCTAATTGTTTTTGTCACTGAGGGTAATTTATTGCAGCCTTTTTTATGTACAGATGTATGTATTCATACCTCTGGAAGATTTAGATTTTCAATTGATTTCATTCAACCAAGAAATTTGCTTCTGATAGGAAATGAGACAGGTATCTCTAAAAAGGTGTTTCAGTTTTGACAAAAATAACTGGATTCCTTGTAAATAGTCTGATGTTACTTTTTATTCAAAAATATACATGCACATGTACATTTTTTAAATCAGTTGGACATTTCTTTAATTTGAGTATGCTATTTTGAATAACGGCACAGTATGTTTTCTATTCTGTAAAATTACTGTCTCTAGTCTTATTTTCTATTTAAATATTTTTACATGTGTGTAAATCTGCATGCTCTGATTTGCTCGTCACTTTGCTCATGGTTGACTTAATTTCCCCACTGAGGGACAATAAACGCTATTCTATTCTATTCCTTTGTATTGCTGAATAGTTTGTCAATCAATTAATCAATCTAATTAATTCATTTACCAGCTTGTTTTATGTTGTGACCCCTATGATCATGATATAAGGATCAATTCTAAAAGCAAGAAATTCGAGTTACAGGTGTTGTAGAATTAAGTTACACAAGTAGCTGAGTACAGGGAGCTGGTGGACCACATTGTGGTATGGTGTGGAAACAATCATCTCATCTTGAACGTGAATATAACAAAGGAGATGATTGTAGATTTTAAGAGACAGGAATAGGTCAAACACTATTTCCATCATGGGAAAAGAGGTGGAGGTGGTGGAGGAGTATAAATATCTCGGTGTTCACCTGGACTACAGACTGGAGTGGAGATGTAACTGTAAAGCCATCTACAAGAAGAGACAGAGCAGACTGTACTTCTTGAGAAAGCTTAGGGCCTCCTGTGTCTGTATCATGATGCTGCATATCTTCTATAAGGCTGTTGTGGAGAGTGTAATCTCTTCTGCCATCATGTGCTGGGGAAGCAGCATCAGAACCAGGGACTTAAAAAAGCTCAACAAGCAGATAAACGTAAGGATTATGATTATTGACTTATAAAATATATCAAAAATCAGAATAAAAAATTATAATTCAGAAAAATTATTGATTAACCAAAAATCATTACTTACGAATAGAAGTCAGAGATGTCCTCTGGTGTTGTGACTATGGGCCCAAAGCCCTTAATAATCACAATTAGTTAATTATCATTAATAGTTGATCATTATTAGCCAAAACCATAATTATTAGCCAAAACCATGCTAAATGACATTGTTTACTCAGCCGCTTCACGGTGGGGGAACTTTGACCTTATTTTGACGAATAAATCACTCTCGCACTCATATATATATATATATATATATATATATATATATACACACACACACACACACGTATATATATATATATACAGTACAGAGCAAAGGTTTGGACACACCTTCTCATTCAAAGAGTTGTCTTTATTTTCATGACTATGAATATTGTAGCTTCACACTGAAGGCATCAAAACTATTAATTAACACATGTGAAATTATATACTGAACAAAAAAGTGTGAAACAACTGAAAATATGTCTTATATTCTAGGTTCTTCAAAATATCCACCTTTTGCTTTGATTACTGCTCCGCAAACTCTTGGCATTCTGTTGATGAGCTTCATGGTTTTCCAGCAGTCTTGAAAGAGTTCCCAGAGATGCGTAGCACTTGTTGGCCCTTTTGCCTTCACTCTGCGGTCCAGCTCACCCCAAACCATCTCGATTGGGTTCAGGTCCGGTGACTGTGGAGGCCAGGTCATCTGGCGCAGCACCACATCACTCTCCTTCTTGGTCAAATAGCCCTTACACAGCCTGGATGTGTGTTTGGGGTCATTGTCCTGTTGAAAAATAAATGATGGTTCAACTAAACGCAAACCGGATGGAATAGCAAGATGCTGTGGTAGCCAGGCTGGTTCAGTATGCCTTCAATTTTGAATAAATCCCCAACAGTGTCACCAGCAAAGCACCCCACACCATCATACCTCCTCCTCCATGCTTCACCGTGGGAACCGGGCATGTAGAGACACGGTGGTTGGAACCAAAGATCTCAAACTTGCACTCATCAGACCAAAGCACAAATTTCCACTGGTCTAATGTCCATTCCTTGTGTTGTTTAGCCCAAACAAGTCTCTTCTGCTGGTTGCCTGTCCTCAGCAGTGGTTTCCTAGCAGCTATTTTACCATGAAGGCCTGATTCACACAGTCTCCTCTTAACAGTTGTTCTAGAGATGTGTCTGCTGTTAGAACTCTGTGTGGCATTGACATGTTCTCTAATCTGAGCTGCTGTTAACCTGCGATTTCTGAGGCTGGTGACTCGGATGAACTTATCGTCCCCAGCAGAGGTGACTCTTTGTCTTCCTTTCCTGGGGCGGTCCTGATGTGAGCCAGTTTCTTTGTAGCGCTTGATGGTTTTTGCGACTGCACTTGGGGACACTTTCAAAGTTTTCCCAATTGTTCAGACTGACTGACCTTCATTTCTTAAAGTAATGATGGCCACTCGTTTTTCTTTACTTAGCTGCTTTTTTCCCTTCCACAATACAAATTCTAACAGTCTATTCAGTAGGACTATCAGCTGTGTACTGTATCCACCTCCTACACAACACAACTGATGGTCCCAACCACATTTATAAGGCTTGAAATCCCACTTATTAAACCTGACAGGGCACACCTGTGAAGTGAAAACAATTTCAGGTGACTACCTCTTGAAGCTCATCAACAGAATGCCAAGAGTGTGCGTAGCAGTAATCAAAGCAAAAGGTGGCTACTTTGAAGAACCTATAATATAAGACATATTTTCAGTTGTTTCACACTTTTTTGTTCAGTATATAATTCCACATGTGTTAATTCATAGTTTTGATAGACAAAACACACGCACCTTGCTGATCACATCCACACAGCACAATTCGGCACACTTGCACAGCAAATCAAAACAGCTCAGCATAAAACACTTCAATCAGTATTGCATGCAACAAGTTGATACCTGAGATTAACTACTGGTCATTCTAAATCACATTAAACTATGCCTCATCCTGCCCAGACCTCTAAATACACCTATCCAACTTAATATAAAAAGAACCAATGAAATTACCTTGATGTTGATTTCTTCTCTCCACCGGTTGAGGATGGGTTAAGTAGGTCTGCAGAAGAAAAACAGGAGGGGGGACCAGAGTGACAAGCATCCGTGATCAACTCAAAAACGGTAAACTTCGCATCTATCCAAAACGGAAAAAATATGAAGAATTGTTGTAGTCGACCGAATCAACAAGGGTCCTTGGAAATAAAACCAATGTAGGTTTTCACCTGCACTGGGTGTCAGCGTGGTCTTCGATCGGTATATGAATCTTTTGACCTTGTATCAGACAGAATTCCAGCTTTCAAGCTCTTCCGGGAATGGCCGTGTGGACAAAAAAGTAACTAGCCTGCGAGTTTCTATCTCTCCAGATATGCGGCTCCGTTGCCTCGTCCCGTGAGACACACTGGAAATGGCAACGAAAGTTTGTTTTCCACACGTTTTAGAATCCCGGGTGACGTCAGAGCTGTGACGTCTGTTGAACTGTGCATGTCGAATTGCGCAGCCAAGCCGGTCTATCCCCCCAAAATGGATGACCCCAACATAAAGAAGGCTGGCTCTCTTCTGGGGACTCCTCTGGAACATCCAAAGATGATGGTCCAAAGAAGGATTCTTCAGAAACAACAGTGTCTTCAGTCAGAGACTTCTTCAGATCTGCCGTAAGCGACCGCTACAGGAAATCCTTCCTGCCCACAGTCATCAGCTTCTAAATCGGCTCTTTGAAGAAACCTGCATAATATGAGCTACAACAACATGTAATCTAAATTCAATTCAGAGTATTTTTGAATTGAATTAAGCTTTCCTCATAGAATAGCTGGACCCACGCTTAGAGACAGGGAGGATTTCTTTCATTTGAAGGGACCTGGTGTATAGTTGCTGCTCCTCTGCATCCACTGAAGTCAATTGAGGGTGTTTGGTATCTCTCTTTAGATGTTTACAAAACACATCCCACAGAGACCTACAGAGGAAGACCATGGGACAGACCTATGCAGGCAGTAAGAGCTGGTCTTTGTGGTTCAATCCAGTAGACAAGCTTCTGTAACCCAGATTGCTGAAGAAATTAGTGCTGGTCCTGTTAGAATTGTATCAGGATACACATTGGATTATAGTTTGTTCTTTATTGGAGATTCATAGCTGCAGATAGCAGCCATGATGACCCCTCTCCTGCTAAACACGCCAAACAATGGCCATTGGATGATGGAGGCATAGTCTGATGAAGCAAATTTTCTTTTACATTCAGTAGACGGCTGGGTGCAGGTGTGTTTCTTAGGTGGGATCACATGCCGGCAGGATGCATTATGGGAAGAAGGCAGCTGGTGGACGGAGTGTCATGGATTGGGCTAGGTTCTGCTGGGAAAATTTGGGTCCTGCCATCCATGTGGATATTACTTTGACACACATCACCTCCTAAGCATTGCTGCAGACCATGGACACACGTTCAGGAAAACAGTATTCCATGAAGGCCTCACGGCAGGGAAAATGCACCTTGTTACAAAGTAGTAATGGTTCAGGAGTACAGAAACCATTTTTAGGTGTTGACATGGCCTCTAAATTTGCCAGATGCTAATTCAATTGAGCATTTAAGTAATCTGAGTAAACAACCAATTCCAGTTTATGGATTGAGGCCCCACTTGGCCCATGAAAAGGGGTAAAGAATCTTGATGACAGATACCGCAGCACATCTTCAGCGTTCTGGTGGAGTCTGTTCTTGACGGGTCAGGGCTATGTTGACAGAAAAACAGGGACCATCACTATTAGGCAGGTGGTCATAACGTTAGACATGATGGGTTTATATTGGTTCATTTACCAGTCATGTTGTCAATTTGCCAAAAACATGAAAATATGGTCAAGTAAATCAAAATGTTTTGCTTCTTAATTGTTTTCCTGCCACTTCTAAATATTAAAGTGAGGAGCACCTGTTCTAATAGTTAAACATTTTTCCACCTTTAGTTTCAATAACAGTACCTCATGAAATACATTTCCTGTGTTATCAGGACATTTTGGATAATTTAGAAAAAAAATAAAACCCAGCATTGCCATGTTGAAACCATTCAAACGATTTAACGTTGTTAATAGTAGAAGTGTATCTTCAACAACATGGTTTCCTTTAGAGAATCATGTCTTTACCCTCATAATGTTATCTGATGAGGTGAAAGTAATGTCCCCTAAACTACGTACATTGTACATTACAGCCTCATCATACCACAGCATGCTCAGCGATGGAATAGACTCTTTAGGTAAGGATTCAGACATGCAGCTGGAGGAGTTGTGGTTAGAGGCACATTTAGCTTCTGGTATTTTCACTTCCTGGGGAGAAATCTTTTGCTGGGTTACTGAATGATGTCTACAGGATTTGGGGACTGAATGAATCCTTTTGGTTTTTATGGCGCCGCTGCGGACAGTTGTAGAAACCAAGGCTTTAAGTTGTTATACAAATAATGTGAATGGATGTGGTTCTGTCTCTGAACAATCTGCATGGTATTTGTAGTTCTGTGGGCAGCTTTTCTAGCCTTGGTGAATTCAGTTTTGTGCTTCCACTGGAAGAGGCAAGGTGGATTCTGTAAACTCTGACACATGACTGACAAGCCTGTGAATCAGGCGTTATGCATGTGGTCACATCATCGATTCTGTTACTGTATTCTGTGGCAGTGTTTCTCACTAATATCGTGTGTGCTATCCCATAGTCAGCAGCCAGTCAGATGGAGACAAGAAGAAGAAACCAAAAGGAAAGGGGACACCGGAGCTCAACTCTAGCTTATCTACTAAAATATCAACACTCCAGGTAATAAATTAAGAGACATAAGAACCAAGTTAATTTTAAGCTTGGTAAAAAACATTTGAATGGATTGATTTTATTATTGTCTCTAAATTACAGAGACAATAATAGCATAAATACCATTGCACTGCAGCAAATCTAAGCTGTTTGGAAACAAGAATAAAAAAAGATGAGTTTCATGTGAAATAAACACAATGAATATACAATAAAAATGGACTTTGTTCAGCTGGGAGCAGACTTTGTTCAGACTACAGCTGAAGTGACCCAAAACAGAGAGTATTAGTGGCAAAAATAATGTTCTTTAATAAGGAAAATAAGATAGATTTTACAAGGCCTGTGAACAGGAACTGGGAAGAGCAAGGGAGACACAGGAAGCTTTCGTTGTCTGATGAACTAAACCCCTCCCTATGGGGTCTGTCATATGACAATATGACAGACTGATGAAGTTATACAGAGAACATACTTTAAGTGATTGCTCTTAAAATTAGTTCTATAAGATATTAACTGTATGTTGTATGTTTAGTTTATCACAAATTGCTTTTGGAATTATGTGTTCTATATGTTGTCATGTTTATTTAGGATGTACAGTGTTTATGATAATACATTTCAGGTCTTGAAAAATAAAACCTTAGAACGTTATTTTACTTACCATGACTGATTGTGATCTGATCTGTGCAGCTATACAATAAGGAACTGGAGGCACAGTTTGGTCCATTTGATGATTGGGTTAGCACATATGAGCTGTTCAGGGGTAAGGCCAATGAGGAGGAGAGAATGTCTGATGAGAGGTTTGTGGGGAAGTTTAAGGTGAGTTTCCTCTACAGGTGCTGCTTAATGATTTTAATAACCTTAACTTGTCTTAATCCATCTTGTTATTCTGCTTCTTTAGGGTCGATTCTGCCTCTATAAGCTAAGTGATGATGAGGCAGGGGACAGGGAAGATGTCATCGATACAGGCCACTACAGTGTGAACAGAGGAATCCCCCAAAACGTTTCGGTGCAAGTCCTCATCCGAGTTTACATAGTCTCTGTGAGTCCAACTCAGTTCTGTGCATTGTTTTTAAACGACAACCAGTCAAACAGTCATTTAAATCCCTGGCCTCTTCCCAGGCATCCAACCTGCATCCAGCTGACCCAGATGGGAAGGCCGACCCTTACATCTTTCTTCGCCTTGGGAAAAATGAAATAAAAGACAGAGACAACTACATACCAAAACAGCTGAACCCTGTTTTTGGAAGGTAAATAACTGATCTACAGAATAGCTAAACCTGTTCTAGTAGATTTGTGTTTTGAGACTGACCTCTCTTCCAGATCCTTTGAGATGCAGGCCACATTTCCTCAGGAGTCTCTGCTGTCATTGCTGATTTATGACTTTGACCTGGTAGGAGGTGACGACCTTATTGGAGAGACTCGCATTGATCTGGAGAACCGATTTTACAGCAAACACAGAGCCACATGTGGACTCCCTGCTGAGTACAGTCTGTAAGTTAAGGTGTTGTCCTGCCTGTTCAGTCCGAGGATGGATTTTAGCTTGGAGGAAGCATTTTCTGAAAATTCTAGTAAAACATTATTTTACATATACAGTGCCTTTTTGAACATCTACGAGAGCACTGTTTAATCATTCAACTGAAATTAGAAAGAGTATGGCACAAATGCAGAGACATAACCTTTCACCTAAACTGACTGGCCTGGCAGAGCATGACTTAACCAGAGAAGCAGGTCCATGGAAAAAGAATAGAAGAAAGTCATAAAAGAAAGTAATCAGAAGTCCCATTTACAATTTACCACAAACAATATAGGGGACAAGGTAAGCATGTTGGAGAAGGTGCTCTGGTCAAATGAGGCCAAAATTGACTTTTGCTTTGTTTGATGGAAAACTAAGACTTCACACTGTCTTCACTAGGAAATACTGCATTGGGAGCAGCATGCTATGGGAGTCCTTTTCTTCAGCATGGAAAGGGAAGCTGGTCAAAGTTGATAGGAACATGGATGGAGTTGAATACAGGGCAATCCTGGAAGAAATCTGGAGGAGACTGCGACTGACTTCAGACTAGGGTGGACGTTAATATTCCAGCACAGCAAGGCCTCTATACATTTAGCCAGAGCTATTATTACATGGATCATATCAAAGAAAATAATGTGTTAGGCTGAACCTATAGCTAATAACTTTAGCTATTTTACAAAGAATGGACAAACATTTTAATGTTTAGATGGATGCATAAAGCTAGTAGAGACATTTCCTAAAAGACTTGCAGCTGTAACGAAAGCGAAAGTTTCTTTTAGAAAGAATTGACTCAGAGGTGCTGAATACAAGGGCATGACACTTAAATAACGTTTAAATGTATCCCAAAGTACTACTTTGTGTTTGTATATTACATTAAATTTTGATCAGACATATTGATGCAAGTGGTTGTTATGTTGCCAGAATGTGGCAATGTTCAAAATGTATGAAAACCTTTTCAAGGCAATCAGTGAGTGCACAACCCTCTTATTGACTGCAGAGGGGGTTATAATGCCTGGAGAGACTGTCTGAAGCCATCAGAACTGCTTTCAAAAGTGTGCAGGGACAATGGTGTGGACGGCCCTCATTTTAGTCCAGGGCGCATCATCGTGGCTAACAAAATCTTCACAGGCAAGACGCTCTTCATGCACGAAGGTAAATAGGACTTACACTTGTTCAGTGTACTTTTGAGAGATGCTGTCTGTTTCCCTGTGCAACATTTAGAATGAGTATTTAGATAAATAAAGGTATTTGCACAATTGCTTGTGTTCAAAAGAATAGTTTTGTTTCACAGCTATTTTCTGATGAAAGTAAAGTTAACGATTTAATCAGACACTCTACTAAGGTGTGCAAAGTTATCTTCATTAGTCACTCTAGGGTTGTGATAAATGTCTAGCTAAATATTTACCGTCACTTGATCTAACTGTTGCCCTCATACACTATATTGCTAAAATTATTTGAACATTACGAACATAAGTGACATCCCATTCTTAATCCTTAGGGTTTAGTATGATGTCAGTCAAGCAATTGCAGGTATAACAGGTTCAACTCTTCTGGCAAGGCTTTACAAGGAGTGTGTTTATTAGAATTATGACCATTCTTCCACAAGCACATTTTTTGAGTTAGGATGTTGGACAAGAAGGCCTGGTTCATGATCTCTTTTCTTATTCATAATAAAGTTGTTCTGTAGAGTTAAGGTCAACACTAGACAGGCCACTCGTGTTCTTTCACACTAAACTCTTTCATGTCATTGGCCTTGCTTTGTGAACTGGTGCGCAGTCATGTTGGAACAGGAAAACTCCGTCCCTAAGCTTTTTACAAGATTGGAAGCAAAAAATAGAACAAACATGAGGTTTGGAAGTCTGTAGTTGTTGAAAGTTTGTGACCTCTGTGCAGCATGCACATCATCAGCATCCCCTGACCCTGCTTGGATTTTACGTGGTCACCAAATTCATATTTGATTTCCTGCTCTTTCCAATCACTTCTACTTTTTCATAACACCAGAAACAGTTGACAGTAGAGTATTTAGTAGTGAGGAAATAGGGCTGAACTTATTGCATAGGTTGCCTCCTGTCACAGTACGATGCTAGAATTCATTGAGCTCCTGATGCCAACCCGTTGTTTCAAAAATATTTATAGAGGAAATCTGAATGCCTAGATGTGAGATTTTAAACACCTGTGGATGTTGAAGTGATTCAAACACCTAAATAAAATTTTTGGATGAGTGAGTGAATACTTTTGACAATATAGTATGTTGTAAAAATCTATAGATTTCCTGCTACTACAATTATTATTACTGTGTGTGCATGTACTTGTTTGTCTTTGTGTGTGTCTTAGATGAGCCAGTGGAGTCGTTTGAGCACTTGTCGCTTAAGGTCCTGCACCGCTGGGCTGAGATCCCAGTTGTGGGATGCAAACTAGTACCAGAACACATTGAGACCAGAACTCTGTACCACAAGGCTAGGCCTGGAATGGATCAGGTATTTTAAGTCAAGTAATTTCTGTTATACAGTGCAAAATATTCACAGCCCTTGGACATTTCAACATGTTTTCACATTACGACCTTCCTTTTTCTTCCACTTCACAATTATGCCCCACTTTGTTTTGGGTTCTCACATAAAATTCCAATAAAGATCCAGAGGTTTGTATTTGTGGTTGTGCATGGACCTGTTCTTATTGTCTTCCGCTTCATCTGGGAATGGGTCGCAGTGGCCAAGGTGTTCCCAGGCCAGCCGAGAGACACAGTCCCACCAACATGTCCTATGCCGTCCCCCGGGCCTCCTTCCGGCGGGAACACCTCATGATGGAGGCGTCCAGGGGGCATCCGGTATAGATACCCGAACCACCTCAACCAGCTCCTCTCGATGTGGAGGAGCAGCAGCTCTACTCTGAGCCCCTCCCGGATGGCCAAGCTCCTCCCCGTATCTCTAAGGGAGTGCCCAGCCACCCTATGGAGGAAGCTCATTTCAGCCGCTTGTATCTGGGATCTTGTTCTTTCGGTCATGACTAAGTTCATGGCCATAGGTGAGGGTAGGAACGTAGACCGGCCAGTAAATTGAGAGCTTCGCTTTTCAGCTCAGCTCTCTCTTCACCACAACGGACCGGCACAGCGTCCTCATTACTGCGGCACCCGTACCGATCCGTCTGTTGATCTCCTGCTCCATTCTCCCGTCACTCATGAACAAGACCCTGTGTAGTTGTAACGTGACAAAATGTGAAAAAGTTAAGTAAAGACTTCGTAAAAAAGAGGAAACATTCACGGCCAACTAAAGCAATTTTGTCTTGCAAGCAACAATAATGCAAATTACAATAGTCAAGTTGGAATGGAATTAAAAATGTGGATCACTTTTATAAAAAGAAGGATTTCACCATAGATGAAAGACTCCTAGGAAACTATTTATCACGACTGAACTAATCTGTTTCTCCAAGTCACTTTCCTGCTTCACACCCTCATTTTTCATGGGATTTTACAAAAGAATGGACACCATCTAGATCCAAAGCAGAAGTTCTGCAGGTACCACTGATGATTATTTCAATTCTATACTCATTAGAACAAGTAAAAGTGCAACTTGATGTTGCAAGATGAAGCTGCACCATTTGTTAAAAACAGCATCTATCTGAAAACCGACTGTTAACTGCTGGAGACACTGCAAATAAAACAAACATTACTACTTTTTAATTAATTATTTAGCTTGAAATGGTGTGGTCCAATATGATGTCTAAAGTCCTAAAAACAAAGCTCCCCCCCATTTGTGTGTTTGTGTGTGCAGGGTCAGGTCCAGATGTGGGTGGACATGTTCCCAGTGGATTTACCACATCCAGGACCCCCAGTGGACATTTCACCCAGAAAACCAAAAGGGTGAGCTTTGACTGGTTTCTAGTACGTGGCCTGGCCGAAAAGGTGTTATTGTCTTGCTTTGTTGGGGTTGGGAAAGGTAACTCATTATTCTGTTTCCAGGTATGAGCTGCGCATTATCATCTGGAACACAGAAGATGTGATTCTAGAAGACACAAATATCCTGACGGGTCAACAGTCCAGTGATATCTACATCAAAGGGTACAAATACATTTTATACACAGTATACCACCTTATGGCTGAATGATATCTACTTCTGTCTCCCCTCTGACATGCATCACTTTCTTTCATTTGCACAATTTGTTTTCTAAGACCCACTGAGCCAAGTGGTTTCCACATACAGTGGCTTGTAAAAGTATTCATACCCCTTGAACTTTTCTACATATTGCCACATTACAGCCACAGACATTAAAATATTTTATTGGAATTTTATGTGAAAGACCAACACAAAGTGGTATACAATTGTGAAGTGGAATGAAAATTACACATGATTTCTTTTTTTTTTTACAAACAATAAACTGAAAAGGGCATTGTGCAAAAGTATTTAGCCCCCCTGAGTCAATACTTTGTGGAACCACCTTTTGCTCCAATTACAGCTGCAAGTCTTTTAGGGTATGTCTCTACTGTATTTGTACTGAGATTAGATTACACACAGGTGGACTCTATTTAGTCATTAGCAATCATCAGGCAAGTTCTGAAGGCAATTGGTTGCACTCAGAGTAAAGGGGGCTGAATACCTTTGTACGATGCCCTTTTCAGTTTTTTATTTGTTAAAAAAAAGAAATCATGTATAATTTTAATTCCGCTTCACAATTTTATACCACTTTGTCTTGGTCTTTCAAATAAAATTCCAATAAAATAAATGTATGCTTGTGGTTGTAATGTGACAATATGTGGAAAACTTTAAGGGGTATGAATATTTGTACAAGCCACTGTAATATGGTGATATAAAATGAAGTTGATATACTTAAGAACATTTCTGTCCCCTGTGGTAAAAAACTATCCTTTATCTGAAAATACTGAGGCCCTGTCTGAAAAATGTTAACTGAATTATGGAGGTTCCCAGTACCGCGGTGCAGTAATCAGATTTGACAAGATCCAGTGTTTGAGATACAGTATAAAAAGTAATACACAAAATTTAATGTTTCCCACAGTGTAGAATTTTCAAGCCCCTTATACTTTTCATATTTTGTCTCATTATAACCACAAACTCAATCTACTGTACTGGCATTTTATATGAAAGACCAACACAAAGTAGTGCATAATTGTGAAGGGGAACTGAAAATATGCCCATTCTTTTTGCAAAATAGCCCAATCTCATTCAGATTGTGGGGAAAGCGACAGTAAATAGGAATTTTCAAGTCTTGCCAAAGATTGTCCTTCAGATCTAGGACACTCATTTGGACTTTGACCGGGCCAGTCTAACGCATGACAATGCTTTGATCTAAACATTCCATTGTAGCTTTGACTGTAAGTTTAGGTTCATTGTTCTGCTGGAAGGCAAACCTCCACTCCAGTGTCAAGTCTTCCAAGAGGTTTTCTTCCACAACTGTCCTGCAGCTCCTCCATTGTTAACACAGATCTCTTGGCTGAGTGTTGATATTCAGTGCTCCTTGAGATGTTCTAAGCGTATCATATTGTATTTGAAACTTCTGAAAATATTTTATAAGTTACTTGGAAACCTCTAAATAAAACTACAAATGCACTTTGATTACAAAAACTATTAAAAACCATGTATCCTTTTTTTCTATTTTACCAATATGCACAGTTTTGTATTATTACATTAAATGTATTATCATTATTACATTAAAAACATTTATTGGTAATGTAACAAAATTAGAAGAAGTTCAAAATACAGAGTAATGAATTACCTATCTGGTGTAGAACCCTTTCACATACATAGCTTTATATATTTTACTCACTTACTACAAGTTATGTCGGTTTACTGTTAGAACAACTGATACTGAACTTAACTGCTGGTCTCTCTTTCTCTGAAGCTGGCTGAAAGGTCTAGAAAATGACCGACAGGAAACTGACGTGCACTACAACTCTCTGACTGGAGAGGGAAACTTCAACTGGCGCTTTGTGTTCCCCTTCAGCTACCTGCCTGCTGAGAAGGTATAGACATAATGAGCCATGCTGGAACAAGAATGATGATACTTCATGCCAGGAAACCCAGTTGTGGGACTCTAAATGGACAAGGACCAAACACTGATGTGGACTGAACCCCTTTTCTTCCACAGATTCTGGTAGTGAAGAAGAAAGATCACATTTTCTCTCTGGATAAAACAGAGCAGAAGCTCCCTGCCATCCTCATCCTGCAGGTCTGGGACTTTGAGACTCTCTCCTCAGATGACTTCCTAGGTGGGTGCACATGACCAGTTCTCCATGTAAATATGTGCATGTGTTTTTTATATGTGTTTTGATTGTGTGTGTTCAGGCACGCTGGAGTTAGACCTCCATGGATTTCCCCATGGAGCAAAAACAGCCAAGTGGTGTAAAGCTGACATGTTGACAGAAGTGACAGACAGAATCTCCATCTTCCAGCAGAAGAGAGCTCGAGGCTGGTGGCCTTTCAGCAAGTCTGGAGAGCTCACGGTATCCACACACACACAAAACCATAGAAAGCAACACACAAAGTCAGAAACAGCTCACCATTTACTTGGCAATGCTGCAGGGAAAAGTGGAGGCAGAGTTTCATCTTGTGACATCTGAAGAGGCTGAGAAGAACCCTGTTGGCAAAGCGAGGAAGGAGCCAGAACCGCTGCCAAAACCAAAGTAAGAATAACAACAAAGGACATGTGCTTCCCTTTCTAAAAAACTAGATTTGATAATTTTTCAAACCATCTTAGAGAAGAATATACTTACAATGGACCTTTAATGGTTCATATGACACATTCAGGGGTTGGACAATGAAACTGAAACACCTGTCATTTTAGTGTGGGAGGTTTCATGGCTAAATTGGACCAGCCTGGTAGCCAGTCTTCATTGATTGCACATTGTACCAGTAAGAGCAGAGTGTGAAGGTTCAATTAGCAGGATAAGAGCACAGTTTTGCTCAAAATATTGAAATGCACACAACATTATGGGTGACATACCAGAGTTCAAAAGAGGACAAATTGTTGGTGGGCGTCTTGCTGGCGCATCTGTGACCAAGACAGCAAGTCTTTGTGATGTATCAAGAGCCACGGTATCCAGGGTAATGTCAGCATACCACCAAGAAGGATGAACCACATCCAACAGGATTAAGGAAGCTGTCTGAAATGGATGTTCGAGTGCTAACCTGGATTGTATCCAAAAAACATAAAACCACGGCTGCCCAAATCACGGCAGAATTAACTGTCCATCGGGAGCTCCACAGGGTCAATATACATTGCTGGGCTGCTATAGCCAAACCTTTGGTCACTCATGCCAATGCCAAACGTTGGTTTCAATGGTGCAAGGAGCGCAAATCTTGGGCTGCGGACAATGTGAAACATTTATTGTTCTCTGATGAGTCCACCTTTACTGTTTTCCCCACATCCGGGAGAGTTACGATGTGGAGAAGCCCCAAAGAAGCGTACCACCCAGACTGTTGTATGCCCAGAGTGAAGCATGGGGGTGGATCAGTGATGGTTTGGGCTACCATATCATGTCATTCCCTTGGCCCAATACTTGTGCTAGATGGGCGCGTCACTGCCAAGGACTACCTAACCATTCTTGAGGACCATGTGCATCCAATGGTTCAAACATTGTATCCTGAAGGCGGTGCCATGTATCAGGATGACAATGCCCCAATACACACAGCAAGACTGGTGAAAGATTGGTTTGATGAACATGAAAGTGAAGTTGAACATCTCCCATGGCCTGCACAGTCACCAGATCTAAATATTATTGAGCCACTTTGGGGTGTTTTGGAGGAGCGAGTCAGGAAACGTTTTCCTCCAACAGTATCACGTAGTGACCTGGCCACTATCCTGCAAGAAGAATGGCTTAAAATCCCTCTGACCACTGTGCAGGACTTGTATATGTCATTCCCAAGACGAATTGACGCTGTATTGGCCGCAAAAGGAGGCCCTACACCATACTAATAAATTATTGTGGTCTAAAACCAGGTGCTTCAGTTTCATTGTCCAACCCCTGTACATTATTTAACAGCTAAGTATTCCACATACCTTTGCAAAACAGGCTGAAAAGTAAAGTTCTAATAATAGCTGACATTTGCTTAACTCAAGTACACAAGATTGGAAACACTCAATTACCAAAAAGAAACTATTCAGTTGTACAATATGACCACCTGGCCTCATGCAGAACCCTTACTGACAACTACTGGTGTCTATTCAGTCAGGTGTCTTTGTTGGTGTCTGGCAACCTTTACAGGGATTGGTGGTTCAACCTGTAAAATTATCTCCCAAGCTCTTTGGTTCAATAATCCTGTGGTTATCCCAGATGCTCATCCTAAATGCTTACCTAGGAGGTAACTAGGTTTCTATTGTTGAAGATGTTTCTCCTCTCGTCCAAAAGAGGTAAGATGTCTGATTAGGGAGTTTAAGGCTTATAAACTGTAGTCAGATGGAGTCACATATCTCTAGGAGTGAAAAACAGAGTGTTTATCTACATCTCAAGGACAAGTGACACACTTTTACAAACAGTAAAAGTGCAGTTTGGACAGGGGAAACATTCAGTTCATTTCAATTCAAACCAAAAATACTTTATTAATCCCAAAGGGAAAGAAAATGTTGCAGCTATTATGCAGGTTTTTTCAAGGAGCTGTTGTAGATGCTGATGGCTGTGAGCAGGAAGGATCTCCTCTCTGTCTTACAGCAGATCTGAAGAAGCCTCTGACTGAAGACACTCTGTTGTTGTCAGTCTCATGAAGAGGATGCTCAGGGTTCTCCATAATTGAAGTCTGAGGTGTACAGAGTGAAAAGTAATGGTGAAAGTACAATGCTACAGACTTCCTGGTTAGACACAGAACCCTTCAGTTTCACAAACTGTAGTCTGTTTGTCAGGTAGTCTTTGATCCAGGAGATTGTTGAGGTCTCCACTTGATTCTTCTGGAGTTTCTGACAAATCAAATCAGGTTGGATTGTTTTAAATGTTCTGGAGAAATCAAAGAACATGATCCTCACAGTGCTGCTGGCTTTGTCCAGATGACAGTGGGTTTGTTGGAGCAGGTTTATGATGGCATCTTCAACTCCAACTCCACATGGATTAGCAAACTTAGAGGTCCTGATCAGGTGGTCTCTCTAAGACCTTCATCATGTGGGATGTCAGGGCAACACTATATATAGCCATTGAGGACTGATGGGGGAGTTTTCTTTGGTACCGAAACAAGACAGGAGGTCCTCCACAACACTGGAACTTTCATCTGGGCCAGGCTAAGGTTGAAGAGTTGCTGCAGAATCCCACAGAGCTGCTCTGCAAAGGGCTTCAGGACTCTAGGGCTGACACCATCAGGACCTGCAGCCTTGTTCTGGTTTAGTCTTTCCAGTTGACTTTTTGAGACACACTCAGCTGGAAGGGGGAGGCAAAGGGAGCATCAACATCTTCTGATTTGGTTGAAGGCAAACAGCAGAAGGGTCCATGGCTGAGTTGCAAGATAAAACATTTGAGGTGTGACAGGAAAGCTTTGGGTCAAAGGAGGGTGGGACGTCTGGCTGTGAGCAGGAGAGAAGGATGCTGAGCTTGTTTCTGAACTGAACCTACTAATGAATGTGTTTAGTTCATTGGCTCTGTCCAGACCTCCATCAGTCCGATCTTCCTTCTGCTTGAAGCCTGTGATCTTAATCCCTGACCACACATCTCTGATATTGTTTTGCTGAACCTGCTATCCAGCTTCTTCTTGTACACCTCCTTTCTGTCTCTTGTCTTGACTTTAAGTTGCTTCTGTATACTCCTCAGTAATTCCGTCTCCCTCTCTGAAGGCTCTTTTTTTTCTTGTTTAGCAGGTCCTTCAGGTCACTGGTGATCAAGGGTTTGTTATTGGGGAAGCATCTCACAGTTCTGGTGGGGATGGTGGTACCCACACAGAAGAGTATGTAGTCTGTCACACATTGAGTCATGTCCCCTCCATGTGGCTGGAACAGTTCATCCCAGTCTGTAGCCTCAAAGCAACCTTGCAGGGCTTTTTCAGCTTCCTGTGACCATCTTCTCACAGTTCTCTTTATTGCAGGTTGCGTCTGAACAAGGCGTTTCTATTTTGAGCAGAGAAAAACGAGATTATGATCCGATTTACCTAGAGGAGGTCTTGCTTTAGAGATGTATGAGTCCTAGACATTTGCATAAAACAAATCCAACATTTAGTTTTCTCTGGTAGAGCAGCTGACAAACTGTAGAAACATTGGAAGTGTAGCAGAGAGTGAAGCATGATTAAAATCACCAGATATTGCTATAAACGCATTTGGGGTGTTGTGTCTGTAGCTTAGCAACTGAGCTGATGACATCACATGCAGTGTCGGCAACAACAAAAGGTGGAACATAAACTGTTGCCAAAATAACACTGGTAAACTCTCTGGATAAATAATATGGATGAAAACCTACTGCTAACAGTTCAATATATGGACTGACTGGATGAGGACAGACATAAATATTACAAATAAATGAAATTTTTTGCTTGTCTTCCAGTCGTCCCGACACTTCCTTCTCGTGGTTTGTGAACCCTTTCAAGTGTTTCTTCCACTTGGTGTGGCGGAACTACAAGAAGTACATCATCATTGCCCTGGTTGTGCTGATCACCGTGCTCTTCCTCGCCCTGCTGTTCTACACTCTGCCAGGAGCCATCTCTCAGAAGATTATCGCAGGATAACATTGAATTCAACAACAGTTTTGGATGGATTTTTAAATGATTAATTATTGTTTTTACCTTTCATCTGACAACTCAATAATATAATGAAGACTAAGGCACAAAATGCATACACTTGTAAAAGCTATATACAAACATACATTTCAGCCCTGTCACTCTAACTTGTGTGACATAAAGATTTAAACTACTGGGCCCATATTCACAAAGAAACCTAAGACTAAAGGTGGCTCCTAGTGACGTCATTATAAGGAAAATCTTAGAATTTCACGAAAAGATAAAAGTTATTCACAAAGCATCTTAGGCCTTAAGAGAACTCTTGAGAACAAATACATGAGCACATAAACCTCTGTAAAAATCATAAATTTAATAATATAGAGAAAGGATTAACCTTATCATCCCCCTAGGGGAAAATGAAATAGTTTTATGTGGCAGGACAAAATAAAGGTTCACCTCTAGTAATGTAATTTTATGATAAATAAATAAGAAACATTAATAAATAACCATAAAGGAAAAGTTTAATTTACAGAAAAAAATGTCAGTCAGTCAGTCATTTTCTACCGCTTATTCCATAGTGGGTCACGGGGGTGCTGGTGCCTATCTCCAGCAGTCTATGGGCGAGAGGCGGGGTAGAAAAAAATTAAACAGAATTATTGAAATATTTGCAGACTGTAAAATGCTTTCAAAAAATAAATTTGAAAAGAAGTGGAAAAACTAAAAAAAAAAAAAATATATATATATATAATTTACATATAAATTTATATATATATATATATATATAATATACATATAAATTTATATATATATATATATATATTGTGGGAGGTTTCATGGCTAAATTGGACCAGCCTGGTAGCCAGTCTTCATTGATTGCACATTGCACCAGTAAGAGCAGAGTGTGAAGGTTCAATTAGCAGGATAAGAGCACAGTTTTGCTCAAAATATTGAAATGCACACAACATTATGGGTGACATACCAGAGTTCAAAAGAGGACAAATTGTTGGTGGGCGTCTTGCTGGCGCATCTGTGACCAAGACAGCAAGTCTTTGTGATGTATCAAGAGCCACGGTATCCAGGGTAATGTCAGCATACCACCAAGAAGGATGAACCACATCCAACAGGATTAACTGTGGACGCAAGAGGAAGCTGTCTGAAAGGGATGTTCGGGTGCTAACCCGGATCGTATCCAAAAACTACGGCTGTCCAAATCACGGCAGAATTAAATGTGCACCTCAACTCTCCTGTTTCCACCAGAACTGTCCGTCGGGAGCTCCACAGGGTCAATATACACGGCCGGGCTGCTATAGCCAAACCTTTGGACACTCATGCCAATGCCAAACGTCGGTTTCAATGGTGCAAGGAGCGCAAATCTTAGGCTGTGGACAATGTGAAACATGTATTGTCCTCTGATGAGTCCACCTTTACTGTTTTCCCCACATCCGGGAGAGTTACGATGTGGAGAATCCCCAAAGAAGCGTACCAGCCAGACTGTTGCATGCCCAGAGTGAAGCATGGGGATGGATCAGTGATGGTTTTTGCTGCCATATCATGGCATTCCCTTGGCCCAATACTTGTGCTAGATGGGCGCGTCACTGCCAAGGACTACCGAATCATTCTTGAGGACCATGTGCATCCAATGGTTCAAACATTGTATCCTGAAGGTGGTGCCGTGTATCAGGATGACAATGCACCAATACACACAGCAAGACTGGTGAAAGATTGGTTTGATGAACATAAAAGTGAAGTTGAACATCTCCCATGGCCTGCACAGTCACTAGATCTAAATATTATCGAGCCACTTTGGGGTGTTTTGGAGGAGCGAGTCAGGAAACGTTTTCCTCCACCAGTATCACGTAGTGACCTGGCTACTATCCTGCAAGAAGAATGGCTTAAAATCCCTCTGACCACTGTGCAGGACTTGTATATGTCATTCCCAAGACAAATTGACGCTGTATTGGCCGCAAAAGGAGGGCCTACACCATACTAATAAATTATTGTGGTCTAAAACCAGGTGTTTCAGTTTCATTGTCCAACCCCTGTACATATACATATATACACACACAAACTCTAGACAAGGTAAAGTACAATAATCTTAGCACTATATACGAAGTACATGAGGTGAATAAGTATTTTCTGTATTGTTCATGATGATGTCAGTAACCTAAGCCTAAATGGTCATCTATACCCTCCTGTCATGTTGGGAAATTCTCTGGTGTGCTACAACCTCCTCTTAGCTTCTGATTGCAGCAGGAACTGGAGCTGCTCACATTCCAGGCTGGTGCTGAAAGCATATGGAGGAATGCTCTGTTCCTCTGTTCATTTTGGTTTTCTCCACCTTTTTTCTCTGTTTTGTTTTGGTCATTTTATCAAACTAAACCTTGTTATACAAGAAGATCACATTAAATGCAGAATTTTAATATTAATATGAAATTAATAACAGTATGATAACGACCAGCATGGCGAGTAAACATAAGCAAATCAATATAATGACGAGCACGTAAATACGCTATGTTCAAACATGTTGATGCTGTGTGACAATTTAATCTTGTTTTATCATCATGATTTACAAATTTATGAATTAAGTCTAAATTCTATCATCGGTTAATTTCTCTCCATTGATTAATAGGAGCGCTTTTTTTTTTTTTTTCAAAGTCTTTTAACAACCAATCACAGGTCTTAGAAGGCAGCCTCACACCTAGCAACGGGGTCAACCACCCACACCTCCTCACTAATCTTGTTGTCTCCTTGCTTAATCGTGCTCAGCAGAGAACAGAACCAGTCTTAAGCTTTGTTTCACTTGCCAAGAATTTCTAGGCTAAGATGGAAGCTCTCAGAATCTTTGTGAATACAGGCCCAGAACATCTTCTGTCAGGAAATCATGACAAAAATAAGTGATTCCTACTTTTTTGTCTTTGTCCTGACTGCGTGTTTTGTACAAACTGTAACTCCACAGTGCAGTGAATAGTGCTGGTTTGCATTGGAAAAGCTTTTTACCTGATGCTGTGAACACAGACAGGAAACAGTTTGAGGACACAATATTTATTGGAATTGTATTTTTATTACATTAACAATGAGTATGTAGAACATCATTAGTGTTACTTTCTGAATAATACAGAAATCACCTGTGCACCAGCTAATCTGCTTATCATATGATTATGAACATGTTCATTTTATGTGTAACAATTTATTTCACATGCTTTGAATTTCAGGTTCTGGCTGAACATATTTTAGTATTGGTGCCCTATTACTTTCCTTTGGATGTGGTGAAGGTGCTTGTAATTTTGCTCTGCAGCCTAACCTTCTATAAAGCCTGAAATAAACTCCATGCTAGCATGCTGACTGTGCTGTTTTTTAAATGAGGTTTACTGTGATATATGTACATCCGTCAGCAAGATGCTCCGCGGTGATTGGCTGACCCGGTCATAGGAGGAGGAAGATGATGATGTGACAGCATGCTCATGTGGGGCCATGTTGGGGCCTCGGAGGATCAGGGAGGAGGAAGCGACGGCTGGCAGAATGGTGGGGATGTTTGCAGAAACATTGCTGAGGAAGTTGTTAGCGTGAGGAGAACCTGAGTTCTGTCTCTGCTGGATGCTGGAAACTGAAACACAAAATGAAAGTGATAGTTGTCTAGTGCTTCACAAAGTTTTTGCATAAAAGAATACTTTACTCCTCTACTCCTAATGCAGCCAAAATGGTTTATGTATCCCACTGAGGGCTGTAAGCACTTTGCTGCCATCTAGCACTCAGATGTAAGGCCAATTATACTGAATTTCACAAATTTGCATACTATATTTATATCTATTATATGTGCAATATTCAAATTAACCATTTTTACCTGACTGACCATCTGCTTGACAGCAAAAACAGACTTTATATAGTGTAAATAAATTCAGGCAGCAAGGGGTAAAAGGTTTTTGTGATGTGGTTGCTGCCTTTGAATAATATTAATATTTTCTCATTTTATCCACGACTTACTGCCATTGAAAACATTAAAAAAGTTCATTGTTAAGTTCGTGCTGCAAAGCAATAATGCCCAAGGACACTTGGGATGTTGGGTGACTGTCTATCTTTTTCAGATAGACCCTCTTAGTTCATGACAATCAGAAGAACCAAAGTGTTTCAAGAAAAAAAATGATGTGCTGTCTGTCATAAAAGATGAGTAAAAATAAAAAGTTATTTAAATAAAACTTACTTTGATTATTTACACTGCCAGACTTAAGTAGTTAACCTGGCCAGAAATGCTTTTCATATTCTTAGTACACACTGGAGAGACCTCGTAAACTGTTTCCTTGATTTTTCTGATGATTTTTACAACACGTGACTTTTAAGCACCAATCATTTGCCTTGTTGCATTTTATTGTCTCTATGTTCATCAGTACATGAAACAACTCAATGTCAGGGTGACTTTAAATTTGGTAGTGTGATAAAGACGTTTTCCAGTTTTTTATTCTTGGTGTCTTAAGCTAAACTCAAAATATATTTGCCATATTCTAATTTCAATTCAATTCAGTTTTATTTATATAGCGCCAATTCACAACACGTTGTCTCAAGACACTTCACAAAAGTCAGGTACATACATTCTAATTAATCATAACCATTGAACAGTGCAGTCAGAGTTAGTTATTTATTCAAAACGTTTTTCTGTCTAAAGAAACCAAGCAGATTGCATCCAGTCAGTGACTTGCAGCATTCCCTCCTCCTGGATGAGCATGTAGAGACAGTGGACAGTCACTGGCGTTGACTTTGAAGCAATCCCTCATACTGAGCATGCATGTAGCGACAGTGGAGAGGAAAAACTCCCTTTTAACAGGAAGAAACCTCCAGCAGAACCAGGCTCAGTGTGAGCGGCCATCTGCCACGACCGACTGGCGGTTTGAGAGAACAGAGCAGAGACACAAAGAGAACAAAGAAGCACTGATTCAGGAGTACTTTCTATAGGAAGGAAAAGTAAATGTTAGTGGATGTAGCTCCTTTAGTCGTTTCACCAAGAAGAAAGAACAGATAAACTCTGAACCAGTTTTCAAGGATAGAGTCTGAAATAGAGCACATACAGTCAATCGCCATGTCTAGGAGAGAGAAAGGGTTAAACACTAAAAGACAGGGCCATATGGATCATCGGTAGAGGGTGAGCATTAAGGTGTTGCCAGCAGAAGCTTGGACGATGCCCCTCTCCAGATAGGTGTCACTGGTAGATACAGAGTCAGGACAGGTGTAGCTTCTAGGAAGAGAAAAGAGAGAGAACAAAGTTAAAAGCTGAAATAACAGCAAATAATGCAAAATTGGAGAGTAGTGTGAGAATGTAGCGAAGAGGGTGAAAGTGGTCGTTATGTCCTCCAGCAGCCTAAGCCTATAGTAGCATAACTACATAGATAGTTTCAGTTCAGATTATTTAGTTAAGCAGCGCTTTTTACAACAATGTCGTCTCAAGGAACCCCACAAAGGGTCCTACTGATGGTCATTGTTATACTATAAACCACAAGGATTGGGGATACCTCTCTCTGTCAGACTGATGATAACCTTTGGAAAAGAGAAGGGGTCATACAGGTAGCAGAAATGGAGGTGTGTTTGCACCTCAACCATAACTGAACCGGTTTAGGCTAAACCTGACTCCCTCTTACTCCAACCAACAGGGAGGGAGGAAGGCTCCATCCCTGATAAACTAAGCCACTCTAACTATAAGCTTTATCAAAAATGAATGTTTTAAGCCTAGCCTTAAAAGCAGGGTGTCTGCCTCATAGACTAAAACTGGGAGCTGGATCCACAGGAGAGGAGCCAGATAACTAAAGGATCTGCCTCCCATTCTACTTCTAGAGACTCTAGGAACCACCAGTAAACCTGCAGTCTGAGAACGAAGTGCTCTGTTAGGAACATGTGGAACAACGAGATCTCTGATGTATGATGGAGCTACATCATTAAGGGCTTTATGTGTGAGGAGGAGAATTTTAAATTCTATTCTGGATTTAACAGGGAGCCAATGAAAGGAAGCTAAAATAGGAGAAATATGATCTGTCTTTTTAATTTTCATCAAAACTCTTGTTGCAGCATTTTGAATCAGCTGAAGGCTTTTAACTGCATTTTGTGGACATCCTGATAGTAAAGAATTACAATAGTCCAGCCTTGAAGTAACAAATGCATGGACTAGTTTTTCAGCGTCACTCCAGGATAGGATATTTGTAATTTTGGCAATGTTCTGGAGGTGAAAGAAGGGAATCCTAGAAACCTGTTTAATATGGGATTTAATGACATGTCCTGGTCAAAAATAACACCAAGTTTTTTTACTTTATTATCGGAGGTCAATTTAATGCCATCCAGGTTAAGTGATTGACTAAGCAGTTTCTTTTTTAAAGACTCCGGTCCAAAGATGACAACTTCTGTCTTGTCTGAATTTAGAATTATTATTAGAATTTAGAAGCATATTTCCTTTTCCCCATGTCTATACAAACCAGGAAAATGCTAAACAACAAAGGCCAAATGTTTCTGAACTTTGTTTCTGAACCCTTGGCAGTAATATGATAGGAGACGGGCCACCTTCTACTGCCTTTTGCAATTTAAACATCGGTTTCTGTGTAAATAGCCATGTAGGATGTGTTTCATAGGAAATGCTGCTCAGTCAGGTCATTCTCATGCTATGTGGTGAAGTGTGCGAGTCAGCTGTAGACAGTGTGTTGCTGCTCTACGATGAGAATCAGTGCAGGTCACTTATTTCAGTTCAGTGTCAGTGTATGTTTATGTCGACTACAGACTCAGGTTTTCTTTTCATTTTCCTTTTGATAAGTAAAACAGGATGTTGCTGTTTAGAGCTGCATTGCCTTGACACCAAAATGTTTGTTGGATACCACATATACTATCTGATAAAATAGAACAGTGGATAAAAGAGCTGTATTAGGATTAATTCACATGTTGCCATGGAGACATGATTTGTGCTGGAAACTGTCCAAGCAGAGGTTCAACCAGCAGAAAATAAACACTTTAAAAATGAGATGATTGTCATGGATCTGTGCAATAAATCCTGTCTGTATTTAGAATTCAGCTTTTGGCATCAGAATAGGAATGTCACTGACAACAAATGATAATCATCTAAAATATCTGGCCAATACTCTACATTACAAGGAGAATCTTACTTTGTTCTGTATCTGCAATAATTAGAGTATATTTCCAAACTCAATGCGTAAGCGTGTCTTGTCTTACCACAAGGACTTCTGTGCTGCTGACGCTGACTACTGACAGGATCACAAGCCTGAGCGAGAACTGCAGCGTCCCCGTGAGCCTGACAGTGAAACAAAACTTCATTTGACTTTTCTTTCTTTCTTTCTTTCTTTCTTTCTCTCTCTCTCCCTCCCTCCCTCCCTCCCTCTTTCTTTCCTTCCTTCCTTCCATCCATCCATCCATTATCGTCTTCCGCTTATCCGGGGTTGGCTCGCAGGGGCATCAGCCTAAGCAGATATACCTGGACTTCCCTCTCCCCAGCCCCTTGGACCAACTTGTCTGGGGGAATCCCAAGGTGTTCCCAGGCAAGCCGAGAACCAGAATTGTTTAAATTTAGTAACACTGAATGGGGTTTAAGAGTAAACAGTGTTTTCTAAGGCCTGAGCACTGTGATTTAGATCCAGACATTGCCACTAGCTAAACCTGCGGGTTTGCTTTGGATAATTGTCCTGCTGCATAATCCCTGTGAGCTCGAGTTTTAGGAGACAAACTAAAGGCTGGACATTCTTCTTCAGAATTTTCTATTAGATAACAGAATTCACGGTTCCACCAATTAGCACAAGTCATCCAGATCCTGACGGAGCAAAGCAGCCCAAAATCATCACACCACCGCCATTATGTCTGACTTTCAGTTTAATGTGCTTTTTCTGAAATACTGTCAACATTTTTCACCAGATGTAACTGGACACACATCTTCCAAAGGTCTTGAGGATGATTAAGATGGTTCTTCGCAAATGTTAGTCAGGTCTTTGTGTTCTCTTTGGTCAGCAGTGGATTTGGCTTTGGAATTCTCCCATGGTGGCCATTTTTTTTCCAGTCCCTTTCTTGTTGTGGAATCATGAATTCTGACCACGAGGTCTGCAATGCTTTAGATGTTTATCTTGGTTCTTTTGTGACCTCCTGGATGATTTGTTTATCCACCCTTGGAGTAATGTTGGTAGGTCATCTACAAGGTTCACCTCTGTTCCATGTTTCTCCATTTTTGGAAAAGACTGACATTGGTTCACTGGACCCCCAAAACCTTTGAAATTGCTTTGTAACTTTTTCCATACTGATCAATGTAAGTGACTTTGTTTTTTCATCTGTTCTTGAATTTCTTTTTCTGGGACACGATGTGTTGCTTTTTGTCTGTGAAAAAGGGCAATCTTGGCGAAGTCCAACCCACACCGGAAACAAGTCCGACTTACTGCCGGCAATGCAGACCAAGCTCTGACACCGGTCTACAGGGACCTAACAGCTCGTATCAAAGGGCCTGGTACCCCATGCTCCCGGAGTAACCCACACAGGGTTCCCGGAGGGATACGGTCAAACGCCTTCTCCAAGTTCACAAAACACATGTAGACTGGTTGGGCGAACACCCGTGCACCCTCCAGGACCTTGCTGGGCGAATCTAATCCACCCCCGGGGCCTTACCACCAAGGAGCTTTTTAATCACCTCGGTGACTTAAGCACCAGAGATTGGAGAGCCTGCCCCAAGGTCCCCAGGCTCCGCTTCCTAGGTGGAAGGCGTGCCGGTGGGATTGAGGAGGTTTTCGAAGTACTCCGCCCACCAACCGACCCACAATGTCCCGAGTTGAGGTCGACAGCACACCCGCCCCATTGTGTTTGTGGTGTACCCCCCCACGCCCCCCCCCCCGCGACAGGCACCAACAACCTTGCGACCAATAGAGGCACAGAACATGGCCCACTCAGACTCAATGTCCCCCACCTCCCCCGGAACGTGTTTGAAGCTCTCCCGGAGGTGGGAGTTGAAGCTCCGCCTTATGGGAGACTCTGCCAGGCATTCACAGCAGACCCTTAAGATTCGTTTGGGTCTGCCAGGTCTGACCGGCATCCTCCCCCACCATCGGAGCCAGCTCACCACCAGGTAGTGGTCAGTGGAAAGCTCCGCTCCCCTCTTCACCTGAGAGTCCAAAACATGCGGCTGCAGATCAGATGACACGACAACAAAGTCGATCATCAAACTGCGGCCTAGGGTGTCCTGGTGCCTGGTGCCAAGACCACATATGGACACCCTTATGCTTGAACATGGTGTTAGTTATGGACAATCCATGACGAACACAGAAGTCCAATAACAAAACACCACTCGGGTTAAGAACAGGAGGGCCATTCCTCCCAACCACACCCCTCCAGATCTCACTGTCATTGCCAAGGTGAGCATTGACGTCCCCCAGCAGAACAAGGGAGTCACCCATTGGGGCACTCTCCAACGACTCCAAAAAGGGTGGGTAGTCTGAACTGCTGCTTGATGCATAAGCACAAACAGTCAGAACCTGTCCCCTGACCCGCAGGCGGAAGGAAGATACCCCCTCGTTCACCGGGGTGAACCCCAACGTACCGGTGCCGAGATGGGCGCCTGAACGTTTTTTTAAAGAGAAAAATCAGCAGTGCCCATAGCCTCAACACATTTTACAGTTTTTTCTAATTTTTCCTGCAGGAAAAAGAGTCTGCCCCTCACATTCTTGTAACAGCTACTGATGGCCAAGAAATCTTAAAAAAGATAGTTTTAGTTTTTAGGCAATTTTTCCTATCTATTTACAAAGAAAAAGTAAATTCTAAACATCATCTTCAATCTGATGTTCTCTCAGTAAATCCTTTAAAAGGGCCTCATTTAACCTTGACCTGGTTCACCTGGCACACTGAGGCTGAGGGTCAAAACACTCTTCATCACATGATGAACAGGTGAACATGATGACTAGTGGGCAATGTGTTGAAAAAGTCCACATCCAGCCACAGACAACAGTTACAGTGTAAAGATGGGTAAAGTGTTTAAACTAGTCCGCTTAAAGGTTAGGAAAAAGTAAGCTGGGATATCATGTTGGCTAAATTATCAATTAGATTCAAAACTGTGAGTGGAAATATTTTTCTATACACATCCAGATCTGGAAATTGTATAAAGAAGTCCATATTTATAAAAGCTGTGTAGGAACTCTGATGTTTCAATACTGAAAGAAGCCTGCTCAAACCCAGCATGTCACCTCTGACCTGAGTCTGGTTCAGACAGGCCTGGAGTTTCCTCTTTGCTCTCCATCTTGCTACTCTCAGTCTGGTCTTCTCTCGACGCTCACGCACCTTTAACATGACATCATCATTATAATCCATTCCAACACATTTCCAAAGCATTATAATAGTATTTGCTCCAAAGATTTCAAAGTAAACTGACCAGATCTGCCAGAAGCGGCTGAGGCAGACTTTTCTCCAGCTCCCTGCGTCTGTTCAGGTTTCTCCTTCGCAGCTCATTCCGCCGCAGTTTGTATTCTTCATAAAGACTCAGGTCTTTGGTCCAGGGCCGCACCGCCTGGCGGGGCAGGACACTAGAATGCATGGCTGCACTGGAGGGCAGGGCGCCAGCCAACAGAGGCAGTGCATCTGAGAGGGCACACAGAATCAAGTAAAAACAGATAAGCTGTGAGGAAATAGATTCATATACAGATTTATGTCAGACTTCAGTCTTTTTTCTTGTATCAGCATCGGCCTGTATGTGCATACGCTCGCCGATCCATTAGTTGCATTCAGCAGGCATGCCTTGAGATCACGTGAAGCGCATGCATTGCTGCCTCCTCCCTGGCAGAGAGCAACAGAATGAGTGGCAACAGCAACAAGGAAACGTTTTTCACTTTTAATGTAATTTTAACTGCCTAATTTAGCTGTATCTGCACTTTGAAAGTAAGTCTTCGTCTCACTGTGAGCGGGAGGGAAGCAAGGTGTGTCTCTTTTTCTCTCAGAGAACAGGCCAAGAAGTAATCAGAGCGGTGTGTACTTTCGCTCTGCCACTGAAATTGAGAAGGGGTTCTCTGCAGACTGAAAGTTATGGGGGAAATTTACCACCAAAAATCAAGAGCACATATTTTCAATTTGTGCCTTGTTGCCATCATCCAACTATGCCTGTGACCTAGCAGTTGCACACTGTCATTCTATTGGCTGACATGGTTGCTAGGAGATGAAACGACTTTAATCCGAGAGTCAGCAAAAAGATTTTGCGAGCAGGGAAGAAACTTGAGAGCGCAGTTTTGATCCGAGCAGAGAGCATGTAGGATGAAGCAAGCAGGAGGAGAAATTATCTATGCAAGAAGCATTAGATTAGAGCGCAGAAACAAAGATTTGAGAGAGAACAGAGTATATTTGAAAGAAAGCAGAAGTTTTCAGTGCAGGCATTACTAAGTTTGAGTGCAAGCGTGAAATCCTGCTCTCAAATTGAAAGTATGTGCTCTTGATTTTTGGCAGTAAATTTCCCCCATAGAAGTGGGCGTTTCTAAACCTGTAGGCGTTCCGTGCTCACAAACAGTGATTGGTTGGTTTTATGTCCTCTGTTTTTCACCGAGGTATATATAAAGAGCTAACCTGTATGAAATGGCACAAAGAAGCACAGAATGAAGGTAACACAATTATCAGTCATCAAGTTAATTTTCAAAATTATATTTTTAAGGTAGTCAGTTTGTATTATGAAGCCTACATGTACAAATTTGTGGGTAAAAAAGTACAGATTTAAAATGTAAGTGAAGAAAGGTAATCTATCGTACTTATTTTTCAGACATGCTAATAACAACGCCGAAGCAGTGAGGTCAAAAAGTGAAAAAATACAATAAAATGACTAGTTATGTTAGTTATTTCTACTTAAAAAATTAACACATTGGAATAACATGGACCATAAACGTCTCAATATATTGTGTTGAGGTATATTACTAGATCACCATAGCAAAAATACACCGATGTGTAGAAAGTTGTTGGGGCCATCCATTTGGTTGCACATTTTGACGCACGCAGCTCAACAGACGTCGCAGCTCTGACGTCACTGGAAGTATAAACCGGCTGAGATGCATAGTCTCGGGGCCATTTCCGCCTGTCGCAGGACAGCGTATAGGAGGCGCATTTCTGGAGAGACAAGAGCTCGCAGGCGAACTTTTGCTCCACAAGGCCATTCCCGGAAGAGCTTGAAAGCTGGAAATCTGTCTGATACAAGATCAGAGGATTTATTTGCCGATCGAAGACCGTGCCACTAGCGCAGGTAAAAAACCTACAGAGGTTCTATGTCCAAGGAGATGAGTTTCCTCCTTGTGTATGCAGTCGACTAAAGGTTCTTCATCCTTTCCCCTCCTGGACGGAAGAGAAGTTACCGTTTTTTTCTTAATTCGATCACGGACGCGTGATCCCCCCCACCCCCCCTCTTTTTCTTCAGACCTGATCCCATCCGCAACTTGTGGAGAAGAAATCAACTTCAAAGTAATTTCGTTCTTTTCATAGTAAACCGGATAGGTGCATTTAGAGGTCTGGGCAGGATGAGGCAGTTAAGGTGATGTAGGATCACCAGTAGTTAATCTCAGGTATTAACTTGTTGCATGCAATACTGATTGAGTTATGTTATGCTGAGCTGTGTTTTGATTTGCAGCGGAATCGTGGTTAATGTTTGTCCGGCTGATGCCAAATCAGCCAGGAGTTAGAAGTTGGACTTTTAAAAGTTTTTCATTCAAGGCAGCTGCGGTCTGGGCCTCGCCCAACCACTCTTTGTTCCAGTTTTATTGCTGGAAATTTTCCACTGGGTTCCCGCCTCAAGAGTTTATGACCCTTTTGTCAAGATTTGGGATGTTCAGCTGATAGTGGCTAAAGGGGCGTGGCCCCACCGTTTTATCAGCTGATTGCTGCGATCGAGACATCAACACGACAGGAGGACTTCTTCCCATTTAACCCAAATTACACAATTTGTCCATAAACTGCTGGTTTGATCTTCATAGACACTAAATGTATATATATATATTTCTTTTATTATTATCGTTAGGTAGTCATTGTTATTCCCTTTGTGTAGAACGGTGCTTGTTAGTTAGGTGATGGTTTTTGGACCAGAATAATGGTATATCAGGATTATTTGGCTTCAATAAATCTTCATATATATAATTAAGAGAAGCGTTTGTGTTTATTTCGTGCAAAAGAGATTTATCTGTCAAAACAAGGTCGAAGTTCCCCCACCTTCGGTGAAGCGGTTGAATAAACAGTGACAGTTTGTGGTTTTGGTTAATAATTTGTAATTATTAAAGAGCTTTGAGCCCATAATCACAACACCAGAGGATATCTCTGATTTTTATTCGTAAGTGATGATCTTTGGTTAAGAAATTAATATTTTTCAAATTATTATTTTAAATTATGATTCTTGATGAATATTAATTAATCAATAATCATATATTCCTTACAAAGTTTTGTAGCATAACATAGCTTAGCTACATGAATTTGGCTGATGTGTTGCGTTTTGTGGATGCTTCTTGTGCTGGAGGAAGGACACACAGCGTTTGGAAAATTTTTCCTGACATGCAAGCCGTTTCTTGATGTGTTTCAGACATCGTTCCGCAACAAGGCACATTTCCTGTGATTGGATAGTACGTTATCAGAAAGTTTTTCAGGTTTTGTATTATTTTTCACGGTGCTCCTGCACTCACAACATGTAATGTATGTATCATAACATGTCTGTGTTTCTGATAATGAACTTGTGTCAGTACTTGTACTGTTAGATCTCAGAGCTGCATTTGATACAGTCGATTACAATATACTGGAAAATTAAGCTGGTAACCAGGTAAACTAGAATAATATGTCATTGTCAATTTTTTTTCTTCTTACCATTACTCCTTTACTGAGTCAAAGGAATGAAAGGCCTTTTGAGTAAATTTCGTATTACTAATTTCGAAATTAACATACACAATCTATTCTAATTTTAGAGTTATTTTAAATTTAATTACTGGGAAGCCTAAACTGAATGTCAGCAGTGAGTTTACTAATATAAAAATCAATCAGCTGTCTGAGAATGCTGGAAATAACATTGTAGAAGCTTAGTGGAAAGTCAGAGGTAAGTCAGATGTTCACATATCTCTGTGGATTGGGGGTAGATTACTGTTTTTGTTTTGAGACTCTCTAACCAAGTTTCTCAGTCACACTTGCTAACATTTATGCCCCTAATGTTGATGTTTGTTTCATTAAATCCTTTTTAACTGCTTTACCAAACATGGACTCCCACCACTAATAATTGGAGGTGATTATAATCTCGTCTTGGATCGCAGTCTTCCCAAAAATCAGCGATTATGTCTAAATCTGCAAAACGTATTCATGCATTTATCAATATATACAAGTTTATAGATCCATTTTGAGTTTTATCTCCCAATGTTAGGCAGTTTTCTTATTTTTCCCCTGTCCAACATTTGTACTCTAGAATATATTTTTTCTTAGTAGATTACAAATGTTTAACACGGATTCAGAGTTGTGACTATAAGGCCATAGTACTATCCGATCATAGTCCAGTATTATTTCAGTTAGTAATTGGATATAGATCAACTGCACGGAAAAGGCGATTCAATAACAGTTTGCTGTCAGACAATAAGTTGAGGAAATACACACCGAGATCCATATTATGGGACACATTAAAAGCATATTTGAGGGGTCAGATTATCTCATTAAATTGTCATAGGAATAAGCAACAACGGGAAACGGAATCAAAAATCACAGCAAAACTTTTAGAAATAGATAGAAAATATGCAACTTTGCCTTTGTCAGAACTTTATAAAAGAAAGGTCTCACTCCAAGCTGAATTCAATCTACTACAGGTCCTTCTCAAAAAATTAGCATATTGTGATAAAGTTCATTATTTTCCATAATGTCATGATGAAAATTTAACATTCATATATTTTAGATTCATTGTACACTAACTGAAATATTTTAGGTCTTTTATTGTCTTAATACGGATGATTGTGGCATACAGCTCATGAAAACCCAAAATTCCTATCTCACAAAATTAGCATATTTCATCCGACCAATAAAAGAAAAGTGTTTTTAATACAAAAAACGTCAACCTTCAAATAATCATGTACAGTTATGCACTCAATACTTGGTCGGGAATCCTTTGGCAGAAATGACTGCTTCAATGCGGCGTGGCATGGAGGCAATCAGCCTGTGGCACTGCTGAGGTCTTATGGAGGACCAGGATGCTTCGATAGCGGCCTTTAGCTCATCCAGAGTGTTGGGTCTTGAGTCTCTCAACGTTCTCTTCACAATATCCCACAGATTCTCTATGGGGTTCATGTCAGGAGAGTTGGCAGGCCAATTGAGCACAGTGATACCATGGTCAGTAAATCATTTACCTGTGGTTTTGGCACTGTGAGCAGGTGCCAGGTCGTGCTGAAAAATGAAATCTTCATCTCCATAAAGCTTTTCAGCAGATGGAAGCATGAAGTGCTCCAAAATCTCCTGATAGCTAGCTGCATTGACCCTGCCCTTGATAAAACACAGTGGACCAACACCAGCAGCTGACACGGCACCCCAGACCATCACTGACTGTGGGTACTTGACACTGGACTTCTGGCATTTTGGCATTTCCATCTCCCCAGTCTTCCTCCAGACTCTGGCACCTTGAAATTTGCTTTCATCCGCAAAAAGTACTTTGGACCACTGAGCAACAGTCCAGTGCTGCTTCTCTGTAGCCCAGGTCAGGCACTTCTGCCGCTGTTTCTGGTTCAAACGTGGCTTGACCTGGGGAATGCGGCACCTGTAGCCCATTTCCTGCACACGCCTGTGCACGGTGGCTCTGGATGTTTCTACTCCAGACTCAGTCCACTGCTTCCGCATGTCCCCCAAGGTCTGGAATCGGCCCTTCTCCACAATCTTCCTCAGGGTCCGGTCACCTCTTCTCGTTGTGCAGCGTTTTCTGCCACACTTTTTCCTTCCCACAGACTTCCCACTGAGGTGCCTTGATACAGCACTCTGGGAACAGCCTATTCGTTCAGAAATTTCTTTCTGTGTCTTACCCAGTCTTACCCATGATTGGGGTTTTGAGTGATGAACCAAGCTGGGAGTTTTAAAGGCCTCAGGAATCTTTTGCAGGTGTTTAGAGTTAACTCGTTGATTCACATGATTAGGTTCATAGCTCGTTTAGAGACCCTTTTAATGATATGCTAATTTTGTGAGATAGGAATTTTGGGTTTTCATGAGCTGTATGCCAAAATCATCCATATTAAGACAATAAAAGACCTGAAATATTTCAGTTAGTGTGCAATGAATCTAAAATATATGAATGTTAAATTTTCATCATTACATTATGGAAAATAATGAACTTTATCACAATATGCTAATTTTTTGAGAAGGACCTGTATTATGAGCACGGAGAAGGGACAGACAGACTGTTAGCACGACAAATTAAAAACGCTGCAGCGTCACAATTGATTACAGAAATAAGAATTTGGGCAGGACTGGCAACTACAGACCCAAAGGAAATTAATAATATATTTCAAGACTATTATACAAAACTTTACTCTTTGGAGTCTAAAAATGATCCAATTATAATTGACAACTTTTTTGGTAATCTCCAAATACCGTCTACAAGTCTTGCGCATAAGACATTGTTGGAGCAACAATTAACACTAGATGAAGTAAAACAGGCTATTATATGCAATGTTCAAAAAGCCCTGGCCCAGACGGGTACAGGGACAAATTTTATGAAGCCTTTGGAGATCAAATTTCACCTGTCCTTTTAGATGTGTATAATGAGGAACTAAGTAAAGGATGTCTACCATTAACAATGTATAAGGCTACTATCTCTTTAATCCATAAGCCTGGTAAGGACCCTCTAGAGCCAGGCTCAAACATACCAATACGTCTGTTGAATGTAGATAATAAAATATTAGCAAAGATTTTGGCAATAAGATTAGAGTTGGTTCTTCCAACGGTTGTGTCCCAGGACCAAATGGGATTTGTGAAAGGCAGGCAATAATTGTTTTTTTTTTATATTAGAAGGCTATTTCATATTATTTGCACTGGTGATATGAATGACCAGTCTGAAATGTTTCTTTCACTAGCTGAAAAGGCCTTCGACAGGGTCAAGTGGGATTTTCTCTTCTCTGTCCTATCGAAGTTTGGACTTGGCCCTAACTACATATCTCTTGTTAAGCTATTTTACGCTATGCCTCAAGCTTCAGTTCAGACAAACCAAATAAACTCTGGCCCTTTTTTTCTCCACCGCTCTACAAGACAAGGGTGTCCTTTGTCCCCATTGTTATTTGAGCTTACTATATAACCCTTGGCTATCTTATTATGCTCTCTAAATGATTATAAAAGAATAAAAAGAGGGGGTGTGGAACACAAAGTATCTCTCTACACAGACAATTTGCTGTTATATATCTCAGAATCAGAATCAGCTTTATTGCCAAGTTTGTACATACCAACAAGGAATTTGCCTCCGGTACACTTTGCTCTTTTGTTCTGTTTTTGCATTACAGAATATACAAATTTACAATGTACAATATACAATGTACAATGCAATATTCTGCATTACAGAATATACAAATTTACAATTTACAATGTACAATATACACATATCTAATAAAAAAGGTGCATTTGCAACATCTGTATGCTGTTGTTCTGTACTCTATTGAATGTTCATCAGAGAAACAGCCTGGGTTAAGAAACTGTCTCTGTGGCGGCTGGTTTTAGTAAACAGTGCTCTGTAGCGGCGGCCTGAAGGTAAAACTCTAAACAGTTTATGTGCAGGGTGTGTGGGGTCGGCAGAGATTTTGGCAGCTCTTTTCTTGACCCTGGACCTGTATAAGTCCTGGATGGAGGGAAGGTCAGCCCCGATGATTCTCTCTGCAGTCCTGATTATTCGTTGCAGTCTGGACCTGTCCTGTTTTGTGGATGAGCCAAACCACACTGAGATGGATGAAGACAGGACAGACTGAATGATGGCAGTGTAGAAGATGACCAGCAGCTCCTGTGGAAGGTTGAACTTCTTGAGTTGCCTCAGGAAGTACAGTCTCTGCTGGGCCTTCTTTTAAACAGTGTCTATGTGTGAAGACCATCTCAGGTCCTCAGAGATGGTGGTTCCTAAGAACCTGAAGTGGTCCATGGCCGATACAGTGAGGATGGTGAGGGGGGTGTATGGGGGTGGTGTTCTCCGAAAGTCCACCACCATTTCCACAGTCTTGAGTGGGTTCAGTTCAAGGTAGTTCTGACCGCACCAGTGTACCAGCCGATCCACCTGCTGTCTGTATGCAGACTCATCACCGTCCTGGATCAGTCCAATGACAGTGGTGTCGTCTGCAAACTTAAGGAGTTTCACGGACGTGTCCGATGAGGTGCAGTCATTTGTGTACAGAGAGAAGAGGAGTGGGGATAGAACACACCCCTGGGGGGCACCAGTACTTATTGATCTGGATCAGGAGAAGATGCTCCCCAGTCTCACCTGCTGCTGTCGGTCTGTCAGGAAGCTGTTGATCCACTGACAGGTGGAGGCTGGGACGTTGAGCTGTGTGAGCTTCTGGTGGAGGATGTCTGGTATGATAGTGTTGAAGGCCGAGCTGAAGTCTACAAACAGGATCCTGGCGTACGTCCTGGGTGGTCGAGGTGTTGCAGGATGAAGTGTAGACCTAAGTTAACAGCATCATCTGCCGACCTGTTTGCTCGGTAAGCAAATTGCAGGGGGTCCAGCAGGGGGCCTGTGGTGCTTCAACACCAGCCGCTCAAAGGACTTCATGATCACAGACGTCAGGGCTACAGGCCTGTAGTCATTTAATCCTACGATGGTGGGTTTCTTGGGAATCGGGATGATGGTGGATCGTTTGAGGCAGGAGGGGACCTCACATTTCTCCAGTGACTTGTTGAAGATCCTTATGAAGATCAGAGCGAGTTGATGTGCGCAGGCTTTCAGGCATGATGGGGAGACGTTATCAGGTCCTCCAGCTTTCTTTGTTTTCATGCGCTGAAAGAGCCTGTTTACCTCTTCCTCGGAGATCTTTAGTGCAGGCAGAGTATCTGATGGTGGGGGGTTGGTTGCTTTATGGGAGGAATTTGTTCCTGAATGGGATGTAGAGGGGATGATTTGAGGTGTGAATGGCTTCTTGTCATGTCTGCAGTAGAAGCCATTCAGACGGTTGGCCAGGAGACGACTCTGTTCAGGATGGGTGGAGGGGCTCATGTAGGCAGTCAGGTTTCTCAGACCAGTCCATACAGCTGAAGTGTCACCAGTAGAAAGGCTGTTCTTAAGCTTCTCACTGTAGCTTCTCTTAGCTGCTTTGATCTCTTTTGTTAGTTTGTTCCTGGCCTGCCTGTACCGCGCCCGATCTCCACTGCTGTGAGCTTCTTCCTTTTCCCTGCGCAGATTCCTGAGGTGTGGAGTAAACCATGGCTTATTGTTCCCAAAGGTGCAGAAGGTCTTGGTCTGCACACATATGTCCTCACAGAAACTGATGTATGATGTCACCACATCAGTTAGTTGGTTTAAGTCAGTGGCTGAGGTTTCAAAAACAGTCCAGTTTGTGCATTCAAAGCAGGCCTGTAGCATCTGCTTTGATTCCTCAGTCCACTTCTTAACAGTGTGAACCTTGGGTTTGGAAGCTCTTAGTCTCTGTCTGTAGGTTGGGATGAGGTGGATTAGATAATGATCCGAAAAACCCAGAGCAGCCCTGGTAACAGCATGATATGAGTCCTTTAAAGAACAATGGTCCAGTGGTTTTTTGTCTCTGGTGGGACACTTAATATGCTGTCTGTATTTGGGGAGTTCATTTGAGAGGTTGCGCTGTTAAAATCTCCCAGTATTATGATGAAAGAGTCCGTGTATTTTTTCTCCAGGTCTGTAAGCAGCTCAGCAAGATGTTTTTCCGCGGCAGAAGTGCAGCCATGCGGTGGAAAATATGAGCCGATTCTTATAAACGAGGAAAACTCTCTCGGTGTATAAAACGGCTTACAGATCGTGCAATGTCATTGTCAAAGATTATGACTGTATTGACTGAATTTGGTAAAGTCTCAGGCATTAAAGTTAACCTAACAAAAAGCATAACGTTTCCAATTAATGTCATATCAAAGCAAAACAAAAACATTTTGATTCCTTTTCCTTTTACCATTTCAAATAGTTTATCTTGGCATAAATGTGACCCAAAATTATCTGGCCTCTTCAAGCATAATTTCACTACTTTGTTCCAACAAACTGAAAAGAATTTGGCAAAATGGTCTAATTTACCCATCTCACTTGCTGGACGAATAAATATAATCAGGATGACCATTTTAACAAAATTTTTATTTTTGTTTCAATGCATCCCTACCTTAATAACAAACATTTTTCAAGAAACTGGATTCCCTTATCTCCCAATTTATTTGGAATAAAAAGACACCCAGGATTTAAAAAAAAAAAACTTTACTAGAAAGACCTAAAATTATGGGGGGGGGAATGGGACTACCCTATTTTCGGTTGTATTACTGGTCCTGTAATATACGTTGTATGTCATTTTGGAGTGGAGCACATAGACCTGATTGGGAACGGATGGAAAGTAAAACTTTCCTTCCTAATACACCGAAGTCTTTGGTTTACTCAAACTCAGAACTAGGAAAATACAAATGAAAAAATCCTGTAGTATCTAATTCACATTTTCATTGGAATCACTGTTCAAATTCATTGCCATTAACCCATAATCAAGCATATGCAATGTTTTCAGGATTATCATTTCAAAGGTGGAATCTTAAAGGGGTACACACAATTAAAGATTTGCTTATTGATAATACTTTTCCTACATTTCAACAGCTCCAACAATTTTTTAACATAGAGAACAAAGATTTATTTAAATATTTGCAAACACACAACTTTATCCGAGAAACTTTTCCATCTTTTCCCAATGAACCACAAAGAACTGATTGGGATGATCTGTTCCTAACAAACTGAAGAGAGGTGCTATTTCAAGGATTTACAGTAAACTTTCACAATTAGACTGTTCAGCCACATTGGATGACCTGAAAGATGCTTGGTGCAGTGAACTAGGAATTTTCATGACTGAGGAATACTAGACCAAAGCGCAGGAGCGGGTTCATTCCTCTTCTATCTGCTGTAGACATGGACTCATAAAATTTAAAGTTCTGCGCAGGCTACACTTGTCTAAATTAAAGATGTCCAAGATAGTTTCTTGGGTAAGCTCAAAATGTGATTGTTGTGGTCAGGCCTTTGCTTCATTGACACATGTTTTGGTCGTGTGCCAAAATTGCCACATATTTGACTAAAATATTTGAAACTATAATATTTGGTCTGAAGTTTTTGAAAAGCGCCTCGCTCTAGACCCAATAATGGCATTGTTTGGTGTATCTACAATTACCGGTTTAATAAATAAATAAGTTAATGTTTTGAGCTTTGTGAAGTTGTTGGCAAGACGCCTCATACATATGTATTAAATTGGAAAAACAAAGCTCCTCCTACTCATTCAGCTCTATTAAGAGATGTTATTCACCACTTACAACTAGAGAAAAAATATGTATATATATATCCAATATGCTTCCAATAGGTAAAATATCAGGCAGCATGGGATAAATTTTTACCATTATGCTGATGATCCTTTTACCTATCTATAAATCCTGATGACCCCAACCAGTTAGATACTACAAGCATGTCTTGAAGATGTAAAAACTTGGATGACTTTAAATTTTCTGCTCCCTTCTCTTTTCTCTTCCTAGAAGCTCCACCTGACTCTGTGTCTACCTGTGACACCTTCCTGAAGTGGGCCATCGTCCAAGCTTCTGCTGCCAACAACTTAATGTTCAAATTCTACTGATGATACACTTGGCCCTGTCTTTCAGTGTTTAACCCTATTTTTCTCCAAGAACATAGCTGACTGAGCCTAACTGTATGTGCTCTCTCTCATACTCTAAACTTGAAAACTGGCTCTGAGTTCATCTGTTTTTTTCTTCGTAGATGAAGCCACTAAAGGAGCTACATCCATTAGCATTTTACATTATTTCCTTCCCATAGAAAGTTCTCCTGGATCAGGGCTTCCGTGTTCTTTTTCTGTCTCTGCTCTGTTCTCTCAAACCCCCAGTTGGTTGTGGCTGATGGCTGTTCACACTGAGCCTGGTTCTGGTTCTGCTGGAGGTTTCTTCCTGTTAAAAGGGAGTTTTTCCTCTCCACTGTCACTACATGCATGCACAGTATGAGGGATTGCTGCAAAGTCAACGCCAGTGACTGTCCATTGTCTCTACATGCTCATCCAGGAGGAGTGACTGCTACAAATCTCTGACTTGATGCAATCTGCTGGTTTTCCTTAGGAAGAAAAACTTTAACCAATTTGAAAAAAATAACTGAATCTGACTCCACTGTTCGATAGTTAGGATTAATTGGAACGTGTGTACCTGACTTGAAATCTGTATGATTCGATTGAATTGACTGTGTGAAGTGCCTTGAAAGTACCTTGTGTTGTGAAGTGGAGCTATATAAATAAAATTTAATTGAACTGAATTCTGGCACCCCACAGTAATTTGAACTGACATTAAGACACAGTTGCTTCCATGCAGACAGAAAAGACAGGACAAGCTTTTTTTGTTTTTTTGCATATTGGGACCCTAACAAACATCATCTTTTTTGTCCTATAATGTTTAGTCTGTCTTCACCAAGAAGACAGAATTTTAATAACTTCAGAAGGGATGTAGATATAATAAAACAAGAAATGAGTCATTAGCCTTAGCTCCACAACATTAAAAAGTTATAATGTTTTACATGGATCCACAATTACTTCTTTTATAGTTAAATTTTAAACATCAAACATTATTTGAAAATTTCTGTCACAAAGGACTTTTGTACTGCATGTTGAATACATTGGGAAAGAGAAAGGCCTTGTGCTTATACAAGTGCTACTTTGTGAAATGTTTCCACTGTAATTTCCTCCATCATATAAAGTAACACCCTAATGATACCATGTCTTTTTTTTTTTTTTTGTAACAGATGCCATGAAGACTTTTAAAAATGTCTGGGCCAGAATGTCTATAAAAGATTGATTCTAAAGAAGTACAACACCCAAAGTAATGCCTGCACATTTTTTGATGTTGTAAAATAAATAAAATCTTTAACCTCGTGTTGTCTCTTATTGCTGCCTTTGATGTGGGTTGTCAGTGAGTCAAAATGGGATGATTTCTAGATGTGTATAATAAATATAATATATTACAGTTTTTCAGTGTAGAGCAAATGCCTTTATCGCTATGTTTATTTTTGGCACATTGAGAGGTAGTTCTGCATGGTCCTTATCACTGTTAGAAGATATATCTGAAAGATAATCTGCCTTTATCCTGACATAAAGCTTAGTACATTATGAAGTAAGTGCATGCATGTGAAAAGCATTTTTTTAATGAACAAAACAGACATTCACATCAAGTCTTTTACATTGAATATGCACAGTACTTATAAACATTTAAAAGAGGTTCATAGGATTGCTTTCTTCTGCAGTAAATTGTTTTATCTTAATGAAAGAATGGGACTGACTGCAAAAAAACTACTTAGTGGTAGTAACCAATAAAAACAAAACAGCATGATTTGATTTATATAGATCTTCACATAGCTTTTAAAAATGCAGATTGTTAATATATAACTTGTGTTATAGGTGTGTAGGATGTATCTGGTGCAGGTCGGCTTGAATCTGTGAAGGGTGCAACAAAATATCATGGCATAAAAAGCTAAGTGTGCTGCCTGGTCTCAGTCAAAGGTCATAAGTCCTATGACCAAAAACAAAAAGCTAAAACTAATTTACTCTCGTGTTTTAGCTGAAACATAGAGTGGAAAGTAGTGACCTTTCAAACCTGAGAAAGCCGGAGCAGTTTACTAATGAGATGTGAGCCAAAATACCTGCTCCAGCTGCTGAAATCTCAGAAAATGGCAGTAATCACTCATCAGAGGTGACTACGTCAAAAGGTTGAACAAGAAAATATGAAATCATGGGTACCATCCTTTGTCTTATTTTTTTTATTTTTTAAGTGATATATTTTTATGTTTTCATTATTATTCGTTTCAAACTACTTTTGTGAGTTTCACATTATTTTCATACAAAAAACATATATTATTTTAGAAAATAATAGCAGGGCCCAATTTTGGCCCAATATGTACTTTTAGCCCTCACAATATCTCTGAAAAAATCAATACTGTTGATTATTAAAAGATCAACCTTATGAAACTAAACAAATAAATAAAAGTGCAATGCCAGGGAATAAACTACTGAAATTAGGAAAAAAAAAATAGAACAGTTCCGTAGAGAGACCTTTTTGTTTATTTTCTTATTTTATTCAAACAGATTCGATATAAAAATGGGTGCTATCAATGTCAATTAAAAAAAATAAAAAAAAACACTTCCTGTTGTCGTCCAATCATATGTTGCGTCTGAGTTACGCCCATAGTCACATACTTGTCTAATCATGTGCTGCACTTGATTTCGTTCGTCCAATCAGGATTGGTGGTTGACAAGCGCCCTGATTGAGATACTAACTGGTTGAAATCTATACGCACCGCAGATGTTTCTAAAGCGTAGGTGGCTGTGTTGATGCCTGATGAAAATATTGCCAACGTAACCAAACTGATTGCAAAAAGTTAATCAGACATCATATCTGACGAGTAAATTTCTGTTTTTACAGGCCACAACGACGTGGCAAAGAACTAATATCCACAGAAAAGCATTCTGTGCAAAGAAGTTTGCACAAAGAACTGCATCGTTCACAAGACCAGATTGACTTGAGACACATCTCTCTCATATACAAGCATACACTCCTGAGGCGACTGTTGCTCAGTAGGAACCATATGTCAATGTGCCCCTGGGCAAGGCACCTAACATCAAGTTGCCTACCAATCTGTGTATCGGTGTATGAATGTGTGAGCGTTAGTGAGTGCAACTGAGTGAATATGGCTCTAGTGTAAAGTGCTTCGAGTGGTCTGTATGACTGGAAAAGCGTTATATAAGTTCAGTCCATTTACCATTTACAAGAATCAAACTGCTGGCATGCACCTATAAGCAGTAATGGTAACTGAAAGTGGACATTCTCTTCGTATAGTGGCAAACGTACTTGTGAATAAAAATAAATAAATAAATAAATAAATAAATAAATATATATATATATATATATATAAATATATATATATATATATGTTTCACAATGGAGTGTCTTTCCTCTTGTTTACCATATGCTGTAAAGCGAAACAGACATTGTTGAGCAACAAGTCCTCCCAATATGTAAATTCCTGAATGCAAATATAAATCCATGTATTATTCATGACGTACCGCTTATATTTGCACACAAATGCAAATATGACAACCATTAATTCAGACACTGAGTTCTGCATGACCCCCTGCAGGGACAACCCAGACAGCTACACATCATGCAATGATTAGGACGTGGAAATACGGTTTAATGGCGCGTCTTTCAATCGCAACTGAGCTGTGTACATTCTTTACCATATCTGCAGTTCGTGAATTATGCTCACATTTCTGCCGAGAATAACAGTGGAACTATTTTTAGCAGATCCGACCAAGATCAACAAATGACAGTCGGGGTCCGCACGCAGATGTTTGTAAACATTAGGTGGCCATGTCGTTGCCTGTTCAAAACCCTGCTAACGTCACAAATGGTTTGGTAGATTTTTTTTATCATGCAAACAAAGCCTTGCTTTTGTAAGGGGAGCCCCGTAATTGCGCCTTCACACTATTAAAGATATCTTGCTGCAGACTCATCATAGAAATTAGAAGGCTGCACAATTTATACATATGGTTACTTACGTTACTGTCAGTTTCAATGTAAGTATGTGTGGTGTGGTACTCTGCTTTTGTTTAAAGCACGTGAATAAGGTATAACCATCACTGGCAAACCTATTAAATATGTCAAACGCTGACAGCAAGTATTTTTCTATTTCATAAAATATTATCTAGATTCGAACTGGTGCCAACATCAACATTAAAAACGCCGACTTCACCACTAGACTATCATGGTGCGTACTGAACAACCATCCCTGCCTGTTATCAGTTCGACATTAACTGACAGCTATTGAAGCCTTTGAGAACAGACTTAGATCAACTGGTGACAGTCAGTTTGAAACAGTTACGAGAACATTTTTGACGTAATTTGGATGGAAAAGGGTATATACGGGCTTGTTTTTTTCCCCCGGTGTCTCCTACGACGGAGTATTAAGGTCACTTGATGAAAACAATAAAGACGAACTTTGTTTGAAGTAAAAGGACGTGTACAAAATATCAATAGGTGAGAATGAAACTGGCACAAAACCTAAGGTAGCAATGTCTGCTGTAAATGAGTTGGGAACTTTGGTATTAAAGAAATTATTTTTACATCATCCTGTGGAAACACGTTTAATCAGCAAAGGAGCTATTTTGACATATCACTGACTGCGAACAGAGCAGTTTAAGCTTCTCATCCTTTCTGCAAACTATTCCCACTTTATTTTTCAAATTTTTACAATATGAGTTGAAGTTCTTTTGTTATTAAATTCTAAGTTTTCACTTTTCCTAGATTTTGTCATTCTGACACAAACACAAGCCTCTACAAAGGAAATTTTTTAGTTTTCTAAGAGGCCTCAAAACTCCGTCCTGTATGGTGAACTGTAACAAGTGACATAAACAGTGGTTTGAAAAAATTTTTATTTTTATTTCTATTGTTTCAGTCAGTATGTAATTTGAATACATCATATGAGGGAGATATGAGAAATAAAAAACCCAATTGTTCTTTTAAATCCTTGTATTTTATTTGTCATGGTTTAACACTTATATTGGCTTTCAGGGATTAAGTAGTACAGGTCCTTCTCAAAATATTAGCATATTGTGATAAAGTTCATTATTTTCCATAATCTCATGATGAAAATTCAACATTCATATATTTTAGATTCATTGCACACTAACTGAAATATTTCAGGTCTTTTATTGTCTTAATACAGATGATTTTGGCATACAGCTCATGAAAACCCAAAATTCCTATCTCACAAAATTAGCATATCATTAAAAGGGTCTCTAAACGAGCTATGAATCTAATCATCTGAATCAACGAGTTAACTCTAAACACCTGCAAAAGATTCCTGAGGCCTTTAAAACTCCCAGCCTGGTTCATCACTCAAAACCCCAATCATGGGTAAGACTGCCGACCTGACTGCTGTCCAGAAGGCCACTATTGACACCCTCAAGCAAGAGAGTAAGAAACAGAAAGAAATTTCTGAACGAATAGGCTGTTCCCAGAGTGCTGTATCAAGGCACCTCAGTGGGAAGTCTGTGGGAAGGAAAAAGTGTGGCAGAAAACGCTGCACAACGAGAAGAGGTGACCGGACCCTGAGGAAGATTGTGGAGAAGGGCCGATTCCAGACCTTGGGGGACCTGCGGAAGCAGTGGACTGAGTCTGGAGTAGAAACATCCAGAGCCACCGTGCACAGGCGTGTGCAGGAAATGGGCTACAGGTGCCGCATTCCCCAGACCTGGGCTACAGAGAAGCAGCACTGGACTGTTGCTCAGTGGTCCAAAGTACTTTTTTCGGATGAAAGCAAATTCTGCATGTCATTCGGAAATCAAGGTGCCAGAGTCTGGAGGAAGACTGGGGAGAAGGAAATGCCAAAATGCCAGAAGTCCAGTGTCAAGTACCCACAGTCAGTGATGGTCTGGGGTGCCGTGTCAGCTGCTGGTGTTGGTCCACTGTGTTTTATCAAGGGCAGGGTCAATGCAGCTAGCTATCAGGAGATTTTGGAGCACTTCATGCTTCCATCTGCTGAAAAGCTTTATGGAGATGAAGATTTCATTTTTCAGCACGACCTGGCACCTGCTCACAGTGCCAAAACCACTGGTAAATGGTTTATTGACCATGGTATCACTGTGCTCAATTGGCCTGCCAACTTTTCTGACCTGAACCCCATAGAGAATCTGTGGGATATTGTGAAGAGAACGTTGAGAGACTCAAGACCCAACACTCTGGATGAGCTAAAGGCTGCTATCGAAGCATCCTGGGCCTCCATAAGACCTCAGCAGTGCCACAGGCTGATTGCCTCCATGCCACGCTGCATTGAAGCAGTCATTTCTGCCAAAGGATTCCCGACCAAGTATTGAGTGCATAACTGTACATGATTATTTGAAGGTTGACGTTTTTTGTATTAAAAACACTTTTCTTTAATTGGTTGGATGAAATATGCTAATTTTGTGAGATAGGAATTTTGGGTTTTCATGAGCTGTATGCCAAAATCATCCGTATTAAGACAATAAAAGGCCTGAAATATTTCAGTTAGTGTGCAATGAATCTAAAATATATGAATGTTAAATTTTCATCATGACATTATGGAAAATAATGAACTTTATCACAATATGCTAATATTTTGAGAAGGACCTGTACTTTGGGATCTGTTTAATGGCATCTTGCGATCTATTTCGATCTTCCTTCGATGATTTTCAAGCTCTCAAACAACACATAAAACTAGTATGTTTAGTAAGTTCTGCCTAATTTACAAGCTCTCTGTCAGCGGTTTTGCAGATATTTCAAAAAAAGCAACATACAATATTAAAGCAATACAAAGTCTCTTTATGGATAACTTACGGAATCAGATAGTATTTTGCAAACATTTGTAGTTCTTTATGTCGAACTCACATTGTTTATTTCCTGGTTTGGTAAAGGGGTCCTAAAAAGCCACACCCACAAAAACATCTGCCTCTCCCAGCTGCCACCACAAGATAATCTTGCCACCAGTTAATCTATCACACCTCCATGTTTAAATGTGGTTTCTTCATAAAAACAAGGATTCCATAGTCTTTGCTCTGGCCTATCAGCGTGGGCATTTCTTTAAAACAACTCATGCACAAACTCAATTGGTTGACATTGGCTTGTTCTCTGGCTTACTACATAGTCCCTGTTCGTCCCCTAGTGATGGGTCTGATCTGAAAATGCATTGTAATATTATATTACATATCGTTTCAGTAAGGGCTCGCTCTGTGTGTGCGTGTGTGTGTCCATCCTCCCTCTCTCTGTGTGTCCGTCTTTGACAGTTTCTTTAGGCCTATTAGTGTAAAAAAAACACTAAGGTTCATTTTTGTTATTTTGCTGTTTACAGAAGTTCTGAGGAAAGTAATATGCACTACAAAGGCCTCATGCTGCCTCAAGTGCACACACAAAGTGTTAAGATTGTTTTTATGGTTATATATTTAAATGTTCTACATTGTTTGCTATATATTGTAAATGTTTTGTTTTGTTAATAAATGTCTCTTTTTGTTTAAATTGAGACTTGTGTAACATTTGTTATTGTGTCATTTATATCATGTAAATGGAGGTTGAAAAAGAAATATCGGACTCAAGAATCGGCTCAAACAAAATCGGCAGCACATATTGGGTATCGGCTAGACTGATGTCAAAATAATTGGTCGATCTCTAGTAACGGTCCTTCATCACTGACTGTAGCATCACAGACAGATACACATGCTTACACACAGATCTACTCACAGATGCATTGTCCAGCTGTGCTGAAACTGGAACCAGGGTTTATCTGGCTTGCTGAGGGTCTTGTTGGTTCTGTCACCAACCTTTGGGCCTGCAGGAGGAGAAAGAAGCATCAGAGGTGAATCAAACTCAAAGATCTCATGCCTCTTCAAACTGAAGGGTGAGGAAAATAATGTGTATCCTGTGAATTATTCCCATATACTGCATCTAAAGACATTGCTGGTAATACGGTGGGTATGAACGTAGTGATCTCTTATTGATGTGATTGTGTGATCTCTCAGATGAGGTATTATGTCTTCATTTTCAGGCAGAAATGTACTTCCAGGTTTATTAGAATCATTTTCCAAAAGTACTTTTCTACTGCATTTGATAGAGGTACGATAAGGGGGAAAACCATAAATTATACTTAGTCATTCTATTACATCCCATAAACTGGCTTAAAACATCGCTGCAAAAGTTAGTGATCAGGAGTTGGTGCCCTTTCTTCATGTGGGAGCCCAATAAACATGTCCCTGAATGACACAGTCTACAAAGTGCGTCAAAAGAAAAGCAGAATGTCTGTGCCGAGCAGATGAATGTGTGATGTCTAACACTCAGGGTTTAAGGTTTTTTTTTCTTCCACAATGGTAAATATTTTATGAACTAATGCTCACCTCTGACTCTGGGGCTTGACCCTGCTCCGCCTGGCAGTCCAGCAGTAGGGTGGCCATAACTTCCTGCTGCTCTGCTGGCTCCTCCTTAATACATATCACCTCCTCCTCTTCATCTTCCTCCTGCAATGGCGGGACCTCCTGCTTCACCTGCAGACAGGACACCTTCAGGACCATCATTAAAAAAAACTGTCTCAAAACTATTTTAATGTCTCCATATTTCTGTCCATGTCAGCCTCACAGTTCTGTTGTTTTTTAAAGAAAAGTGTAAGAAAACTGTAAATAAAGTGAAATTAGTAGTATAGTAAAAAAGTAAAATGGAAACAAATCAGAAAGTAAACAAAACAAAAGCAGTGGGTGAAGGAGTTTCCTGCTGAACATTTCACATTCACTGAGATGAAACAAACTACATCTGAATCAAATAATTTTGGAGCAACTTTTTTCTACATGTGACTAAATATTGATGTCAAAATGTTTATGTTATCCATAACAACTGTTGAACACTGAGCAACAAATACAGTTCAAACCAGATATTACTGCACACTGTATAAACAGACAACCTTTTAGTCTCATTGTCTCAGATTAAATCAGACTAAATAGTTCCTGTTTTACACCAGTTTGGATAAAAACCATAATTTCTATTTGCTACATGTGAGAGAATTTTTTTTAACTTTCTTAAACCCCTGTTAACCCATCTCCTACCTGAACAGCATGATTGTTTGACATTCCCATGCCTTTTTACTTGCAAATAATTGTTTGAACAGATGAAAGTGGAATCGTCAGACATCTGGAGATGGGACCCAAGGACGGACCAGGCTTGTGGAGGTCCACAATTCTCCTCCTAATGTCTTCACTGTTTTCTATGGATTTTTTAATGACGACACAGCAGTGTGTTTGTGGTGTTGCCATAACATATTTCCACAGGTATGCCTCAACTTAATACATATGTTGTTATTTAACCTATCAGAAGCTTACAAAGACATGACATCATCTGGACTTTCCCAAGCTATTTAAAATACGTAGAAAACTTAGTGTATGTAAACTTCTGACTTCAAAGAAAGTAATAAAAAAATCTCTAATTTTTTTTTGGTATTTAGTAAATAGAAAACGGTAGCCCGTGATGTAAATAAGGAAAAGTTTAGTTAAAGTTAGGCATTTACGAAAAGGTCAGGTGGGGCAAGGCGGTGATGCAGGGATAAAGCAAGAGACCCATGTGTCGAGGCTACAGTCCTCGACGCAGACAACACTGGTTCGAGTTCCGGCCTGGTGACCTTTGCAGCATGTCTTCCTCTTTCTCCCCACTCTATTTCCTGTTGGTCAACTTACAAAATAAAGGCCACTAGTGCCACAAAGGTCACATGTCTTTTTAAACAATATAGGTAATTGTCTCGTTTTGATCGTAGGCAAATGTTCTCCTACCCAGTTTTAAGTAAAACATGAGTTAATTACTAGATGTGTGCCGTCACCTCTGGAGCAGAAAAGAACAGCATGGAGCGGTCAGCCTGAGTCAAGCCCTCTGGGGACAATGGGACAGGCGGTGACTGTTGCCCTGACAAGAACGTCAGGGTCCTAACAGAAGGAGGAGCCTCGGCAGATCTTTCTGCTTGAGGCTGCATGGTGATGGTCCATTCCACACCCTGATCTGCATTCTTCCTCTGAGCCACATCACGCTTTGAATGACTAAATAAAACTGAACAAAAGACAAGAGGTTTTAGTCCACATCCTTAAAGGGTTAATGTATCTACATGGCTTTCTATCTCTTTGGACCATTACACAAACTTCATCTCACATAATGAGTTACAGAAGTGTGAACTACAGGTAGAATTTCTATACCTCTGCCTTACCGGAGCTGTGGTTTAGAACCCTGGGTGAATGTGCTGAGCAGGACACAGTAATACTTCTTTCAGGAGAAAGGTGTGCAGCAGCCCAGGTATATACATGTTCCGTACCTGCGCGGCTGTCCAGAGTTTCTGCAGGCATGTTCACAGTAAGAGTGGGTGGAAGCAGTAGGTCTGATGAGTCTGAGCTTGCTCCATCTGAAGGACAGCTAACTCTGGCTGCTTGTCTGCTTGTGCTAACTGAGGAGGTGCATTCTGGGAACATAGACAGAAGTGAGAAGTGAGGCTTTGAAGAAGCAGAGGCAAAAATCACATCTCACAGATTCACACCTTGGTTGCTCCTTAATAGTACTTCCTCTGTAGCTTTCTGAGCTGAACGTGACAAAGGCACCTCTGTAGCTGAGCTGCTTGCCTCATCCCTCTGCAACTGGGTAAAGGCAGGAGGCTGGACACGAACTAGCGCAGAGGCCGATACTCTCTGCTGCAGCTCCTCCTCCACGCCCTGCCTGTAGTACTTGAGCTTCAGCTCAGTGTACCGCAGCTTGGCTCGAATGTTGTCATTCTCCTTCTCTTTTAAGGCCTTCTCCCTTTGCAGTGCCATGACATCCCTCTTCATCACCACCACTTGAGCTTTCAGCTCCTCAAACTTCACTCCAACCACTTTGAGCATCTCGGCCAACACCGTCTCCACTGCCATATTCACAGCTCGCTCCACGACTGTGCCCATCTGACCCCGAATCAGTGACACAGCAATGCTCACATCCATTTCAAAAGGCCTCGGATCTTCAAATATGAACCTAGAACAGCAGTTTGGAAGAAAACAAAATTATCTTTAGATCATTAAAAAGTCAGTCATTTTCTACCGCTTATTCCATAGTGGGTTGCAGGGGAGCTGGTGCCTATCTCCAGCAGTCTATGGGCGAGAGGCAGGGTACACCCTGGACAGGTCACCAGTCCATCACAGGGCAACACACAAACAACCACGCACACACTCATTCATACACCTAAGGGCAATTTAGAGTGACCAATTAACCTAACAGGCATGTTTTTGGACTGTGGGAGGAAGCCAGAGTACCCGGTGAGAACCCACGCATGCACGGGAAGAACATGCAAACTCCATGAATCGAACCAAGGACCTTCTTGCTGCAAGGCAACAGTGCTACCAACTGTGCCACCGTGCAGCCCTCATTGAGAAGTATAAAACATAAATACATGGAAAGCAAAATACTTATTAAGCTGTGTGACCATGATGTTTTAATGACTTGGTTAATCTTTGTGGCTGTTGTCTTATAGAGCAAATAAACAGAGACTTGAAGACTTTTGCAATCTGAACTTTAAACAAACTGATTTTCCGCTGATTAAAACAGCTCATTGTCTGCTCAGAAACACAAAACCTTCTGAATGCTGCACAGTGGTGAATGTTCTTAAATTTTTTCACTGACAACAGAAATGTTTGTTTAATTTCGATTTAAGTATTTAACAATGCAAATGCTTCAGTTTCAATTTATTTATATAGCACCAATTAACAACACGTCATCTCAAGGCACTTTACAAAATAACTTCAATTCAGTTGAATCAAACAGACAGATTTCAAGTTACAACTGATCCTACTTATCAAACCATGCAGTCAAGTTCAGTTTATTCTTCAGGTTGGTTAGAAAAGTCCTATCTAAGGAATCCCAGCAGATTGCATCGAGTCAGTGACTTGCAGCATTCACTCCTCCTGGATGAGCATGTAGCTACAGTGAAAAGGAAAACTGCCCTTTAACAGGAAGAAACTTCCAGCAGAACCGGAACCAGGCTCAGTGATAGCAGCCATCTGCTAGAGAAGAAATGTCCTCTTTCACAAAATTCTATTTTAGGTTCAAGGCTTATTTAATTGGAATTACTATCACTGCCTTAAAAAAACTAAACTATAATTTTCTAATTTAGAAATGATTCCATTCCATTATTATTCTATTCCATTATCTCAGCATCTGAAGAGCTACTGCTGCCAATACTGCTTCCTATAGATGGTCAGATCCGCTCGGAGCCCTGCGTCTGCCGATAACGTCACAATACGACAATGCCGTTCGGACAAACTACATTGTACACCGTTTTATAAGGACAAGCCACATGCGTCTATTCATAAGAATCAAATCTGCTCCGGGTCTCTATCATTACATATTTTTGCTTTTATTTCACATGTCTTTCGGCAACCTGAACCTCTTTATGCCATATCAATAAAGCCCTTTAGAATATGAAGATGAATCAATTTTATTTAGTTAGTTCGTTTACAGTGTGTCTGGCACTATAATTTGTTAGACCAAATATCAATTATACCTTAATACGCCAAAAAAACAAATATATTAGACCAAATATCAGTTCCAATATTTATATCTCTCTATTCATACAAATATTAATAAAAGGCAGCGACCTCCCAAAAATTTAACATCAAACCCCACACTTATTGATTCGGCACACTGATTCTGCGCTCAGGACTTTTAGAAGTGGTGGTTAAGCTGTGGTAAGTTCTGATAGGTAATGGGACATTTCTTTTAAAAGTTGTCTACGTTTCGTGCAAACGGCAATCCCTCCAAATGTACGTCAGTAGGTTGTCCGTCCATCTAAGGTTTAACTTGGTGTTAATCAAATTAATCTCTCCAAGGACTACAAAATTATAAATTCAGTTGTTTAATTTATCAATTAAATGCTACAAATACTGACCATTAAATAAATGAAATGTTAGAGGTTTCTTGTTAGATGCCATAGTGTTGAATCCAAACGAGCAAGAAAAGATTATCCCATTTCTGCACCAAGGCATCTGTTCCTGTTATGTGATTTGAACTCAACTCTAAAAGAAATGCAGCTAATAGCTGTTTGCTGATGCATTTACAGACCCAAAGAAAAGTATAGTTAAAGTTGTGATGCATTTATTGAACAGATGACAAATTCATTCATCTTCTATACCGCTTATTCCATAGTGGGTCGCGGGGGAGCTGGTGCCTATCTCCAGCAGTCTAGGCAGGACACACGCTGGAAAGATAGCCAATCCATCGCAGGGCAACACACACATACACAACCATGCACACATTCATTCACATGCACACATTCAGCTTTGCTGATTTTAATCACTAGCCAACTGACAATTATTATTAAATTACAAACATCTGAACAAATCCTGCTTACACACAGGTAAAAATTTAATTTTCACCTGTGTATATATACCTTATTTTTAACTTTTCCAATATTACTATTGCTGCTTATACCATATGGAGGACCGATCCTGCCATAATTAAAAATAGATACAGAAATAAATAAATGACTCAATAAAATAATTACTGGGCCAAAAGTAGCTAGAAATATAAATTAGTGTGCCATTAAATGCAACAAAATAAAAATAAGAAGAGATTTATTCAATCATTGATCAATTAATCATATATATATATGATTATATATATATATATATATATATGATTATATATATATATATATATATATGATTATATATATATATATATATGATATATATATATATATATGATTATATATATATATATGATATATATATATATATATATATATATATATATATAATATATATTATTTCTATTTTACAATATATATATTTTTATTTAAACCACTAATTTTCTAATCGTATTTTTTTTCCTGAACTCTATATTTTTCCTTTGTTTAATTTAATACAAGTGGATTTCTTGCTGTTTTATTTTTCCTACCCCTTTTATTTCTTTCAAATTTATTACCACTCAAATATAGTTAAAACATGTTTTTTTCCTTAAAAATATATTATTTTTCAAATTATTTTACTGCCCTTTTATTTCTTAAACACTGCTGTATTTTCCCCTCTAATAAACTCCTGTTGTATTTTTTTTACCCAACAGATTTCCCTGAACCCATTTAATAGTGTGATGAATACACTAAAAGATTAGGAGATATTGCCATATTAGTACTGCTTTAATTCTGGAATACCACATTAGATGTAGGTAATTTTCCCATGTTTATGAGGCTTTAATTTAGAAATGCCACATGAAATATAAATAAAACATTGTGACATTAATGGAAACTGAAGTATCACTGTAAATGTTTAAAGATGCTCATTTAATGTTGAAGTTCTTGTACTCTGTTTCCCCTAGATTGTGAAAAGTCCGTCATTGAGTGATGCTTTTATTTTGAAATCGCGTCCGAAAACGTGACTTCCTCTTACTACTTCGGCACTGAAGTATTCTCTCAGTTAGAGTCAACAGGATACAATAAACTATCCCGACTAACAGCGCTATCTACCACCAAATCCAAAATGCTTCTGACTTCTTTAGCAACATGACATAAGTTAGGTTAGCCGTTTATGCTAGCTCCTTTTCAGAATCTGCCAGAAGCTCAGCAGCTACTTCCTAGAGACTTGAGCTCAACCAATAGAAAAGAAGCTGAGGCAGTGACGCTAGTCCAAAGAGCGCCCCCTCTGTCTCAGTCCCACCCCGTTCGTAGCTACATTAGTAGTTGAAAGTAGTGTAAAAAAGAAAGATGGAATTAAATGTGCTCAGGGAAATCCATTGGGTAAAACAAATACAACAAGGGTATATTAGAGGGGAAAATATATCAATGTTTAAGAAATAAAAGGACAGTAAAATAATTAGAAAAATAATATATTTTTAAGGAAAAAAAACATGTTTTAACTATATTTGAGTGGTAATAAATTTGAAAGAAATAAAAGGGGTATGAAAAATAAAACAGCAAAATATCCACTTGTATTAAATAAAGGAAAAATATAGAGTTCCAAAAAAAAGTATTATTTGAAAATTAGTGGTTTAAATAAAATAGTGGATTAAAATAGAAATGTATATTCATATCTGATTAATTGATCAAGAATTTAATACATTTCTTCTTTTTATTATTTTGTTGCATTTAATGGCACACTAATTTATATTTCTAGCCACTTTTTGGTCCAGTAATTATTTTATTGAGTCATTTATTTATTTCAATATTTATTTTTAATTATGGCAGGATCGGTCCTCCATAATACCATGATTTAGTGTCCCTCTTACAGTTGTTCAAGAACATAGCTGCAAGACTGCCTACCAGAACATCAATATGTGCTCGCATCTCCCAGTTCTACAGAGTGATAAATAACTTGCATCCTACTTACACCAGTGACCAGATAGTTGCATCTCACTATATCACAATCCAAACTGAAAGGGGCCTGAAATTACTGAGTGTGGTCCATGCATCCTAGTTGTACAAATCCCACTTGAATGCTCCTTTGATTCAGATTATTTCTGTCTGCATTCTTTCACTGTCTTTGTAATTGTTGTACTTTATGTTAAAAGGCACATTGCAATGTGTGGTTTGAAAAGTGCTTTAAAAATAAATCTTTTACTTACAGATGAGTTTTTAACCCCTTTGAGAATACTTCTGTCAAAATCCTCAAACTGACTTCCATCCTTAATGTAGCTGAGGTATTTGCCATCATCGAGTGGTCAGAATCTGAATGACACCAGTTTTGATTTTCCAGAATTAAGCTGCGTTTGAAACAGTGTAACGATGGACCACCACAGACTTCACAGTCGTTATAATTCAGTCTCAAAGTGTTGTTTTAACAATAGCAGCATCGGTAAAATAATACACATACCCGAGACTAAAAAAATAAAATTATTTCTAATGCTGTTAATTTGCATCACAGCAACATTTTTTTGTGCTATAATCAAATATACAATGTCTACCTGATCAAGTATCTGCCTGAACGAAAACAAAAAGCAAAAAAATTGTAATATAATTGTGAACAAATTCAAGCAATGCAATTGCTTATAAAATGAAAACATTGGTTACAGCTGAGCCATGGGATCTACACTGAGGGACATTACACATGTAATAAATGTATTATTTGGCCTTTTTCTCTATTTATTTTTATGGGGGGTTTTGGACCAATGTAGGGACACTTAAGTACATTTGGATGACTGTTTACATCCACTGACAGTCTGGATCCCGGCGTCCTAAAGAGTGACTTTACAACAGTGCGCCTAAGAACTGGTGATGTGAGCCTCGCTTGTTTCTCCATCTTCAACATACAGAATGTACCTGAACGGCTTCTGCACAGCTTACTGACATGGAGAGGAGGTTATTCAGTTGTTTGAATTAGGTGAGAAACATTCTGTACCTCTGTTCCTTCCCAGAGCCTCACTGAAGCATCTTAGCATTTTGTAAAGAAACCCACCTTTACAGCAGCATACTGTTTGTGCTTATTTACCCGACATTCAGCTTTAACACATTTTTGGGCCCCACTGGCAGGTCATTTGACTTTATCAATAAATTAGATTTCTTTGAGGTCTCGGACTAAAAAAAAACAACAACAACAAAAAAAAAACAAAAAAACAGTGTGTTTATATCAGAGTAATATCTCAGCTATGAATAAATTAGGCTTCTTTTATACAGCTAAAATACGCTTCGTCCATTGTAAACGAAAATGACGACACCTTTACTTACCGTTAATATTGTCACCTAAAGATGTTCTGTTGCTTCTAATCGCCTCCTTATATTAACCTCCCGTTTCTCCGAAACTAAACATTGTAAGTTAATTATAGCTGGGTTTATTTTTGTAAGCAAAAACCGAATTAAATTAGCAACGCATCAGCATCACGACTGTTTTACAAATAATTCTTCTCTCTTATATTGGCAGCTGGCAAATCGTCTTTGGTTGCATCTACTGCCACCTTCTGGAAGGAATGCCTTCTCCAAAAGAGTCCTATGACCAGTATCATTTTCTAGTTTACTCCAACATTTTCTTAGTAAATGCATGTTTTTTCAGTATATCATAAAATCACAATAAGCTACATTCAGTAATCAAGAAGTTTATTAAATGTTTAATATACAACTTTATCTGCTCCCCCAGCCAGTGTGTCAACCATCAGAGAATAGCCTGGATCATTCCAGCCTGCTTGACCTTCATGTGACTAAGCTGCATTTTCTCCTCTGTACAGAAGAGGATGATCCCACCTGCATTCTGAAAGACAGTCAGTCGATGGATTTTTGTGTCTCTTAGTGTCACTTTTTTCTATTTCTAAATTTTGTAATGTGCAAATAAAAACTTGATGGTTCAGGTTGAAACTTAAGGTAAATCTTATCAACAACTCCCAATCAAAACAATAAAAAAAACATTATATCATAGTGACTGCACACTGATACAGTGATTAACCCTGTTCATTTCTACCTGAAGGTGTCAGGTTTTAATCTCTGTTGGATAATTTTAGATGCTTACTCTGACAATCCAACATGTATGTTGGGTTTGTTTGAATGTATGCATGCATGGCTGTGCGTCTTCATGTTGGCCCTCTGAAGAATTGATGAATAAGTGGGTGCAGAATGGAGTCAGTACAGGTTTGGCCACTAATAACAAAGCAATGAAATAAATTCATGACTAAATGTTTTTTCCATACAAGAAAACTAATAAAAAGTTGAAACTAGATGCTTAGTAAACAAGTGATAGGATAAGTGTTTTTGATATTTTCCATTTCAAGAAATCTGCATATAAGTACAGCTAAAAAACTGGAATGTTGTGAAAATGTTCATTATTTTTTATCATTCATTTCAGAAAGTGAAACGTGTATGTTATATATAGATTCATTACACAAAGTGAAATATTTTAAGCCTTTATGTCTTGTAATTTTCATTACAACAGCTTAAAGATAGTGAAAGTGTCTCAGAAAACAAAAATATTATGAAAAAGTTAAATACTGTATGCACAGAAAAATGAGTACAAAGAAAAACTGAGGTAGGAAAAGGTGCACCAGCAACAGAGATAACTGCAGTCTTGCAAGGATTGTCAAGCAAAATCCGTTCAATAATCTGGGAGAGCTTAAAAAAGTTGACTGAGGCTGGAGTTAGCACCTCAAAAGCCACTACACCCAGACAAACCCTACACATGGGTTACAAATATGGCATTCCTAGTGCATGTCAGAAGCGTCTTACCTTGTCTAGTTAGAAAAAGAAATGGACTGTTGGCCAGTGGTTCAAAGTCCTCTTGGCAGATGAATGTAAATAGACTGAATTAATATAAGTTATACCAACCACTCAAAGCTCTTTACACACATTTGCACTCAGAACTCACACACATTCATACAAATATGCAGATTGGTAGGCAACGTGGGGTTAAGTGCCTTTCCCAGAAGCACATCCACTAACCCACATTTGCAACATAATCTGTAAAATTTGCATTTCATCAGCTTGTTTGGGTTGCTATGTCATCTGCTGGTGTTGGTCCACTGTGTTTTCTGAAGTTTACAGTAAACACAACCATTTAATAGGAAATTTTAGAGCACTTCATGCTTCCTTCTGCTGACAAGCTTTATGGAGATGCTGATTTCATTTTCCAGCAGGACTTGGTACCAGCCCACATTGCCAACGGTACCAACAGGTGGTTCAATGACCATGGTGTTACTGTGCTTGATTGGCCAGCAAATTGGCCTGACAAGAGCCCCACAGAGAATCTAAGAAGTATTGTCAAGAGGAAGACAAGAGACACAAGACCCAACAATGCAGGTAACCTGAAGGCTGCTATCAAAGCAACCTGGGCTTCCATTACACCTTAGCAGAACCACAGGCTAATCACCACCATGACACGCCGCATTGATGTAGTAATTTATGCAAAAAGCAGTGCTAACCAAGTATTGAGTGCATAGAAATGAACAGACTTTTTAGAAACCTGACATTTCAGTTTAAAACATAATATTTTATTGATGTTATTCTAATTTTCTGAGACACTGAACTTTCGGTTTCCATTATCTGTAAACCATAATAATCCAAATTACAAGAGATAAACACTTGAAATATTTCACTCGGTATGTATTGAATCTAAAACACACAATATGAATTTCATTTTCTAAAAGGAGTGACAAAAATTGGAACTTCTTCGTGACATTCTAATATTTTGAGCTACAGTGTAATTTTTTATCCATAGTAAAATGAAAATATATTTGATATGAGACGATAAAAAAAAAATGCATCATTATTAAGAATAATTAAAAAAAAAAGTATCAGTCAGCAAATTTAAATCCATGAAGATTTTTTTTTCCGATGTGTCAGGGCTGCGATAAAGTACTACGTGTTGGGAATTGGGATTGTCATTCTGTGCTTGTCCACCAGAGGTCCTCCTGGAGCCACTGCTGACTCTTTACAGGTTCTCCTGATCTTTGGCTGATTGTGTGTACCTGGGAGGAGTATTTAGGAGCCTGCCACCAGTCCTTCGTTTTGCCCATGTGATAATCATCAAGCCAGTGTAACTTTGCCAGTTTGACCTGATCCTGAGCTAACCCTGTTTGTTTTTGTCTGCTTCCTGCTAGTACCTGTTAGGTGTGGGTGGTTTCCTCTTTACCTGGACCTGGACTTTCAGTATCTCTCTCTACAGTTTGTGAGCTTTGGTTTATATCCACTAGACTGTGGTTTTGGATCCTAATGATGAAGAACCCCCCGGTGTTTACTACCTGTGACCCAAGTAAGCAAAACTCTTTTGGACTTTGTGGATTTATTCCTCTGTGGCCAGAACAAACCAGAGCTTCTCTTTTAGAGAACCCGAGAAGTCTGAAGGACATGCCTGAGCATTTCCTACCGGGTTTCTGGTGTGACTTGAAAACATTGACTGTAAATAAACCTTTACTGGTCTTCTGAGTGAGTTTGCATGTGGGTCAAACAAATCCCTAAAGAGATGACACTATGCCTCTCACCCAGCACTGGAGATCATAACCAACCACTTGTGATCCTGAAAGAATACCAGTTCTATTTTAATGCAGCTTTTTTTTTTTTTTTTTATCAATCGGATTTCCCTGTGCCCATTTATTTCCATCTTTCTTTTTTACATTACTCTTTCTCTGTATTGTATTTTCCTCCTCAACATGTTCTTGGAAATGTAAAGAATGGATGACAGAGGGGTCGGTCTTTGGACCAGCATCACCGCCTCAGCTTCTCTCCTATTGGCTGAGGTCAAACGTGTAGGAAGTAGCTGCTGAGCCTCTGCCTGGTTCTGAAAGGGACCTAGCAGAAACGGCTAACTTCGGTCATGTTGCTAAAGAAGTCAGGAGCATTGTGGACTTGGTGGTAGATATCGCTGTTAGTCGGGATAGTTTACTGTATCCTTTTGCCTAATGCTAAGCCTAGTAAATATGGCTAGTATTATACACCATATTAATAATCTTTTTAAATCAAACTGTTATTCAAGAATGATTTCTGTCCTTATTAGGAGTTCAGTCTCTATACATGTAACTATATTTCATTTTTAGTTTGAGCGATTCCTAAATAAAAGCCTCAAACACGGAAAAATTACCTAAATCAGCATTTTTTTAATATAAAAGACAACTGTCTTTTATTATCATGATGATTTTTATCTCAATTAAGAGTAAATGATTTACTTAAACCAAACGTATTATTCATATAACGTGCAGAATCTCACAATAAAATCTCCTTATGAGGACATTAACAATGAGGGCCTATTTTAATGTTCTTTGAAGAAATTTGTTCATTATCACAGGGCAATTTTTATCCAGAAAAGTTTAACATCTATGGCGCGGTGCTGGTGGTGTAGGGGTATGGAGGACCGATCCTGACAAAATTAAAAATAAAAGCAGAAATATATATATTTTGTTTTTCCTTTTCCTTACACATGCATTTTCATCAAGAAATGTAAATGTTTTCTTTTTCCTTTTCCTTACACATGCGTTTTCATTAAGAAATGTATATATTTTCTTTTTCCTTTTCCTTACACATGCCTTTGTTCTTTTTACATTTCCTCGTCTCTCTTTTTCCTTTACCGTATGCATTTCTGCTTCATTATGCAAATGAGGAGGGCTGCCTTCTTCTCTCCAGCTCCTCTACTATTGATCAATATACAGGAAGGAGTAGGATCTATGTGCAGGCCGAAGGAGTGTCCCAATTCAGGGGCTGGATCCTTCCAAGTGCGTACTTGCGGGCTGATTACGTCACAGCGCGGCGCGTAAGATCTGTCAGATGCTGCCGACAAAAATGTCCTTCTTTTGCCCGATTTGAAGGATGAGTTGTGAGTATCCTTCGCGGTCCATCTTTTCCCATGATTCATTGCGGGTCGAGGCGGTTTGGTCAAACAGGGGCAGCCATGGCGGACCACAGTGGCAAAAGCTGTGAGTAAACTGTGAAAAATTACACTTTCTGTGACACAAATGAACTTTTACAATGTTTTTAGTGCGGGAATATAACTGTGTAGACGTGAAAAATCTGCTTGATTTATCAAGACATCACTTAATTTCAAACGTGCTCCAATGTGTTCGGAGTTTTCCGCTCCCACTGTAGTAAATGCCGGCTTGCTTCGCCAGCCCTACCGGCGGTGGGGCGAGCTAGCCCGGTAGAGATCTGACCAGACTATCGGCACTGAGCTCCTGCTGCCAGTCATCACAGTGAACGTTAAACACAAGTGATTTCTAACAGTTTATGTTAGTGTTATTTTAATGTATTGTCATTTGTTCATGTAAGTCGATTTGACATTGTAGGTGATATTAAAGTTAACCTGAATAAATGGACAATTTTATGCAATCTTACCGTATCGCTGAAGAGTGTGATTGAGAATGAATACGCTTTTAAATATTCATTTTTGATGAAGAAATGTGCTATATGTGTTTTTATAAATGTATTTATAATTCAGCTAGCATTATAATTCGTGATTCCAGGTACAGCTGAAGAGAAATACACTTTCAAATGCAAGCAAATCTCAGTAAAAAAGTGAAAAGTTTGAAAGAGCTTGTTTTAGGCATTTGCATAGAAACATTTTAATATCCAGGAGGCATCCGGTATAGATGCCCGAGCCACCTCAACTGGCTCCTCTCGATGTGGAGGAGCAGCGGCTCTACTCCGAGCCCCTCCCGGATGGCCGAGCTCCTCACCCTATCTCTAAGGGAGTGCCCGGCCACCCTACGGAGGAAGCTCATTTCAGCCGCTTGTATCCGTGATCTCGTTCTTTCGGTCATGACCCAAAGTTCATGGCCATAGGTGAGGGTAGGAACGTAGACCGACCAGTAAATTGAGAGCTTTGCTTTTCGGCTCAGCTCTCTCTTCACCACAATGGACCGGCACAGCGCCCCCATTACTGTGGCAGCTGCACCGATCTGTCTGTCGATCTCCCGCTCCATTCTTCCCTCACTCGTGAACAAGACCCCGAGATACTTAAACTCCTCCACTTGAGGCAGGAACTCCCCTCCAACCTGAAGAGGACAAGCCACCCTTTTCCGGTCGAGTACCATGGCCTCGGACTTGGAGGAGCTGATCCTCATCCCAGCCGCTTCACACTCGGCTGCGAACCGAACGGTTTCCTCGGGAGGTGTTCCAGGCACGTCCCACCGGGAGGAGGCCCAGGGGACGGCCCAGGACACGCTGGAGGGACTATGTCTCTCGGCTGGCCTGGGAACGCCTTGGGCTCCCCCTGGAGGAACTGGAGGAGTTGTCTGGAGAGAGGGACGTCTGGGCGTCTCTGCTGAGTCTGCTGCCCCCGCGACCCGGTCCTGGATAAGCGGAAGACGACGAACAAACGAACGAACATTTTAATATGTTCTGCAAATTAAGACAAATGGAAAATTAAAAAAAGGCTTTTTTTACACTGATATTAAGCAAGATATTTTTTGTTGTTGTTTAGGGACAAAGGAGCAGACGGGCCAGTTTATTAAGCTCAGGGGTGAGAATGACCACCTTTTTACTGGAGCTAAAAACTCAGCCACCTTGGCATGGAGGTACAACAACAACATTCTTTGCAGTCAGTTTCTAGCCAGTTTCAAAAACTCCTATCTTTCTAACTTTCATAAATATCCATCCAGTGATAAACATACTTCTTTCGGTTTTCCCTCTTTCCTTTTGTTTGTTTATTTTCAAAATAAACTGTGTTTAGAAATTTAAATGAAGTTCATGTATTGTTAGGTCAAATGGAAATAAAATACATTGGTGACAAAAACAATATTGAAATTTATTAGAACAGCTTAAAACTTTAAGAAACTATCTGAACAAAACTTAATATTATTTCTTATATAGCACCTTATTTCGGTACCATTCTTTCTAAGATGGAAAAACAGTCTGTCGATTCTCTGTGCCCTCATATCCTCCCTGATCAACTCCATCATCTCTGTCTCTCTTTCTTTTCTGACCCCTTCCTACTGGCTCACTGTCTTCCTTCTCCATCTGGGGGCCCACCGCTCAGCTTGGCCCTGGAGTGTCCTCAGGGATGGAGGCAATTAGGACAGGAGGTGTTGTGGAAGGACTCTGTCCCACCACCTCATCCATAAGGACAAACCAGGGCCAAGTAGCAGCAGTGGGCTTTTCACTGACTCCCTCTCCTGACCCTGGATACTTACAATCCTAAAGTTAGAAGGAAGAAAAAAAGAGTTGACTAAACAGAGAAACCAATAAGACTTTTAGAATTAGTTTTTATTTGTGTGTGACATGAGACGTTCTGAACAAACTTTATATTTCTTTTTCATATTATCCCACTGTTTTTTGGCCTGCAAGGGGGTGACCTTCCCCTGTTGGCCCATCTTCTCCAGAATTGTCCTAAAAAACAAAAGGAAAGAGGGAAAACCAAAAGAAGTATGTTAATCACTGGATGGATATTTATGAAAGTTAGAAAGATAGGAGTTTTTGAAACTGGACAGAAACTGACTGCAAAGAATGTTGTTGTACCTCCAAGTTTTTAGCTCCAGTAAAAAGGTGCTCATTCTCACCCCTGAGCTTAATAAACTGGCCCGTCTGCTCCTTTGTCCCTAAACAACAAAAACAACAACAACAAAAACCCCATCTTGCTTAATATCAGTGTAAAAAAAGCCTTTTTTTAAGTTTTCCATTTGTCTTAATTTGCAGAACATATTAAAATATTTCTATGCAAATGCCTAAAACAAGCTCTTTCAAACTTTTCACTTCTTTACTGAGATTTGCTTGCATTTGAAAGTGTATTTCTCTTCAGCTGTACCTGGAATCACGAATTATAAATATACTTTTAAAAACACATATAGCACATTTCTTCATCAAAAATTTATATTTAAAAGCGTATTTATTCTCAATCACACTTTTCAGCGATACGGGGATTACATAAAATCGTCCATTTATTAAGATTAACTTTAATATCACCTGCAATGTCAAATCGACTTACATGAACAAATGACACAATACATTAAAATAACACTAACATAAACTGTTAGAAATCACTTGTGTTTAACGTTCACTGTGATGACTGGCAGCAGGAGCTCAGTACCGATAGTCTGGTCAGATCTCTACCGGGCTAGCTCGCCCCACCACCGGTAGGGCTGGCGAAGCAAGCCGGCAGTTACTACGGTGGGAGCGGAAAACTCCGAACACGTCGGAGCAGGTTTGAAATTAAGTGATGTCTTGATAAATCAAGCAGATTTTTCACGTCTACACAGTTATATTCCCGCACTAAAAACATTGTAAAAGTTCATTTGTGTCACAGAAAGTGTAATTTTTCACAGTTTACTCACAGCTTTTGCCACTGTGGTCCGCCATGGCTGCCCCTGTTTGACCAAACCGCTTTGACCCGCAATGAATCATGGGAAAAGATGGACCGCGAAGGATACACACAACGCATCCTTAAATCGGGCAAAAGAAGGACACATTTGTCGGCAGCATCTGACAGACCTTACGCGCCGCGCTGTGATGTAATCAGCCCACAAGTACACACTTGGAAGGATCCAGCCCTTGAATTGGGACACACCGTCGGCCTGCACATGGATCCTCCTCCTTCCTGTTTATTGACCAATAGTAGAGGAGCTGGAGAGAAGAAGGCAGCCCTCCTCATTTGCATAATGAAGCAGAAATGCATACGGTAAAGGAAAAAGAGAGACGAGGAAATGTAAAAAGAACAAAGGCATGTGTAAGGAAAAGGAAAAAGAAAACATTTACATTTCTTGATGAAAACGCATGTCTAAGGAAAAGGAAAAGGAAAAAGAAAACTTTTACATTTCTTGATGAAAATGCATGTGTAAGGAAAAGGAAAAACAAAATATATATATTTCTGCTTTTATTTTTTATTTTGTCAGGATCGGTCCTCCATATAGGGGTTAAGCGTGCAACCATGTGCAGAGGCTATAGTCCTCCATACGGGTGTCCTGGGTTTGAGTCCTGGACCCGGCGACCTTTGATGAATGTCTCCCCCTGTCTTTGCCCCTCTTCCTGTCTACTTACTATTGAAAAATAAAGGCCTCTAGTGCTGCAAAAAAAAAAAAAAAGTTTAACATCCATAGATGTCACTCAATAAGTTTCATCCACATCAAAATTGCACTTGCTTTACCTGTGAGCACTGCAACCTGTGAGTGGAGTTTTTCTATGCTAGTTAATCAAAACTGCCTTGAGAAGTACCATGACTGATGAGCGTTTAAGCAATTTGGGTGTGCTGAGTGTAGAATCAAGAAGGGCTAGGGCCATAAATCTTGATGACTTTGTGGATGTGTTTGCCAAAAAACATAGCAACAGGCGAATAAAGCTGTTCTGAAGCCTGGTAATTAGGATGAGACTATTGATCCCTGTTGGGATTTTCTTTTTGTAACATTAATAATTATTTTTGTTTTACATTAAGCAAAGATGTAAATGTTTTTTACACATACTGTATAGCCTGGTGATCAGAATCAGACTATTGATCCCTATTGGGAAATTCCTGTTACGTGAAGCAAATATATGACTGTTTTCTGTATTTGCTTTTATTTGTATCTGCCAGTATCTACTTTCCCCCAGTAATTGTTTTGTTCACAATAAATGTACACCATATTCCTAATATAATTACACAATAAAACGGAATTGTTGTGCAATTCAAAATGTTAACTTTACTGTTATTAGTCTATGCACATTAGATCATTAGTAATATTAAATATAAAACGATAAACCAAAGTATATCAGTAGGCATTTCCTTAAGTCTTTCTGCCAGTCTTTCTGGCAGGTTTACTACAACAGTAGAATAAAATCCTGAAATTATGGCTTTCAGTGTCAGTGTGCCACCCCAAGAGTTTAAGTGGCCCCATCTGGCCACCCCTATGAAATATTTCTGGAGGCGCCACTGTCAAATGTGTCCCTCTTTTCTCATGATACGGCAGAACGAAGCTATTCATGTAATTTTGAATAGCCAGTTGGTGGCGGTACTGAACCTATGTCAGACCGTGGCATAATGCGGCCCCCGGGCCACATGAGGCACTTCGGTTGACTCTGACTGGCTCGTGAGAAGTAAATAAAAAATTACAAAATATTTTTTAGGTCCGGGCAGGAAGCCTGCAAGGGCCTATTGTAATGTTTTTATTAGACCTCATACATTGACTAAAGTTGCATTGCTTTTATTTTGAAATTGTCTTTTTAAATTCACGTACTGATGCAATATACGTGAATCAGTACACTCACAAGGTCTAGTCACAGATCAGCTTTAACTCTAAAAAATTTCCGCCCATGCTAAAAAAAGAAAGGTAGATGCTGAATGCAGATTGTACAGAGATTTTACAGTTTTGTGAGAAGAAAGGCAAAAACATCGCAGAGTTGACTAATAAGGACTGGTTGGCAGATTTTGCATTTAATGTTGACGTGACTGCATTAATGAATAAACTGAACACCAAACTGCAAGGCATGTTCCCTTTTGTTCCTGAAATGCACAGCCTAGTCAAAGCTTTTATAAGAAAATTGCAGTTTCTTTCAAGCCTACTGGAGAGCAACACTCTCACTCACAAACCTTGCAAATCCTGATAGAAGTCTCACCATCAGCTGATCACCTACAGAGGGGATCAACTGATCACCTACAGAAGTAATCATCCATGTTAGGAGCACTGGATGGTGAGTTTTCAAGGCAATTTGAAGATCTCAGAGCAACTGAGGATGTAATGCACATGGTTTCCTCTCCCTTTACCTGCAGTGTGGATAAAGCACCCAGCGATGTTCAGCTTGAACTTATTAACCTGCAGTACAGGCAGAGCACTTAAATCAGTATCACTGCTAGATTTTTACTTTTCCCTCAAAGAGGAGAGCATTCCAAACATAAGAAGATATGCTCAAAAAGATGTTGGTTCTCTCTCTTTGGCTCTACCTATATTTGTGAACAAACATTCTCAGTGATGAGGTTTACCAAATCCAGATATAGCTCCTCTCTCAGAGATGATGATTCTTTCTTCTTGTTCTTCTTCTTCTTCGTGTGAGAGGAGTGTGAGTGGATGAGCGGAGGAAGAGTGAGAGTGTCTTTTTTTTTTCTCTTTTGGGTGTTTATTCTAAACTGTTTCACTGGTTGTTGTATATATTAGTCGTTTAATTGTTTTGTTTGTTTTGTGGTCTTGGTGTTTGTAGTTTGGGTGTGACCGTCAGGGTCTCTCCCTGACTGGTCGGCGCCTTAGTACCTGACTGTACCTGACTTTTGTGAAGTGCCTTGAGACGACATGTGTTGTGAATTGGCGCTATATAAATAAACTGAATTGAATTAGGACCACGTGGTGGCACTGGAGGTTTCTCCGCGCTGACGCGGAGGAACGGCATCAAGGTGGGTGCCGGGTCTCCGTGCAGCGTGGAGGATGTTTGTTTAGTGGTAGGTGAGATTATTGGTCATGGGTCCATTAAATCTGCGGCCCGAATGAATGGAGCGGTGGTTTTGTTTGTAGAGAAGGTGGAGCAGGCCCAACAGCTTGTCGAGTCAGGCCTTTTGGTAAATGGTTTATTTTTAAAAGTATCGCCATTCACCTTACCTGCGACAAAAGTAACTTCAAACGTTCCACCGTTCATTTCTGATGATTTTTTCATTAAGGAACTGTCGAGACACGGGAAAGTGGTGTCTCCCATGAAAAAGGTTTTGTCTTGGTGTAAATCTCCACTATTAAAACACGTTGTCTCCTGTAGGAGACTTTATATGATTTTGAACCGACGTGTTGAAGAGTTTAATGTGAGGTTCCACCTTAAACTGGATGATTTTGATTATGTTTTGTTTGCAACGTCTGCGAACATGAAGTGTTTTGGGTGTGGTCAGGAAGGGCATTTGGTGAAACTGTGTCCCAATAGGTCCAGACCGGCTTCGCCGGGTCCGGAACAGCAGCAAGCTGCTGTTGTTGATGGTCAGATTGAGGCCCATCTGACGGTAGTGGGGTGGCAGAAGTGCCTGCCGCCACTACGGAGGGGTCTGTGCCCAGCGAGGTCGACCCCCCTGCTGGGGAAAGTTTGAGTAGTTTTGTCAATGTGCCAAACATGTATGGAGTTAAATCTTTGGTGAAATTGTGTGTAGGGAAGGGCAATGACACGGATGTGAGTGGGGGTGGAAGGTGTGTAAACGGCGGTGATGGTGGGGAAATAGATGACAAGGGACATGGACGTGAGAAGGGTGGTGATGAGTACGTGATGTGCGGAGATATGCAAAAGGAAAGTGACGTACAGATGGAGGAAGGGAATAGAAGCTCAGAGAAGCACAGGGCAGGAGCGGCTTCAGAAGCTGACGTGGAACAAAAGAGAGGTGGAACTGAGGAAAACATGGAATCGGAGGGTTCGGGCCCGTTAACACGGCGTAGTAAGAGGAAGAATGCTGTGGCTGCTACTCAGGTTAGCAAGCAGATGAATAAAGGACGGAAGGAGGACTCGGACAGTAGTGATAGCGAGAGCTACTTTTCCGACGTCAGCGAAATGTCTGCCACACAAACTAGTAGTGCAGAGCCAAGATACCCTGCAGAGTCGTTTTTCACCTTTTTGCAGCAAACAAAAGGCCTGAGAGGGGTGAAGATTGAGAGTTTTTTCCCTGATTTAAGAACCTTTTATTTTTCAGCTAGTTACCATATTAGGCACAAAGATTAAGTGGGTTTTACAGAACAACAGGTTTTTAGGCTGAAAAAGATTGAGTAAAGTTAGAAAACAATTCTGAATAGAAGTGAAATGCATAAGCACTTTATATTTTTTATAGTGTGTTGGTTTGTTTCTTTTAGCTTCTTACCCAATATGGACTCTTTTAAAATAGCTTCTTTGAATCTTAATGTGGCTAGGTGTCGGGGTTTTGGAGTCTGTTTTTGTTTTTGTTTTTTTGCCTGCTGCTTACACTTTTCCGCCACTAGATGCCATCTGAGCTCCTGAGGTGAGAAGGAACAGGTGCTCGCAATTTCTCATCAGAGAGAAGGATAAGAGAGCAGCTCGCCAGCACTCCTACGCCTGAGTGTTTGTCTATTGTGGTAACAAATGCTGGCCAAAGATACCTTAGCTTTCTGAAGCTCCTTTGTGATTCCTAGTAACCCGCCTCGTCTCTGTTTTTCTCCAGGCTTGACTCCAGTCCGGTTACGGCTCTGTCAATTCCTTGTTGTGCTGATTTCCTCGTCTCAAGTTCCAAGTGAAGTTCCTGGATTCTGTTTCCAGCTGGCGACTGCTAAAGCCTCCTTTTTGGCTCAAGACCCAAGCGAACCCTGTCCACCTTCCGACGTACTTGCCTCCGAGCCCGGCACCTATACTCGTCATTCAGTGAGAAAACAAACCCCAGAATAACCTCACCACTGTGTGTGCTGTGTGAAGGAACTTAACCCTGTATGCTGTGTGAAGGATCTAGTGGAATACAACTTCAAGCAGGCACAGAATTCATCCATCCGACCCCGTTTTGTCTCCCTCTCATACAAAGCTCCATCCATCCAACCAGTTAGTCAGAAAGAGCTCATCATGAAAATGTGATAACTATTTCCCATCACTTACCAAGTGTTAGGGTTTGAAAACTTTTGTATTGTTTATCACTCATGTTTGCTCTAAGTGCTTTTCCCTCCTACATGCCACAGAAAGGGAGATGGGGGAGAGGAGTGAGTTATGCTTTTATCAGCAACATCTAGGGGCTGCTCGTACCAAGGCCCCACTCCCTCTCTGTTTAAAATCAAGACACATGAACCCTAACCTTTCTGACCCCACGCACACACACACACACACACCCACCCTGAATGTTTTTTGAACTGTGTGTGAACCAGCATGTATAAATAAAGAGAGAGGGGTGCCAACACTTTGTAGATTTGCACTGCAAAGTGTGAGCTACCCTTGCCGCAAGTATAACTGACTCCGTGTTGTTCCTTACCTCTGAGTTGACTAAATAATACCTATCAATACTCTATAGGGAAAGCTTAGATTGGGTAGGGTTAAGTCCACCAGGGAGAGAGGTTGTGATTCTGGTGAGCGGCGGGCTATGCAACACTGCCGTAGCAGGAGAGTCCTGAGAGTTATGGTGGAGGGTGGACAGGGTTCGCTTGAAGCTGTGAGGACAAAGTCTGATGTGGCTGCCAGTGGAACAAAACAAGAATCCAGAGTCCTTAAAAACTGTTGGTAAGTTCCTTCTGATATCTCTCATGAACGAGGTTTGGTCGACCTGAGAAAAAAACAAACATTAGTCGAGGTACAAGAACAGAATCTTCTCAAAGAAACAATTCCATTAATTGGCCAGGTTAAATACCACGAAGAGGCAAAACACTGGCTCGCCTCCTTCTTATAGTCCTCCAGCTGATGACACTCATGCGAAACACCTAACCACCCAGAACTCAGCTCCTAACGCCCCTACTGGTGGAAGAGGGTTAGTAGCAGGCAAAAATGACCAGGATATGACACAGGACAGATCTCATGAAGGAGCATTTTCAAAACCCATTGCATGCGTAACACCTGATGGGCTTCTCCTTCAGGCATTATTTTCTGTTGTCAGAGTTTGTATCCTATAAATCTAATGGGTAGAGACCTCATTACTGCAGATGGTCTTCATACAGTCTCTGACACAGTACATACAGTTTGGTGCAGTTTTTGTCCGCAAGTGCTTACTGACGCTTGTGGAAGGTACAAATTCATTGTTTTTCGCAGCAGCTGCTGGGAAGAGGTTATATTAGGTTTTTTCTTCCCTCTTCTGATTCATGCAGCGTGTTGATTTACACTGTACCTTATATCAGGTCCTGACAAAAACTATGAAAGGCTTGGTTCTGCAGGTTCTTTTTTCTCCCTTTGGAGACGGAAAGGAAACCTAATCAGTTCTGTGCTGCATAGGAATATTAACACACTTGTTGTTTTCACTGGCATTTTAAACATTTTAAAACTTTTGAGAGTAATTGGTTTTGTTAAACACATTTTTCTTGGCAAAACAAACCTTTAAAATGAGAATGGGAAAAAATTGGGTTATTTTTGAAGGTAAGAAAGAATCTGATTAGAGTGGTACCACACAAAAATAAACTAATCTCATGTTCCCTAAAAGACTCTGCATAGAAAGGCCTTCAGAACTGTGGAGTTATTTCCCACCAAGGTACCACATTTTTTAAGCATGCTTTTTCTTTATTTTAAAACAGATCTGTGTTTTTGTTTTGTTTTTGGCTTTTTAGCATAATGTTTGTCTGAAGCTTCTTATGAACTGGGTGCTCTTCATTTTCATGCTCTTTCATTTTGCCATTTAGAGATCTCAAACCTTCTATGGCTTTCGTTAGGCTGCCATCAGCTGCTGTGTTGTTAGGTATAAATGTGCAACATTTGTCTCCAAAAATGGCACAAACTCCTCCTCTTTCAGCTAACAACGTGTCCAAAGCAATTCTATTCTGGAATGCCATCAGGGAAGTTGAAGACAATTGATCATGGACAGCTACAAACCCGCTTTGTGTCCAATTTCCTAGTTTTTGTACATTGTAATGGATATAATTGATCCTGTCTACATTTTTGTTCAATGTACACCACCAACAGATACTTGATTCAAATCCTGCGGCTACTTGATCAACCAATTTATACGCATCTGGTACCCCACCGGGTACACCTATAGCATCAATGTAAGTAGAGTCCCCCTCAGTCTGCCAAGCTGCAGCTCTGCGCTTTCTATTATTCCAATCATGTGGGGTTACACTACATAGTCCACGTGTTACTTCATCTACTGACATAGGATATACTGAAACTGGTAACAATAAAGTAATTAGAGCACAAAGTCCTGTTATATTTGAAGGTAATTGATCAAACAACCTGTCGTCACCACACCACCACCAAATGTCTCCTCTAGAGACTGGTTTAAAATACTTATTTACTTTTACAATTGTAGTACACCATCCTGCAGTGAGATTCCCCAATTTATTGCCTCTCTCTGTCATATTTATACATGTGTAATTTCCAGTGGTGACTTGTTTATGGAATACTGGTTTGTTCTTATCTGCTGTGGTTACAGGAAAAACAGAATCCCAGTGTTGACACATTTCATTAGGATTAGTTTGATTCATTACTTCCATCACACAGGGTTGTGGTATCACAGCTGGAATTATTTGTAATAAAGGCCTGGGACCCATACATACAACACAATCTCTTTTAGTCATGTTAGCAGCTTGCTCTACCATCAACAACCAGTTATTATTTGTTCCTGATACTCCAGTAATAACCTGGAACCAATCGTCCGTAGTTAAGTTTCCTAACCTAATTTTTACTCTCTTCGCTGTGGCTTTAGGGGAGAGAGTCGTTTCAGTTTTTACTTCACAAACAAAAAGGTCAAAATTTGGGTCTGATCCTGAAACCCAGACCCACAGGAGAAATCCCCAACATTTTCCTCCTGATGTAATGTGATTGGAAGGAAATAGAGAGTTATGTGTGAGGTTTATTGTTACCTGGATAGCATTATCCACTTTATGGAGCTTAAACAACTTCTTCTGATGCCTAGCATAAGTAGTGGTGCCCCACTCCGGTGTCCAATTGTTCCCTTCATCAGCTATCATTGTGGACCATGAGGTATCTCTTCTGTCATAGTTAAATACCATTTATGACTTCTATAATCCTGTCCTTTCCTTCCTCGTTTAGTCAAGCTAATGAGTGGGATCAGCACCACAGCTATGGTTTTAGATTTCACGCACACTTGTATGCCATAAGTATAAGAAGTTTGTTTAGTACACATAGTTAGGTTATCTTGCCTTCCTTGATTTAGCGCTACTTGTTTCATATGACTCATAACAGATGTTGTTATATTCTAATTCATCTTGACTGGTTCCCAGAAGTATCAGAAAAACAAAAAAATCAATATAAGAAAAAAAACCAATATATATATATATATATATAACCACCCAGCATCGGAAAGCATTGCTCATCCATCTAGAAATCATTTTGGCTGAAATTTTCACTCCTCTAAATGGTTCCAGTGTCTTAATTGTCTTCACTGACTTTCGGATCTCTCCAGACTCTAAATGTCTGGGTCCACCCTATTATCAGTCTATAAATCACTTCCCCTGACGGAGCTTTCAACCGAAATGATCTTTTTACAATGTGCAAGGTGAATCCAGGTTCATCTCTCAGTTATTTTACTGCCCTGGCAGTGGTTAATAATACCTAATATGGATCCTCCCACTTAGGTGAATAACAATGCTTCTTCTTTACACTCCTTATTAACACCCAGTCTCCTGGTTTTACTAGTTAGTTTTCCTGCTGGGAAATAGAACATTCCTCATTAGTTTAAATTTATTTCTGTTGGTTTCTAACATACTCCTTATATAATCAACTAGGTTAGCTTCTTCATCTAACTCCCACTTATTTTTTAACTGTGGTAATCTGTATGGTCTTCCACATAACATTTCATAGGGTGTTAACCCTGAGGTAGTTGTAATGTTTAATTGGAAGTAGTTCTATCCGTTTAGAAAATGCATCTATAATGACTAAACAAAACTTTTTCCCTTCACTGTAGTTTAACTCAATAAAATCCATATGAATTGTTTGAAAAGGGTATCTTAGGTTTGCAAATTGTCCCCTTCGTTGTCTTAAATTCCCTTGTGAATAATGTTTTACACATGCTAAACATGTTTTACAAAACTTTTCAATAAGAATTTTTTAGAATTTAATCAATATGTTATATAATATTAATATATCTGTCCTACTATTCCCCCCTGTTGAGACATTATGAAAACACGATGGCTCAAATATTGCTTCCATTTATAGGTTCTTTGGTAGGACAGGTTTATTATCTGGTCAAATATAGTTTTCATCTTTTAATTTAGCTCCATGTTTTTTCCACATTTCTATCTCCTGTAGTGAGCTTTGTAGTTGCATCTTTTCTAACACTATATCCATTGTCACAAATGCATATCCTGTTTGTGTCTTCTCCCTCTCATCTTTTTAGAGAAATCATTCACATAAACTATTTCGTGATCCTGCAAATCACTTCAAATTTTTTTCTTCTTTTTTTTTTTTTTCCTAATTCTGCAGTATTAATGCTGAAACTGCATGGGATTAAGGTTAAAAGGTGAAACAACACTATTGCAAAACTGCAACTGTCATTTTAGGCTGCAATTACAGCTCTCACATAATATGGTTGCACACACGCAACACTATCTAGTTTTGAAAAGAAATAGGCTATTATTTTCATTTTATCTCCATGTTGTTGAACCAGAACTGAAGTCATAAAATGTCCCTTGCAATCTACCATCTGAACAAACAGTTTACTATAATCTGGTAATGCTAAAGCAGTACTGGAAACTAGAACTTGTTTTATGTTGGTAAATGCTTCTTCATCTTCTACACTCCATTTCAGTTCAGACGTCATTTTCAGCTCTTCCTCATACATTAATTTGTTTAATGGAGTTACTATTTCTGCATAATTTGGCACCCAGTTTCTACAATAATTAGTTAGTCCAAGGAAGGACATTATTTGCTTTTTTGTTACTGGTTTTGGAGCTTGTAATATTGCAGTCTTTCTTTCTTCTACAATTGTGCGTCCCCCTGCGCTAAGATTATGACCTAAGTATTTAACCTCATTTTTACACAATTGAAGTTTGTTTTTACTAACTTTGTGTCCTTCTTCTGCTAAATGTTTTAATAATGCTATTGTGTCACTTTTACAAGTCTCCTCATCAGGAGATGCTAATAGCACATCATCAACATATAGTAAAACCTGACTACCTCCTGGAGGGTCAAACTTGGCCATACTTGCACTCATTACCTGAGAGTATATAGTTGGACTTTCACAGTAGCCTTGAGGTAGTCTGGTATAAGTATATCTTTGTCCCTCAAAGGTGAATGCAAACCAGAACTGCCTATCTTTCCTGTTGATGGAGCTTGTTTTTTAACTGGAAAAATGGGGGTGTTACATGGTGAATCCTCACATTTTATTATCACCCCTGCAGTCATTAAATCCTTTATTACTGGTTTTATTCCTTCACAAGCATCATATTTCAAAGGGTATTATTTATTCTGGGCCTGTATTCTGTTTTTGCTCTAATCTGAACAGGTAATGCTCCTTTACTAAACCCACATCAGTAGGGTCTTTTGACCATAATTTATCAGGGACTTCATTCAAAAACTGTTCCTCCTGTTCAGTAAGGAATAGTTCTCATTGTTGTTTTGTATGCAAATGTATCCCTTCCTGCACTGTCACTGTCCATAATAATAATTTTCTAATTAATCCTGTGGATGCACTACGTTCTGTATTCATTATTGTTACAAACCAGTCTGTGACATCTTTTCCCCTCTGCACTATTCTCCCCATATCATGCTACTTGAGTTCTTTATCCTTGAATAAAGATATTTGTGGAGGTGACCACATGTTGCAGAGCTTCCTAGTGTCTTCCTCTAACACTACTTCAGCAACTGACGTACTCTTCCTATCTGTATAAACATAGGTTACCATGAGCTTTATAGGGGTTACTTTATTTAATACTTCTTCATAAATTTTATCTTGTCCAGGAGTATTTTTATACCACATGGTAATATGTAGATCATCTGGTGTCATCTGATCTTATAGTTGAGTAATAACATTTCTTCCTTCTGTTAGTAAAGCTGTCCCTACGTCTAGGGGTGGCTTATTCAGAACATCCAGTTAATAGTGGTAATAAAGTGGTCCTACTCCTTTTTTAACATCAACACCCTGATGTGTATTGTCTGTAATCTCCTCTTCTCACTCCTCTCTGACCCCTGCGGTTTTTTGTCCTCTGCCTCTAAGTTTTTCTCTACCTCTGTTATTTTAATAATAACTTCTTCTTCTTGCTGAAAAAAGGTGTTGCCTATTTATTTATTTATTTATTTTTCCTTCATAACTTTTTCTGCATGGAGGGCATGATTTACATAGTCTTCTAGATTTGCTTTGGGGAACCCTATAAAATATCTCCTTACCCAGGTATTAATTGCATCCCTGCAACCAGCATGTAGTGCATTTTTTTCATTTTTTTTTTTTTTTAACTGCTGTTAATAAGCTCCTTGCTTATTGTAGACCACTATGTATTTTAAACACTTTTGTCAGTCTAATCCTATATTCTTCAAAAGGTTATTCCTCTTTTTGTTTCACTCTGGCTATTAAAAAGAGTAAAATATTTTCTAAGGTTACAAAGAAAAAACCCATGTCATGCCATGAACCTCTGTGACACGCTGTATCAACAGCCTTCAGCATCTCAAAACAATAATAATAAAAAATAAACACAAATAAAACATACACGAGGTACAGCCATAGTGGGGATGGATTTATTCACCAAAGGGACTCATTTTAGCCCATCTTATCCTGTCAAACCTCATCAGATCTTTGGTACAAAACAAAAACTTTCCACCTGCTCTTTTACTCCCTTTCTTCTGTCATGTTATTCCACTTTGCAAGTCTATCAAAAATTATTTCTTAGCCCTCTGACCTTTTCTGCTTTCCACAAAAACGTCCATTCTTGTCTCCTGCATCACATCTCTCTCTTTTTAGTTACTTTTAAGCAATAATCTACATCCTCATAACCTTCTTTGTCCATTTTTCTTAAATCACGTTTACTTTTAATGTACTTTTAATTATTGCATCCTATAGATCACCTAATTTGTTTAGAGTTTAAACGACGATCATAATGATATGTGGTTATCCATTTATCTAAATATTTTCATTTTAATATTTTCATTTGATCATGTGCTTCCATAAATTTCCAATATTTACATTATTATTAATTTTAGTGTATTTAAATCACCCTTTTCCCATTTTTTGATTTAAATTTGGTCCAGCATATATATACCTAGGGTATTCTAAATACTGGATTTTTCTCTTCAGTAGGGTGACAGAAAAATCTCCTTTTGTGGTAATTCTCACTTCAACTCTTTCGAGTGGAGAATTCTTGCCTTTGCTTCCACAAAAGTTAGTCACTTACAATCCTACTGTTTTTGGTATGAGGTAAAACCTAGTGGTTTAAATCCTCCATTTATTTCTCACATACACACATTTAAATGCAGATTTTACTTAGTATTTTTTTGTTGTTTAAAATACTTAAACGCAGACTCCGCCGTTCTGGAAACACGGAATTTTAGTATTACTTTCTTAATACTTAAGAGGACTCTGTCGTCCCCAATAACCTCGGAATTTTCAGTATTTTCACTAATACTTTAAGCAGAACTCCTGCGCACTGCTGTTACCTGTCAGTGCCTAGGTTCACAGGGTTTGTTTACTTTAAGCAATGACCCCCAGTCATTTGTCACACTTTTGTTTTAAATCCAGATTCAACTCACCACTTTGTCCTCTCTTCTCTCTCTCAGAGTTCCGTCAGCCGTCAGACTCCAGCGGGCGGGCCGAAATCCAGTCCCGGAAAGGGTCTGTGTGTCTTCCTGTTGAAAACAGCCGTGCGCACGGTCTTTTCCTGGAGTCTACCGACCCGCTGGAACCATCAGGCGTAGTTGGAATCTGGCTCTCGAAGGACCAAATTAATGTCAGGTTTAACCAACCTAACAATATTTATAACAACACAAAAAGAAAAGAGAGACAAAGTATTAGTTCCTTTTACTCGCTTTGCGAGGAGAGACGGTCAAGATTTGCTCAGTTACAGATCTCGCACCGCTCTGAAGCCTATCCGACCACTTCCTCTTTTTATTATCTTTCGGGGGTCCCTAGTTTACAAAAACATTGTTCTCTAAAGGATGGGGGAAAACAACAGCTGCATCGTAAACAGGTCATAAACAGCTTTATACATTAACAACACATTTCCACAGTCCCCTTCAACTGGTAGGGTCAGCTGTGACTTTTTGTCGAGTGTAATCAGCCTTCATCTTTATGACCTCCTTCATCTTTATGACCTCCTCAACTGGACTGCTTCCTTCTCTGCTAGTTCAGCTCCATTTATGATCTTTGCCTGCAGACAAACTCACACATCCTTTCTCACACATACATCATGAAAGGTTATATAATCAAATAGTTAAGTTAAAGAATAGGAGAAAATATAAGATAAATCTATATTCAATTATTCCAACAATATGATCTGAGGTAAATTAGGAGTTGTGAACTAGTGATTTTAAAATATGATTATTGTCCAAGCAGAAATAATACACTGACAGGTCTGGGAATATTTAGCCAATCCTCTCTTCAATCTGCAGAAAGTTAACATCATTGTTCAATGCAGCAGTACTCAACCTGTGGTTCCTGGACTCCTGAAGCCCGTAAGCCATAGACTTTGGGTACATAAAATTATAATACTTAATTAAAGGTAGACCGATTACCTATTATATCATATGTGATTCTGCATCTCTTGACATAGGCCCTGTCCATTTCTGCCTAACTAGATTTTTTGCTACGTTGCAGATTTCACACCGAACGCGGATTCTGCGAATTTCTCGCCTCATTTGTGTGCTTTTGCCCGCTTGACATTCCGCGTGAACTCCGCATTGGCATTTGGCAACAAGCGGCAATGCTTCGCCGCGTCATCAAATAGGAGGAGCTTCCATCTGCTGCTTGCTGGTTTCAACTGAACATGGTGGACATGGATTTCACGGATAATCACGGTGTTTTACCTGTGGAGAGCCAAAAAACGCCGCGGACGTCAATGTCCCTGGGTTCACCAAATTCTTCAGGGATGGGAACAGTTCGGAGATTACCACCACCTACTCCAGGAGCTGCGTCTGGACAGTCGATTTCAGCGGTACATCCGTCTATCCAGGACCCAGTTCGAAGATCTGCTGGGTCCTGGAGACGAATCGGCCTCCGGGACACCAACTACCGGCGACCGCAGTAGCCGGACACCGGACACTCAAGCTCCGCGGAGCCAGCGGCATCCAACCCACGGCCGATCCGAGTCAGGCACCCAGATTTTGGCTAGCTGCTCTCTGTTGCTCCCTCTTCTGATGCGCGGTGGTTCACTAGGGACCATCAATAAGTTTCCGAACCAAACAATCGTGGAAAATCTAAGTGCCTGAATTGGATCGACCGTGAGGTAGATGCCGCTAACTCCGCGGAGCTTGAACATCCAACTTCAAACTAACTTCACTGCGGTTTACCGGCACGGTATCCTCGCTGCTGAATGCCTGTCCATCTGTCTTCGGTGAGTAAATAAATCTCAACTCAATAAAAAAACCGCCGATTTTTAATGTCCACATCTCCTAAATATAAGATATTGGTGCCTAAACATAACCAGGCCAGGTCCTTTCTGTACTTGTCTCGGTAAAAGTAATTAGATCTGAGTCATACAACTCTGGCTTGCCGCACACCGCCACTATGATCTAGTCCTCCATCTTCACTGACAACCGCTTCTTTTCCGCTTTGGTCCTTCACCCTATGTCCCAGCCACATCCAGTCCCTGATTGGTTGACGCAACGCGAATTTAGGAAAAAGTTCAGATTTTTCAACTCGCTCTTGCTCTGCTCCCGCTTTGTTCCCGCTTCGCTTGGCGCGCCTTCCGCGCCACGCCCTCCGTGTCCTTTGCACCGCGCCGTGCCGCACCACTCCTAAATGCGCCTCTACATAGGGATAACATGTAAATAGGCCGCTCCTTTCGCAGAAACCGCGTACACTGAACGCGGATTCTGCGAATATTTCGCCTCATTTGTGTGCTTTTGTCCGCTTGACATTCCACGTGAACTCCGTGTTGGCATTTGGCAACAAGCGGCAACGCTTCGCCGCATCATCAAATAGGAGGAGCTTCCATCTGCTGCTTGCTGGTTTCAACTGAACATGGTGGACATGGATTACATGGATAATTACGGTGTTTTACCTGTGGAGAGCCGAAAAACGCAGCAGACATAAACATCCCTGGGTTCACCAGATTCTTCAGGGATGGGAACATTTCGGAGATTACCTCCACCTACTCCAGAGCTGCGTCTGGATGATGGTCGATTTCAGCGGTACTTCCTTCTATCCAGGAACCAGTTCGAAGATCTGCTGTCCTGCGTTGGGAGACGAATTGGCCTCCGGGACACCAACTACCGGCGATGTATCCCCGCTGCTGAACGCCTGTCCATCTGTCTTCGGTGAGTAAATAAATCTCAGCTCAGTAAAAAAAACAGCCGATTTTTTGATGTCCACATCTCCTAAATATAAGATATTTGTGCCTAAACATAACCAGGCCAGGTCCTTTCTGTACTTGTCTCGGTAAAAGTAATTAGTTGAATCATACAACTCTGGCTTGCCGCACACCGCCACTATGATTTTGTCTTCCATCTTCACTGACAACCGCTTCTTCTCTGGTACAGTCTTTCACCCTACGTCACAGCCACATCTGGTCCCTGATTGGTTGACGCGACGCGAATTTAGGAAAAAGTTCAGATTTTTTAAATCGTCCATCGCTCTCGCTCCTCTCCCACTTCGCTTGGCGCTCCTTCTGTGCCGCGTCCTCCGTGTCCTTCGCACCGCGCCGTGCCGCTCCGCTCCTGAACACGCCTCTACATAGGGATAACATGTAAATCGGCCGCTCCTTTTGCAGAAACCGCGTTCGGTAATTTTTTTTTGACATCATCACTTTCTGTGATTAAAACTGCCAATTCAGTTGCTTAAAAACTGATTTTCCCACACTTGTTCTAGTCTACACACCTGTGAATGTCCCTTTGTTGTGTTGAGGTAAAATAATTCCACCATATATAATAATACAGCTTCAACACCCCAGCCCGGATGTCGTGAGAAAGAACAGATGAAGAGCAGGAAATTAAGATGAACACAAGTTTAATTTGGTAAATGATAAGTTCAATAATTCCCAATGCATATTGAATGCAAAAAGAATGATACAAATAAAGATTACCTAAGGGCCCTTAGGGAGAGCTCGGGTGTCAGCAAAGCAAGGCTGTCTTAACCGAGTGATCTGTCTTACAATCAGTGTCAAAGCATTTTATACCCTTACTTCAAAGTTTGAGGTTTGTTTACGAAGCCACAGGCCACTTAATGGAGTTTTCTATGTTCCCGTGTCCCCACTATAAATTAGTTACTATATGGGAGTACTTTATTGCCTATATTATGACTAACAGCCAGCATTTACTGCTCACAGCTGCTGGGAACATCCTGACCTGGGATTAACCCTTTCTACAACCTGAAGCATGCTGTGACCTCTGACTTCTCCCTCTCAGGCTCACAATACATGTTATGTCTCTGTTTTATGGTTAAACATGCAAACTAAACTAATAGCATGAAAGCACATGATTTTAATTCTCAACAGTTGCCTCTCTTTGCCACTTATTAACCCAACACTTTTACAAATGAAAATCTATAAAATATGAATTTCATATTTTACAGACTATTTGTTCGTTCGTTCGTCGTCTTCCGCTTATCCAGGACCAGGTCGCGGGGGCAGCAGACTCAGCAGAGACGCCCAGACGTCCCTCTCTCCAGACACCTCCTCCAGTTCCTCCAGGGGGAGCCCAAGGCGTTCCCAGGCCAGCCGAGAGTCATAGTCCCTCCAGCGTGTCCTGGGCCGTCCCCTGGGCCTCCTCCCGGTGGGACGGCCTGGAACACCTCCCGAGGAAGGCGTCCAGGAGGCATCCGGTATAGATGCCCGAGCCACCTCAACTGGCTCCTCTCGATGTGGAGGAGCAGCGGCTCTATTCCGAGCCCCTCCCGGATGGCCGAGCTCCTCACCCTATCTCTAAGGGAGTGTCCGGCCACCCTACGGAGGAAGCTCATTTCAGCCGCTTGTATCCGTGATCTCGTTCTTTCGGTCATGACCCAAAGTTTATGGCCATAGGTGAGGGTAGGAACGTAGACCGACCAGTAAATTGAGAGCTTTGCTTTTCGGCTCAGCTCTCTCTTCACCACAATGGACCGGCACAGCGCCCCCATTACTGTGGCAGCCGCACCGATCCGTCTGTCGATCTCCCGCTCCATTCTTCCCTCACTCGTGAACAAGACCCCGAGATACTTAAACTCCTCCACTTGAGGCAGGAACTCCCCTCCAACCTGAAGAGGACAAGCCACCCTTTTCCGGTCGAGTACCATGGCCTCGGACTTGGAGGAGCCGATCCTCATCCCAGCCGCTTCACACTCGGCTGCGAACCGCCACAGCGCATGCTGTAGGTCTTGGCTAGAGGGGGCCAGCAGGACCACGTCATCCGCAAAAACAAGAGACGAAATCCACTGGTCCCCAAACCAGACCCCCTCCGGCCCTTGGCTGTGTCTAGAAATCCTGTCCATAAAAGTTATGAACAGGACCGGTGACAAAGGGCAGCCCTGCCGGAGTCCAACATGCACTGGGAACAGGTCCGACTTAGTGCCGGCAATGCGGACCAAACTCCTGCTCCGCTCGTACAGGGACCGAATGGCCCCTAATAAAGGGCCCTCGATTCCATACTCCTGGAGCACCCCCCACAGGGCATCACGAGGGACACAGTCGAATGCCTTCTCCAGGTCCACTAAACACATGTGAACCGGTTTGGCAAACTCCCATGAACCCTCGAGCACCTTGTAGAGGGTCCAGTGTTCCATGGCTGGGACGAAAACCACACTGCTCCTCCTGAAGCCGAGGTTCGACTATCGGTCGGACTCTCCTCTCCAATACCCTGGCATAGGCCTTACCAGGGAGGCTGAGGAGTGTGATCCCCCTGTAGTTGGAACACACCCTCCGGTCCCCCTTCTTATAAAGGGGGACCACCACCCCAGTCTGCCAGTCCAGAGGCACTGTCCCCGACCGCCACGCAATGTTGAAGAGGCATGTCAACCATGACAGCCCTACAACATCCAGAGACTTGAGGTACTCAGGGCGGATCTCATCCAACCCCGAAGCCTTGCCACCGCGGAGCTTTTTAACCACCTCAGTGACTTCAGCCTGGGTGATGAAAGAGTCCAACCCCGAGTCCCCAGCCTCTGTTTCCACCACGGAATGCGTGATGGCAGGATTGAGGAGATCCTCGAAGTACTCCTTCCACCGCCCGATAATGTCCTCAGTCGAGGTCAGCAGTCTCCCACCCCCACTATAAACAGTATTGGCGAAGCACTGCTTCCCCCTCCTGAGGCGCCGGACGGTTGGCCAGAATCGCTTCGAGGCCAACCGGTAGTCCTTCTCCATGGCCTCACCGAACTCCTCCCAGGCCCGAGTTTTTGCCTCTGCCACAGCCTGGGCAGCAGCACGCTTGGCCTCACGGTACCCGTCAGCCGCCTCAGGAGTCCCACAAGCCAACCACAGCTGATAGGACTCCTTCTTCAGCTTGACAGCATCCCTTACTGCCGGTGTCCACCACCGGGTTCTGGGATTGCCGCCGCGACAGGCACCGCAGACCTTACGGCCGCAGCTACGGGCAGCAGCATCGACAATAGATGCGGAGAACATGGTCCACTCGGACTCTATGTCTCCAACATCCCCCGGGATCTGGTTGAAGCTCTCCCGGAGGTGGGAGTTGAATACATCCCTGGCCGAGGGCTCTGCCAGGCATTCCCAGCAGACCCTCACTATGTGCTTGGGCCTGCCAAGTCTGTCCGGCTTTCTCCTCCAGCGGATCCAACTCACCACCAGGTGGTGATCAGTGGACAGCTCAGCCCCTCTCTTCACCCGAGTGTCCAAAACATGCGGCCGAAGGTCTGATGATACGACAACAAAGTCGATCATCGACCTCCTGCCTAGGGTGTCCTGGTGCCAAGTGCACTGATGGACACCCTTATGTTTGAACATGGTGTTCGTTATGGACAATCTGTGACTAGCACAGAAGTCCAAATAACAAAACAGCACTTGGATTCAGATCGGGGAGGCCATTCCTCCCAATCACACCTCTCCAGTGACAGCTGGAGAGGTGCTCTGGAAATCTCACCAGGGTTCGAACCCAGGACGGCTGTGTCGCAAACTGAAGCCTCTGTATATGGATTGCACGCTTAACCCCTACACCACCAATTATACACTATTGACTATAGAAAAATGGATTGATGTTAGATGTGCTAATTAAATAGGGTTTTGGTATAAATTGTGGTTTGGTTACAGGTGTTACAGTGTTACAGGAACAATGGCTCACCCAGAGCACTGTTCAAAAACTGCCACTGTTTTCAGTTTATTGTGTATGCTGCTATAGTTTTTATCATGGTGGAATTTCAAAAATGAATGACAAAAGACTGTTGAGTTGTTTGAAGGTATACCAATTATTGTCTAAGTTAGTTTCAAGACAAGTTAAGACTAGTTGATTCAAGATAATGCTTGGTTCTCAAACATAAATAACATCGAATGGTAATGTTGCATCACTTTATTGGCCATGGTTTTTAACTATCATTAATTCACTTATTCATATTGTATATAGTTGGTCTTCCTTATTCTTTCGTTTTGCTTCGTAGTTTAGTTGGATTGAGGCGACTGTGGCTCAGTAGGAAGAGTAGTCGTCTTGCAATCAGAAGGTTGTGGGTTTGATTCCAGCTTCCTCCTGCCATATGTCAATGTACCCCTGCGCAAGGCACTTAACCTCAAGTTGCCTACCGATCGGTTTATGAATGTGTGAGCGTTAGTGAGTGCGATTGGGTGAATGTGGCTCTAGTGTAAAGTGCTTTGAGCGGTCTGTATGACTGGAAAAGCGCTATAGAAATTCAGTCCATTAACCATTGTTCTAGTATAGTAAAGAGTTTGTTGATTGAAATATGTTTGACTTTAAAGTGACTCATTTTTTGTTAATAAATTCTTATAATTTAAGAAATTGTGTGAATTTATGACGAGTGTGCAGATTGTTGCAGTTCAGTAATGTCAGAGCTTGGCTCACCCCTTTCACCATTGTCCTAATACCCCAGCTTATTGTGCTGGTATTCACCGGACTCTTTTATTTAATAAAATATATAAATAATAATATTCAATAGTATATTCATAATAATAATCACAAGACATAGCAATTTTTTTTTTATTAATTTACTCTGTAACAAGTTAAACTTGACATGGAACCTGCTATTTTTCTGACTCACATGCAGAAACCAAGTTGGAAATTAATGTAAAAGGAGTATTTTTATTCTCAATAACTGACAGTCAGCAAATCTGTTGTGGGGCTTCAGCAATTGGGTTTGACTGGATTGTGGTAAGGTGAGAGGATGAAATTTGAGGTGGAGGTGGATTCTGGCGGCGGCATGAGGTGAAGTTAGTGGTCTCAAGAGAGGAGGAGAGGCATGTTGGAATATTTGAATAAAGATTTGTCTTATAGTTTCTTCCTATTCTTTATTTTAACCATTTAATCTTATAATCATTCAAGATGTGTGTGAGTAAAGAATGTGATGAGTTGTCTGCAGGCAAAGGTCATAAATGGTGCTGAGCTAGCAGAGAAGGAAGCAGTCCAGTTGAGGAGGTCATAAAGATGACCTCCTGGAAGCTGAAAGAGGACTGTGGAAATGTGTTGTTAATGGATAAAGCTGTTTATGACTTGTTTACGATGCAGCTGTTGTTTTCCCATCCTTTAGAGATTAATGTTTTTGTAAACTAGGGAGCCCCAAAAGATGATAAAAAGAGGAAGCGGTTGGATGGGTTTCAGAGCGGTTGGGAGACTTGTAACTGAACACATCTCTGACCGTTCTCCTCGTGCGAGTAAAATAACTAATACTTTGTCTCTCTCTATTCTTTTTGTGTTGTTATACGTATTGTTAGGTGGTTTAAACCTGACAAGGCAGATCTGTTGAATTCTAAGGGAGAGCGTCGGAGACTGGGCAGCCAGTGAGCAGAGGGGATGAAAGGGCAGCTTAAAGACGACCGTGGGTGTTGGCTGAGAAATAAGCTGTTTTTGAAAATTCTTCACAAGGAGGAATCCAGAGTTGGCATAAGGCTTAGTACGGAAGCAGCAAGCAGGCAGGTTAAGCATCAGGGATCGTCTCATTGCCCTTTATATCTCCCATAACCTGATAAGGGACTTGCCGTCAGGTGTGCAGCCAGCCCAACCAAGATCTTTTGTTCTAGGAGGGAGACACACTCACACACAACTCACACACACAGCATGGGCCTTTGCACAGCAAATCACTTTTACACAAAAATTCACACAAAACACTTAGCTCTATGTATATGTATATATTTCAACCTTACACTCAGATGTGTCAGTCATCGATATTCTCCAACCAAAAGTAATAACACACACTTTACTGAACAAAAGAAAGAAAAATAATAATAGTAAAATGTAATTGATGAGTAATGGACAACTGGAAAATAAGGAATAATCAAAGCTTTGGATCAAATAAGAATGTAAGGTACATTGATGAACATCAATACCAAAATTGCACTTTACTGTGAAATGATTATGTCAGACAGTATCAGACATTTATGGGCCAACTGAGTGATGACGAGGTTAGCTCAGAGCTATTCTGAACACCCATAGCAAAGATGGACTGGCTGGCTAGTTCCCTTGTCATCCACACAAAGGGGGAACCACATGTGGGAAGCAAGAGGGAAAGTATAAAAGGAAACAGTCTCCGAAGAATAAATAGCGCCCAAAGAATGGGACTGTTGTATTATCCCAAAATATCTTTAAACAGTAAAACAACCTACAAAAAAGCAAAAACATTTTATTTTACATTTTGGGGATAGTTGCATAATATATCAAAATGTGCTTTTATTTTTTGCCACCTGTTAGTGTGCATAGAATGAACTTGTTCTGCATGGTGGTGGGATTTTTGTTAAAATATTTGCTCAGTGCCAAACTTTAGCTTTTAGACTTGGCAGATGCAGTACAAATTCAGCTTAATGTCAGTCTGATGCACAAAAAGGCAACAAGCTTAGCTACTGTTTTATTATGTATTTAAATTACTTAAATGCAGAAGGGGAAATCATTCTTTTGATCTTTTGTATTTTTAAACTAGTAATCACGAGAAAGCAGTCAAAAGACTAATGCATTTTACACTTTAATCTCCGCTCAGTGTAGTCTTTTAATGTCACTGGAGCCTGGCTTTAGTATCTGAAGTGATAGAATGATCTTAATAGATTTTCTGAACCAGGGGTAGAGAAAGGCATAGATGACAGGGTTCAAACAGGAGTTAAAATGTGCCAACCAAATCTCAAAGGCTATGGATGAAGCATCCACTGATGTGTCCTCCCCCTCCAGAGTTGGGAAAAAGTACGGACAGAAACAAAACAAAAACACAACAACAACAATGCCAAGAGTTCTGGCTGCTTTCATCTCATTTTTCCTCACAGTTACAGAGTTGTGCTGGGCAGCTACCGCTGTAATTTGGGAACGCAACATTCGAGCCTGGGACAAAGCAACAACAAATACCCTGAAATACAGACCTATGATGAGAGAGATTGGCATGATGAAGGTGAAAATCATGTCAAATATCCCTGCAATGTTACTTATGACAACCACACACTCTCCATAGCAGGAGATAGACACTCCTGGTTTTACAATGTGATCATGTAAAAGAAGAAGCCTGTAAAAAACAGAGCCAATCCAGCAAAGACTCACACAGATCTGTGCTGTACTCTTTGTGACTTTGGTCGGGTAATGCAGAGGGTAGCAGATAGCTACATACCGGTCGAGTGAAATGAGAACCATATTTACAACAGAAGCAGAGGTAATGATGTAGTCTGCAATATAATAGAGTGTGCACAGAATATCACCAAGAAACCAACAGGCTTCTATATAGATGATTTCAACTGGCATCAGCAGGAGGCCCACAAGGAGGTCCGAGACAGCCAGAGAGAGAAGGAGGAGGTTGGTGGGCGTGTGGAGCTGCCTGTGGAGAGATGAAGACATTAAGATACAAACAGCCAACAAGGAGTCAGATCATTAGTTCTTTAAATAGAAAAGTGCAGTAAAAAAGATTACTGGCAACAACAAAGTCATGGTTAGAACATGAAGCTCAATATAACTCTATCACGTTCTTGTATTTACACAAAAAATTGGATTTTAGATCACTGTAAGTGCCTGAAATGGGAAATGGAGATGATGACTAGTAGGTTAAGAGCCACAGTGATGATGGAGATGGAAGAAAGCAGAACATAAATCAGCATAACTCTGGTGTGGGAGTGTATTGGCTTCCTGCAGGAGGAGTTTAGCTGTGGAACGCACAGATCTGTTCCCTCCACTGTTTCCATCATCAGACAGAAAAGCCTGCTAAGATCTGGTAACTCCAGACCAGCAACTCTTTTATCCCTAAACCTTAAGACCCCTCCTCCCTTTGAATTACCTGGGTAAACATTTTTTGTCCTTCATTCTTACTTTCTTTGTTTGTGCATCAATATTGAGACTATCTGTTTACCGTCCTTAGCAAAAGGACATTAACATTTTTAGATTTTGTCACATTACAGACAGAAATGCAATGTATTATATTTCAGAGATCAACAAAAAGTAGGACATAATTAAGTGGAAAGAAAATGATAGCAAGTTTTCAAAACAAAAATCTGAAAACTGACACAGATTTGTATTCAGCTTCACTGAGTCAATATTTTGAAGAACCATCTTTGACTGTGAAAAAGACTGAATCAATGCTTCAATTTCCAGATTTATATATAACAAATTTGAAAACAATGTGTGTTAATTCCTGATTCCTGATTAGTTTTCACATTTCTCGTTTCTGTAGCTTACAGTAAAAACATTTTAGACATGCTTGACATGTAGACTGGTGGTAATGTGGTTTCATTTGGTGATCCAGGATTGTGACTCCCCTGCACAACCTAAAGCTCCATCGTTGCCCTGAAGGAAAAAGCACCAGATCATGATGAAGCATCTTCAGCATTTTCAATATGTCACTCAAGTGACATGTTCTTGTTATGCCAGTAATGTATGAAGCCATGTGGAACCTCCAGATAAACGTTGGCATCAAAAACTTTGTTTGGGTGGTCTGGCTTTCTCTCACAGATGTCATCATATCATTATTGGACTACAGTCCACATCAGTGAGGGCCTCAATTTGTCTTGGCTGACACTCTGTTGGATTCTCCAACTCAGCAATGATGGAGCCCTTTTTGACCACCTGATGGCAAATGCATTTTTACCTTTGCCATCAAGGGCTCATGACAAAGTAAATACCAGGGAGAAATTAAAAACAAAGCCAGATTTATAGAGATTGCAACTTCTGATCAGCTGATGAACAGCTTGCTTGAGTTTGAATACAATTTTCAATAATTTGTGTACTTTGTTTTGTTTCTTCTTTTCTTTGTATTTTGAAGCTCTACCTATAGCCTAATTATTATCCGGCGGCACCAAATGTGAATAATTTCTTTCATGTCTAAAACTTGTGACCAGGATGGTAACAAACAATTTCCTTCCACTTTATACAAAGTGTCACTTTGTATTGGTTTGTCAAATAAAATACCAATAGAATAATCTGGAATTTGTGTTATTAATGTTAAATGTTCAAGCGGTATGAATACTCTAGCAAGACATTGACCTTATCATAACCATAATTGTAATCAAACATTAAATCCAAATAATAAGAACTGTGTAAACTTTAGACAGAATGCCGACGTTATATAATATTTTTTTCACCGGTTTTCCAGGCTCAACACTGTAAGACGCCGGGGTGATTCTGGGTATCAGTCTGTGCAGTCTGTAGCCCATAAGATTTAAATTGCCTTTTCAACAAACACTGGCGCTGTAGCGAAAGTCTGTTGATAAGACTTCTTCAGTTCCGGCTCTTGCTCCTCCCCAAAGCGATTGCTTACTGCAGTTTTAAAATAATTTTTAGCAGTAAGACTACAAAAACAGCGACGGGTCCCGGCATTTTTGATGTCACAGTTACGGCGCAGAAGTCCAAGTCGATGTACCACCCCTACTGTCATAATTCTCCAATTTTGCACACCTGTAACCTGCGCACTTGAACCCTTACGTGCACTTCTACAAAGTACACACCTCATAGAGGGGCATAGGGTGTAGTGTGGTTTCGTTGTCCAATGAGCTAACCCCTCCCTCTCCCTATGTCTAAAGGGATTGCTCAATCCAGCTCTCCATCCAATGGGTCCGGACTTCCCTAAACCTGAAAGGTCTTACTAAGCAGGTTTACTGAAAGTTCTGTTTAAGCTGGTGTCGGGAAATGACTCGCCTAGCCTCTGACAGCCTTCATACAAAAGTCTCGCCCTTCTTCAACTGGAGATCTGGACGACTGAGTAGCCTATCGCAGTCATCCACACTTTCAACAGTCACTTTTGTTCACGGCTGCTCATTCCCTAATTTTACAACTGGCTCTTGGTATATGGGCTAGGTTAATTTTAGTGGCTCGGCACGAGCCCCAAGGGCGCTGTTTTAACAAACTTTAACTTAACTTTGGCAACAAGACTTTTTTACCACAAATGAAAAACCAAAAATACGGTGACTCAAATAATTGAATGTCCACGATTTAATTAGAATTTTATATGCTTTCTTTAATTAGTAATGCTTTTGCAGGGGTCAGTAACAGCTGAAATTCGGCAACACAAAATAATTTCAATAATAGAATGAATCAATCAACTCAACCTGTCTTTCCCTGAAACTGCTGAAACTGGTAAGTTTGGAGAGGCTTTGAAGGAGGCTCATCCATGCACCTGATAGAGAAGATTCTTCTGGTAACAACGTGTAGTTTCTTCAAGGGAATACGACTCAATCTTCAGTTTTCTTCCTTTAGGTGGCAGGCACTGATGCTCCAGGCTTCGATGGTTAAACAAGATCTTTGTTGTTATATGTCTCTGAAGACAGTAGTTTCCAGAGGCTGAAGGGTTGAAGGAAACCCGGAGACATAAATGAGGTTGATCCAGGACTTCCAGAAGCCTGAAACTTAGAGCAATCAGCTGTTCACCGATCAAGGTCACTTCTGTTGTCTGGATAAAAAGGCTTTAGATGAAATCAGATTCTTAATCTTGAGGCACAGTCCTTCTAAGGCAAATGGGTTGATCCTCTTTTTAATGCAGTTGATCAGCTGGGCTGTGTCTCTGGTCCTCTGATTCATCTGTAGCCTCTCTCCGATCTTGTTCGCTGGTCTTCTGCGAGGAAACAACCAACTAGTTCCTCTATTCTTGCCCATTTTATAGAGCATTTCCACCAAACTCTTTGTGCTCATTGGCCAGTGGTTGTTGCCATGGCTGTCCCATTGGTCACCCGTGTCATAAGGTGATCTTCTATTTCTGGAATTTCCCGAGTCGTGTCCATGCCATCATCACCTCAGTCATGAGCTGTCTGCTGGCCTCTTCTTTGACCTGCGCCACTGCCTCAGTCATCAGCCTTGTGCTGTAAACTGCAGCTCTCACTTTCCCAATTCCTGAACATCTGCTCTATTCCTGTCTCACTCAACATTACACTTCCTCTTAAACAGAGGCTTTATTTCTTACATCGGTGCTGCTCACACTTTTAGTTACAGCGTTCACTTCATTTACAGTTTAAAACCGTTACTTCATTCTTTTTATTCATGCTTCACAAATGATTAACGTTATATCTCTTTCATATATAGCTGATTGAGAATGTCAACCCTTAATGTCTTTTATTTTAACTCTCAGTTCTTAACCACATTTCAATCATACATCTTTTAACTTGATAATCAAAGATAACTAATTTCATTTAATATGTGTGAAAGAATGTAAAATCATCATACATCATTTCTTTGGATACACTTGTTTATATTTTTGCAAAAGATAAGACAGATAATGGCAGGAAATATGTGGCTCCACACAGACCCCCAGTCTGTCAGTTCTAGAATATGAGAATATGCTTGTTTCACTCTCTACTGCTTCAACTGTGTATTTTAATAATTATTACACAAAAGGATATTTATTGTAGTTTTTATGGATTTAACTGTAGCAGTTTTGAATGTTGCATGGATTACATGAAAAGATCTCACCTTATTTTGACAGTGGGTATTGGGACAGGGCCATTGTATATAAGAATTGCATATTTTTGCTAGATTGTGACAGAGGGGAGTATTGGAAGGCACAACGTCTTCCTCCTTTTGCTGAGCCGAGCCATATGTGTAGTGCATTTTGGGAGAAGTGCTTGCTCATTTTCTATACTATGGTTATCTGTCATGATTTGAGGGTGTTTTTGGGTTTTTGATTGGGTTTTAGTTATTTTTATTTCCAGTTTACGTTTTGGATCTTGTTTCTGTTTATCGTTTTCCTGGCTGTGCTTTAGTTTCTTATTATTGTTTTCTAGTTCATGTTCTGTACGTTATGTTTTCCCATTAGTTTGTATTATTGGATTTCTGTTTTGCCCTAGTCAAATTTTGTTTTCCCTGCATCTGTCAACTTGCAATCCACTTCATTCGTTCCACCTGCATCATGTAATCAGTCTTCTCGTTTCGCCTGTACCACGGTCCATATATACAGGGGTTGGACAATGAAACTGAAACACCTGTCATTTTAGTGTGGGAGGTTGCATGGCTAAATTGGACCAGCCTGGTAGCCAGTCTTCATTGATTGCACATTGCACCAGTAAGAGCAGAGTGTGAAGGTTCAATTTGCAGGGTAAGAGCACCGTTTTGCTCAAAATATTGAAATGCACACAGCATTATGGGTGACATACCAGAGTTCAAAAGAGGACAAATTGTTGGTGCACATCTTGCTGGCGTATCTGTGACCAAGACAGCAAGTCTTTGTGATGCATCAAGAGCCAAGGTATCCAGGGTAATGTCAGCATACCACCAAGAAGGACGAAGCACATCCAACAGGATTAACTGTGGACGCAAAAGGAAGCTGTCTGAAAGGGATGTTCGGGTGCTAACCCGGATTGTATCCAAAAAACATAAAACCACGGCTGCCCAAATCACGGCAGAATTAAATGTGCACCTCAACTCTCCTGTTTCCACCAGAACTGTCCATCAGGAGCTCCACAGGGTCAATAGACACGGCCAGGTTGCTTTAGCCAAACCTTTGGTCAGTCATGCCAATGCCACACGTCGGTTTCAATGGAGCAAGGAGCGCAAATCTTGGGCTGTGTACAATGTGAAACATGTATTGTTCTCTGATGAGTCCACCTTTACTGTTTTCCCCACATCCGGGAGAGTTACGGTGTGGAGAAGCCCCAAAGAAGCGTACCACCCAGACTGTTGCATGCCCACAGTGAAGCATGGGGGTGGATCAGTGATGGTTTGGGCTGCCATATCATGGCATTCCCTTGGTCCAATACTTGTGCTAGATGGGCGCATCACTGCCAAGGACTACCGAACCATTCTTGAGGACCATGTGCATTCAATGGTTCAAACGTTCTATCCTGAAGGCAGTGCCGTGTATCAGGATGACAATGCACCAATACACACAGCAAGACTGGTGAAAGATTGGTTTGATGAACATGAAAGTGAAGTTGAACATCTCCCATGGCCTGCACAGTCACCAGATCTAAATATTATTGAGCCACTTTGGGGTGTTTTGGAGGAGCGAGTCAGGAAACGTTTTCCTCCATCAGTATCACGTAGTGACCTGGCCACTATCCTGCAAGAAGAATGGTTTAAAATCCCTCTGACCACTGTGCAGGACTTAAGACGAATTAATGCTGTATTGGCCGCAAAAGGAGGAAGGAGGCCCTACACCATACTAATAAATTATTGTGGTCTAAAACCAGGTGTTTCAGTGTCATTGTCCAACCCCTGTACACCATCATTCTGTTTACTCATCACGGAAACATCACGTCTTTTTGTTGTCATCCATGCCTGTACCTGTTTTGTTCCTGCTCCCTTTTGTGAGTAATTCGCCTTGCTTTAAAATAAATTGTTTTACTTAAGATGTCTAGGTTACCAAACCTGACATTATCAGAGTGTAATCAGATTAAGAATCAGAATGTATTGCCAAGTTTGTACAGAAAATGAATTCTGAGAAAAAAAGAAATCGGAGGAAAAAGCCCTGGCCATTATTTCATGACCTTAAACTAGTAGGACAGTGACAGGATGCAGGCCATTGATTTTGAGGGATTTTACCTAGCAGTGGCCTAGTCAAATTTTGATTAGGAATATTTATCTGCTGATGATTTTCTGCTGTTATCTGTACATACCAATAAAAGTTTAAACTTGACTTGAGATGATGCAATGCGTTTAATAATGCGATCTGCTCTTAATGCACACATGACCATGTTTTTGACAATGATGATAACAGGGATAATATTGAAAACTTTAGTGTACTTTAATTTTTCCTATCCACTTTCAAAAGAACTTCTGACTCCTAACATGAAAACAAACACATTGTATCATTAAGAGCTGCACTGGCCTCAAAACACCTTCAGGTGTGAAGCTCATTAGTTGGTCTTGTAGATTGAGGAAACTCTGTAGTGAAGGAAGTGTTCACACCTGTTGTCCTTAGTGTCAGCTGATGGCACTAAAATGGTCAAATGTGTTAACTGGAGGAGAAAACAATTCAGTGGATTAAAACATGATGCAACAATAACAAGTGTTTAACTTTTTTGTTACTTTCTTTTCTGTCAGACCTTTTAAACTTTTCTTATGCAACTTGAATACCTGAGACAGCTCTTGGTTCATATGCCTAATGCATATACAGAGAAACTAATTGGGGAAAAAACAACAGACATGCATTAAAACTGTGTGTTACATTCATGGCTGCTGCACATTGCTACCATAAACTTAGAGTAAGAGGCCTAAACAAACCTTCTCCAGCTATTCAGAAATACAGTCATTATTCCTACCAAACCATTTTAGCCTTTTAATGATGCATTTAATTCTTTCTTTTTTATTCGGTCCATGTTGATCTTACAAAATAAATTTTAAAAATAATTTAAGGAATATTTTTTAAAAATTGTAAGGATTGAAATGTGTTCAAAGATATGCATACAGGCTCAAGTATATACAGTGCTGCAAATCTTTCTTACAATGGAGTTCTCATATGATGATTTCATTTGTTAGGGGATAAAAGCTATTGAAACCAACATTTCCATATTTTAAAAGAAAACACACTCTAAACTTAATAACTGGTTGTACTGCCCTTGCCATTGTAGTGGCAAAATTGTCTCATGCTTTAGGTATGGAGAAGTAATTAATTAATTAATTAAAATGTTTTCATAACCTTCCTGAATCTCTTTTGAAATTTGTAGAGGAAGGGAGTGAACTGCCAGAGCAGTTTCAGTCCAAGACAGGAGTTGATGTAAAAGTACACTCTATTGTGTCTAACTAGGAAGTTCTTTTTGCTGAAGTTGTTTCTTATCTAACTTTGTAATGTAGCACTGAAGACTGCCTTCTGTGCGCATTCACTGAAAGGTGCTTTGTGCCTTTCAAATGCTGTGAGCCTGTGAAATAAATACCCTGAAGACTAGTCTTGGGAGAAATTGATTTATTCAAGCAATATCTCACTCTATTGATAACAGATTTCACCAGTAACAGTAGCATGAGTTGTCTGTGATAACTGGCAATGAATCTTTTGAATCTTGCTGCTTTACCCAAGGGTAAAGGCTGCATGGTGGCGCAGTTGGTAGCACTGTTGCCTTGCAGCAAGAAGGTCCTGGGGTTGATTCCCGGCCGGTGGTCTATCTACATTGAGTTTGCATGTTCTCCCTGTGCATGTGTGGGTTCTTACCAGGTACTCTGGCTTCCTCCCACAATCCAAAGACAGGCCTGTTAGGTTAATTGGTCTCTCTAAATTGCCCTTAGGCGTGTGCTTGGTTGTTTGTGTGTTGCCCAGTGATGGACTGGCAACCTATCCAGGGTGTACCCCACCTCTTGCCTGCTAGAGATAGGCACCAGCTCCCCCGTGACCTACCATGGAATAAGTGGTAGAAAATGACTGATGTTTAAGATTAAGGTCATGTATATGATGGAAGAATATTTTCCATCAATTACTATGAGGGACCAAAAATTACAAGATGAAAAATAAATATGTAAATAAATAAATACACATATAAATCTATAAATAAATAAATAAATAGATACACATATACATAAATAAATACACAAATAAATGTATAAATAAATAAATAAAAGAAATAAATACACATGTAAATATATAAATGCATAAATGAATAAATATAAAAATAAATAAATACACATATAAATGTATTTATTTATCTATTTTCTCCTTCTTGTGCATTTATACATTTATTTATACTTTTATTTATTTCTTCCTACATTTATTTCTGTATTTTTACATTTCCACATTTATTTATTTTTGCTTTTCTGTCTCCGTATATTAATGAGGTGGGTGGTTCTAACATTTGTCTTCAGCACCATTGGTTAGTATTGTGTGTATGATCCTGATCCTGCTACTACTGCCTAGACTCCGGTACCGTACCGAAGTTCTTTTGGTAGGCACGACGGAGGGTTCTCTTACAGCCATTGCCAATGATTTAAGGTCATTGGCAAATTATATTGAACAAAATCACTATCTCCATTTTCGTTTTGCACATGTCATGTTGGATTTCAATCAGCTCCAAGCTGAGATGGATATGGAGGTTGACTCCACTATATTGGACAGTCTGGAGGAAGTTGGTCGCCAACTTACTTCGGTGAAGTTAGAAAGATATTTACAGATTCGGCTTTTCCAGAACAATAACTCATCTACGGAACATTGCCTCTACAAAACCAACACCTCTCTGCAACCACAGCAAGGCAGACAGTGAGCATCAATCGTATTTTCCTCAAAACGAGCCTAACAACGTGCTGGAAGACATGCATTGGCCTCTATGCAGAGATCGCTGCTCCTCAAATGCGCACTGACCGTCTGCAAATTGCAACACCAGAAAAATCTGATGGAGAAATATTCAATAAAGTTGCCAAGGAGAGGTGTATTGTCATTAAAATCATTGTATGTGTATGTGATGTCATGTTGTTCACACTACATTTCTTGGATTGGAAATTAATACTTAAAAAATTGGAATTTCCCAAAGACTATAGCCTAAATAGCCAAATATTCAGTAACATATGCATAAAATGGTCAATAACTTCACTGTAGCATGTTGTAGTGCCAACAAACTCACACATAGAGCACCTCTTCTTGAATCTTTTGAATAAACATAACATTGCCTTTATTGATGCAGACTTGCTTATACTGACAATAACTCTGTATTACAACCAAATAATATGAAACTAACTTTTCCTTTACTGTTTGCAGTGTGTCACAACTTGAGATCAGACGCCATTACATGAGCACACAAAAAAGTCTTACAGCTTGTTCATGCAATATGACATAAAATAAAATCACAATGAATAATAAAAATCCCAATATTAAAGAAGGCCTCACAGCTGCACCCAAAATCCTGTTCAACTGAATACCATTTTCTGTCTTGTTTCTTGCTTTATGAGGGAGACTGCAGTGGGAATTGCGTGCAGGCTCCACATCACTCCAACTTGCTCACTGACAAAAGAAGAATTTAACTGGAATGACATATTTTAGTTCTAGTTAGCATTTTCAATTAAACTATGATTTTATGTATAGTAGCTTCATAATATATTAATAAATAAATTAACAATGTGTTATTTGTTATATTTTGAGGAGCAAACAAGCAGTAACAGATACAGTGCCTTGCGAAAGTACTTGGCCCCCTACAACTGGTCAACTCATAATGCAAGAAACAAGACAGAAAATGGTATTCAGTTGAACAGGATTTTGTGTTCAGCTGTGAGGGCTTCTTTAATATTGGGATTTTTATTATTCATTGTGATTTTATTTTATGTCATATTGCATGAACTTTTTTGTGTGCTCATGTAATGCCGTCCGATCTCAAGTTGTGACACACTGCAAACAGTAAAGGAAAAGTTTAATATTATTTGGTTGTAATACAGAGTTATTATCAGTATAAGCAAGTCTGCATCAATAAAGGCAATGTTATGTTTATTCAAAAGATTCAAGAAGATGTGCTCTATGTGTGCTATGAGTATGTTGGCACTACAACATGCTACAGTGAAGTTATTGACCATTTTATGCATATTTTACTGAATATTTGGCTATTTAGGCTATAGTCTTTGGGAAATTCAATTTGTTTTAAGTATTAATTTCCAATCCAAGAAATGTAGTATGAAAAACGTGACATCACATACACATACAATGATTTTTTTTTACAATACACCTCTCCTTGGCGACTTTATTGAATATTTCTCCATCAGATTTTTCTGGTGGAGACGGTCCCTGCGCATTTGAGAAGCAGCGATCTCTGCATAGAGGTCAATACAAGTCTCCCAGCGCGGTGTTAGGCCCGCTTTGAGGAAAATACTCACTGTCTGCATTGCTGTGGTTGCAGAGAGGTGTTGGTTTTGTAGAGGCAATGTTCCGCTGATAAGTTATTGATCCGGAAAAGCCGAATCTGTGAATATCTTTCTAACTTTACCGAAGTAAGTTGGCGACCAACTTCCTCCAGACTGCCCAATATAGTGGAGTCAACCTCCACATCCATCTCAGCTTGGAGCTGATTGAAATCCTCCATGACCTGTGCAAAACTAAAATGGAGGTAGTCATTTTGGTCAATATCATTTGCCAATAACCTTAAATCATTGGCAATGGCTGTAAGAGAACCCTCCGTCGTGCCTACAAAAAGAACTTCGGTACCAGAATTTAGGCAGTAGTAGCAGGATCGGGATCATACACACAATTCTAACCAATGGTGCTGAAGACAAATGTTAGAACCACCCACCTCATTAACATACGGAGACAGAAAAGCATAAATAAATAAATGTGGAAATACAGAAATAAATGTAGGAAGAAATAAATAAAAGTATAAATAAATAAATGTATGAATGAATGAATGTATAAATGAAAAAATTTATAAATAAATTCATAAATAAATTCATAAATGTATAAATGCACAAAAAGGAGAAAATAAATGAGTAAATAGATAAAAAAATAGATTTATGTGTATTTATTTACATTTATATTTATTCATTTATGCATTTATATATTTGTATGTGTATTTATTTCTTCTCATATTTATCTATTTATACATTTATATGTGTATTTATTTATGTATTTATTTATACATTTATATGTGTATTTATTTATTTATATGTGTATTTACTTATTTACTTATTTTATTTTTCATTTTGTGGTCCCTCATTAATTACAACCAAGATCAATCAAATTACCATCACTGGGTGCTGATGCTTATTTTCCTCTAAAACACTTTGTTTCATTCACCTCAGATATAACTAGACTCACATGTTCCAAAAGCCGTCACTTTTGGTAAGACAATTGAATATTTTTCCAAAAGTCTTGGTGATCATCAGCATGCTTTTGGGGAAAGTTGAAATAGGCCTTTTTGCTCAGCACTGATTTTGTTTTCTTGAAACTGACCCATGGAATCCATTTTGGGCCAGTGGCCTTATTAAGTGCATTAGATGTTGTCCTAGTGCTCTCCAGTTATTCAGGACCTCCACATTCCTCAAACAAGTAACAACTCTTTTCAATAAAAAAAGAAAGTCAAGAAAAATAATTATATGAAATAGCCTTAAAAGTTAAAACGTAAAGGAAGCAAAAGGTTGGCAGTCGAGTGGGTGGGGCGGTGGATTGTGCTTGGCCTGGAGTGGTTGGCCTGCCCGGCCTGGTTACCCAGCTGATGCATGTTTCCCTCTCATGAACTGATGGGGTGGGGCTGCTGGTGCTGGCCAGATGGTTGAGCGGGCTTGACAGTGTGCTCTGTGCTCAGCTGACTGTCGTGTCCGGGGGGGGGGGGGGTCGAATCGGGGTGGTGGATTAGAGGGTGGCGTGTAGACCCCTCTTTTGTACATGGGCCCCTCTCCGGATGAGGATGGGGGGTCGTTGGGGACTGGGGTCGGGGCGGGGGGTCAGGGTCCGGGCAGGGGTCGCTCAGGTTTAGGCACCAGCCCAGGCAAGCCCAGCCCAGGTTCAGGTGCTGGGACAGTCTGCCTGTGTCCAGCCCCGGAGGGAAGTGGACCACCTCCTGGGTCCGGGGGCTAGTTGTCCTTATGGGGTATCGGCACCTGGAACTGGGAGTATAGAGTATGTATGGGGAGTGTGAGTGAGTGTATGATGTCCATTGTTGTTTCTCTTTAAGTTGGGTGTGTGGATGTGAGTGTTTTTATATGTATGCATGAGGGTTGGAATGTGATTGTGACTGTGTGTTCCTGTTTTTTGTGTCAGGTTGGGTCTTGGACTGCTCCCTCTCCTGGATCAGTTTAGCCCCACCATCAAATGTGGGGCCTATTTCCTCCCTGTCACACTACCTGCCGGTGGTTGATGTCTCTCCCGCTGCTGTACTTGTGGTTCTCAGTGTCTGGGGCTAGGTGCTTTGGTGTGTGCCGGCTCACTCCGGCTGCTTGCTGGGACCTGAACCCCTGGGCTCTGTGTGCCTCTGCTTGGGTAGGAATATGTCCCGGGGTCTCGGGTCTCTGGGTCTGTGGCTGGATCTGCTCTGGTGTAGATGGCTGCCAGCGGGGCCTGTGGGCTTGTCGCTGCAGCTCCCTGGGGCTTCTGCACTGTGGCTGCTGGGTGGTTCCCCTAGGATTCTCCCCTGCTCCTCTCTGGGGGGGTTGCAGTAGTCCCAGCAATGGTTCTCGTGGGGTTCCTGTGCTACGGGGGGCCTTTGGATTGCTGTGGCTTGGATCTCCTCCTTATCTGTCCCAGGTCCACGGGTTAAAGGTCTGTGACTCCTCACACTCGCCATTGCATATTTTTATGGAGAAACCTTGTATACACAAGCTCGCTCACACTTAGACCCACAGGTGTTTAGATTCAGGTGTTAACAGATACAAAAATGTTCTATATTGAGCCGTATTTACCAATAAATACATCTTGCATTCATAAGTACTTTGCACCTTTTGGTAAATAAGCTGTTATTATGAATGTTTCTCCTAGTGTAGAAGCAAGCAGGGTGTTATCTTGCATTCTCTTCATCCTTCTTTCTCTCCTCCATTCTTTTCTCCTTCTCTCCCCTTTTCCTTTTTGCCAAACCTCTCTCTTTTCGTGCTTCTTATTTTTTTCCTTTTCATTTCTGTCTCTGTGTCCGTAACAATTGAAATAATCCCAAAGCAGTTTCTAATAAAGTTTATTTTATGAATATCAAGCAGAGCTTAAAGCGTTAGCTGTAATGCTCCCCTTGTGAAAGTAAATCTGTTGGGCTGTTTCTTGGCACTCAGACAACAATTCTAAACGCTACTCTGCTGGACAGGACATGGTTAAAAAAAACAAAAGTTACACACAGAGGACAGCACTAAAACAATGGGATTGGTTAACTTGATCTTAGGAGATCTCTTTTTAAGTACTTTCCAAGGTGCACCTCCATGCCCCAACAATCCAAGGTCTCTCTCAGGCAGTGATGCCAGGTGAGAAATTTAGGATTATTGTACTAGAGACATAAAATTATCGTATTTTGAGGGAAATTATCGTACACTCGTCATAACCAAAATAACAAGACTGTTGATGTGTTGAATAGCGTCTAACAGGCACTCGCAGCTTTGTGGCGTCAGTACGGAATAGATTTATCAACAGCTGCAGCCCCACAGTGCTTCTTCTTCTTTTCTGTTTTTCATTCCTCAACCATGGGCGGGCGCAGTGGACTATTCAGCCAATCATGGCCGTTGTTCTGAGGCCAACGCATTGACGTCACTCGTAGGTCACGTTTAGAAAAGCACGATTGGCTGTAATTTCCAGCATCTGTTTCCGAATCCGGACACAGATGCCTTCAGGGTTCACAAAAATCTCTGACAGACATTGGCGATAGGCTGATGACAACTGATTACAACCACACATTCACGGAATGGTCAAATTATCGTACATTTGGCCTTTTTTTTAGGAATATTGATCGTACATTGTACAGAGAGCAAAATTATCGTACAAATACGATAATTATAGTACACCTGGAAACACTGCTCTCAGGGCACCAGGGTTATTATATTTCACTAAATTGAACAAAATAATGAAAAAGGAAATTAAGAAAACATTTTCGTTAACCTGAATAAATAAAAATGGTAATTAAGAGGAAAAAAACTATAACTAACTGGAACTGTATTGTGCTTTTATAAAATTACCTAAAATGTACCAAAATTATAGATATTCTGTTCTTTGCCGTGTTTATCAATTTATTTGTAAGCAGCAGTTTACGTCAGCACAGTGTGGCACTTTATAAATTACATTTTTGCTCACCAAGCTATCCCACAAAATTATGACGACAGCAAAAGTTGGGAGAAAGCTGGAGAGATAAAAGCAAGTACCTTGTAGAAACAGGTGATATCGAGACCGGGTTAAACCGGGAAGTAAACAACCATAACTGAGTGCTTTCACCGCCAACCAGGCTGCTGACCAGTTAATACACAGGGACACTGAATGCGAGAGGATGCATTGGTAACGCCTGACTGTGGGAGCCTTTAAGTTAACTGGTTACTGTAAATTGTCCTTAGGCATGAGTATACTCATGAAAGGTTGTTTGTCCTGTGTGTTTCTGTGTTGGACCAACTTCCTGTCCAAGATGTACCCCACCTCTCGCTCAATGACCGCTGCAGTTAGGCAACTGCCTGCAACCCTGCAAGGGGTAAGCATGTATAAACAAAGCATGGATGTTTTAGGCTACAAGTAAACACAGTAAAGAAAAGTCACGATTTGTTAGTGCATTAAACTCTAAAACACAATCACTATGAGTGAACAAACACAACAAAATATGTTACACTAAGTCCTTTGGTCTGGACCAATAGTGAATTTATTTTTTTCATTTGGTGCGGTTTGTTTTCACATGGTACTTTTTGCAAGTAAACTTTTACTTGTAAACAAAGCCACGCGGGTGACGATCATTGTTCCCATTGGACAGAAATGACGGGGGCAGGACAGAGCACAGACCCGGAAATTTAGGAAAACACCTGTAGACGTGCTGCGTGCAGCACCTCTGTTCTGCATATTTGTGCCGTTATTACAGCTGCAATATTATTGTGAGAGTGAAGAGCAGCTCATTCAACACAGATTTTGAGACGTTCCATTTATAATTTTGGAACCCCGTTGGAGAATGCATGCTGAACGCCGACGTTCTCTACGTGCCTTGTCCCACAACAAGCTTATCAGGTATGATTACCTTACAACACACACCTTTGCTACCGGCTACAGTGACTTTTTATGTTCAAAGAGACGTACGCTTTTTGTAGTTGGTTCGGACCGGGGCCGGTTTGTATTCAGACTATAAGTGAACCGCACGAGAGTCCGTTTGGAAGGGGACCGAGACCACCTCAAAAAGTGGGTCTAGGTCCGGTTGTTTGGTCCGAACCAGGGTTCGCTTGAGTGTATTCACACCTGCACAAAAGGTCCGAACCAACGGGGGAAATGAACTCTTGTCCGTTTAAAGCACACCAAAAGTGGCAGGTGTGAATACACCCTTACGTTACCTCATTATGGCTGTAAATGTTTTGATTGATTTGTCCATCAATAACATGGACAAAATGGTGATATTACCCTCCAGGATTAGGATTGTTAGGGTTTATAATTATATCATTTTGTTGAAACTACTGTTAGTGCTTAAATCTGCTTGTCTTAATGGTTGAGTCCTAATAACAAACATTTTGAAGAATTTTCTTGTGTTCTGACAATACAAGCTGGTCATTTTGGATGCATAATTGATTACATATTGTTTAAAACAGACTTTGGCAACAATAATCCTCCCTAACTGACTTCTGGAATGTTTTTGTACATTGTCACATCATGCAACAATGAAAACATAAATCCTGTGTTGGGCCATACAAGACTTTCAGAAATATAACGTTACATTCTGCATCCTAAAGTTTGTTGCGGCTAATGGAGGCTGTGCAGCAGTGCTTTGCTTGACGTCAGGCTTCCCCCACGGATCCCAGAGTCACTGTTAAAGCAAAGAAAATAAGGTTATTGAATCTTTCCGGCTGTGGAGGACCAAGTTAATGTTAGGTATTATTAAGTCAACTCAGAGGCAAGAACGATACAGTCAGTTTTACTTGCAGCAAGGGTAGCTCACTTTGCAGTGCAGACTACAAAGTTTTGACACCCTATCTCTTTATTTATATGCACAGTTCAACAGACAGTTCAGACAGGGTGTGTGTGTGTGAGGCTGAGAAGAGGCTGGTTCTCACAGAATGTGATTCAGCCTCTGGTGTGTGTGTGTGTGTACAAATCGATAACGGAGATCCCACACACACAGGGAGGACTGCATACCAGAGCAGGATGCAAAGCAGAGTGCAGCTGCCCTACAGCACAAAGTTTTTACATGAGTGATAACAAGTTTTCGCACCCATCCAACAGCAAGGATGGAGGAGCTCCTTCCGGACGTGCCCCATAGCGCTGCGGTCCCCATGATCCGTCTGCCCACATACTAGGTAGGAGGAGGAACCAGCTCCTCCCTGTCCAGCCCTTCGTCTGGGCCTCTTTCCAAACGGCCTACCCCTGGCCCGGCCACGAGGACTATATGGGTATGACTCCCACTAGATCGGTGGTGCCAGTTGATATACATTGGTAGGAGCTAGGTTTTACCACCCCGGAGCTGCTCAAGTGGGCAGAGATGTAACAGGAGCCATTATCCAATTTGCTCTTCTTACAGCCTCTGTAGTGATCATTTTCTTATTATGCTTTTTACTATTCCTCTTCTATCTTACTGCGGTTAATTGGGCAGTTTGAAGTTTTTTCTCTAATGCATTAGGCTGTTTCTTTTCGTGTTCTATTTGTTCTTTTTTCTCCTCCAAATATTCCTGCATGTGGCGTAACAAATGTCTGTCCCACCTCGCGTGACCAAACCTTTCTAAATCTGGGTTTCCTCGCATTGTTTTCCTTCAGGTCTTCCATCCATCAGTTTGTCTAAAATATTGATTTCCATCGAGTCACTGTTTGAAACAAGTGTCTACTGCCTCATAAAAAACATGTCATCTCAGAAAAATTAAAGCACAGAGTCTGAATTTTAGATGGGAACATGTCACACAGCGCATCTCCCATCCCCCCATTCACAGTAAAATAAGGTGTTGCGTCGCATTGATGAGAGGTGCGGGCTGCATTCTCACTAACCTGGAGATTACTACGTGTAGTGCTGCGACCCAAAAGTTGTCTGAAATCTCCCAATGCTAACGTTATACCAGCTAATAACCTAACTCATCTAACCATGGCCTCAGTAAACGGATTATTAGGGTGGATGTACGGTGGTGAAGGCGACACCTCGGTGTCTGTGTTTAGTTCCTTGTCATGCGAGCAGCTGCATTAAACGCTTCCGATTTCTCTCTGCCTTGTCCTCCACATTTTGTGCATATTTGCCCTTATTCAACACACCCTCTGACAATGTATAGGTAATTTAACATTAAAATAATATAGGACATATTGTACCAGTTCTCTGTCTCGGCTGGTTTTAGACTGAATGTAAATTATTGTGAACAAAAAAGGTTTGCAATAATTGTACTGTTTATTTTGGTTAGAAGCTGAATGAAGGACAAGGAGAAACAGAGTTTAGGACTGAAGAAAAACCATTTTGTTGAAGCAAATAATGACACATTTTTAGGTATTTAGAAAATAATTTAATCTGAAATTTGCTGACAAAAGTTTTAGCCCATTCCGAGTTAGCATTCAGGTTTTATCACTATCTTCGTCTGAGTTATACCGCTCTGCTTCCACCTGTTCCTGAACACACCAGCCTCCCACTCTCCGGTTGGCTCCGCGGTTGCTCGGACATGAGCCTCAAGTGCGCAAATAACAATTTTTTGTCTGCTCCTTTTACCTCACTGTTAGGTTATTGTGGAGCGGGATGTGAGTATATGAAACACAAGTTAAAAAGCTGATGTTTTTAAATAAAAATTTGAAGTCCAATACCATTTTGTGGCTGCATCTTTTTAATATTTCTAAATGTCTTTTATCAAGAAACCCGCCCAGGTCTAACTACGCGCCTGGTTATACGTATTTCCCTTCACTTTGACAGCATTTTCCAGACATTCTTTTACTTTATTAACGTCATGTGAATCTATATGAGCAATCCAAATACGCTGCAATTCATCTATATTGTTTTGCAAGGGGTTTCCAACCACTTCCCCTATCAACATCCTCAAACACCCTATAATACTCTTCCATGTTACTATTTGATAACTGCAGCACAGCAGCACAAAACCAACCAGTGTTCGAATCACAATGCTTGTTTCCTCAAAAGTTCCCACACAGCTCATGTGATGATGTCACCTCTCACTCGCAGCCAAACTCACACAGTCACACACACACACACACGCACACACACACACGCATACACACACACACTGTGCACAGCAAGGAGAGAAAAGGGAAGTAAAAAGAAAGCAAAGCAGATAGTTGAAACCCCTACGGTTACCAGCAACTAAGAGAAAGATTATCAGTTAACTGAGTCTAACATTTAGGTCCTGACCATGGAAGTTACTCCGACCTCAACGGCCACACTTTCTAGTCGCTTATAGACTCCGGCGGGGCAAACTGTCCTATAACTGCATCCTGTTCGAGGTGAGCGCAAACCTCCGGGTGAGCCAACCTGTTCCTAAGTCCAAACGTCACCGACTAAACTATATCCACATTTTGGGTGAGCCAAATCCCGAGTGTGGAACTCTCAGCATAATCTGTAACTCCGCGTCCGGTAGAAGGGGGGCTAGGCCAGCGACCAGCTCTGGGGCACAGAGTTTTTTATCCTAACCGCTCTTCTAAACCACCTCAGCGCGGCCCTTTAAATACACCTCAGGTTCATCACATCATACAGCGGGGAAACAGCCAAGTAAAAACCACTTACCTTCATCCCCGCTGATGATGCGATCTCCTTCGGTTATGCTCACGACATCCGGGTCACGGGACCAAATTGTTGAGGTAAAATAATGCTATCACTGATATCCTTGCGGCCTCAACCTCACCCAGTCAGGATATCGTGAGAAAGAACAGATGAAGAGCAGGAAATTAAGATTAATGCAAGTTTAATTTGGAAGATAATAAGTCCAATGATTTCTAATGTAAAATGAATATACAAAACAACACAAAGAAAGAAAATTACATGAGGCCTTATGGAGAGAGATCGCAGATTTCAGCAAAGCATGGCTGTCTTTACCCAGATGTCTCTGCCATTAGAAGTTCCAGCACATCTTTATACCATTGACTTCAAAGCTTGCTGACTGTGCCTTCCCCTTTTTGCAGTCTGGTGTTGTAAATCAGCCAAGCTTCCTTGTGGTATCTATACCATGCCCAAAAATGGCCATTTATTACTTTATTGTCCCTACAGCCAGCTTTTACTGCTTGCAGCTGCCGAGAACCTCCCAACCTCTGTTTCACCCCTGCTCCATCTCGACTCCTGCTGTGATCTGTGATCTCTCCTCAAGGCTCACTCATGTTAAATCTCAGTTTAATGTTTCCACATGCAAACTAAACTAATATCATGAAAGTGCATGATTTTAATTCTCAACACCTGCTAGCACTAAGATAGCTAAGTTCAACACAAACAAAACCAAACTTCATAAAATGAAAACGTTCAGATCATTTCACCCTACATCTCTCTCTATTACTCTGCCCAAAACCTAACCTCGTATGAACCATGCCGAGGAGTTGTCCGGGCAACAACGAAGTTTGAAGAAACATCCACTTTGAACAAAGGTTAGCTTCGCTGTTAAGGGGGGGCGGTTCGCTGTCGGGCCGACCAAGCTGCACGTTACCACAGTGTACAGTCTCTGTTGTCCTCTTTCCAGACTGGGAAAACCGCTCCACTCGGCTTCATAGAGACAGCGTCTCTGCAGGGAATTCTCTGGAACACAGTTTGCTTCTACAGGCCTCAGAGAGAAAGTCAAGCCAGGCTTGTACCTTAATTCCCGTTCATGAATGAATGTACCGGATACACAGACAGTGATTCATTTGTACTTATCTTAGTGCATATGATCGATGATTGTATGACACTTTCGGATCCAGTTGAAGAGATTATGTCTGTTTGCCAGCAAAGAGACATTAGCACGCTGGGTCTCTCTGTCCAGGTCCCTGTGTGACCCGTGTAAAAGAGAAAGACTTGTGGGAGAAGTGGGGGTTTTATATGGGCAGTGACATCATGGGAAGTCGGCTGTTACCCCCCTTCCACTTCTGATGTTGTGCTGGAAGTCGGTTAAATGTAATTTATTTTGAAAGTTCCTGGAAAGTCTGTACTGGCCTTTCATGTTGTAATCATGGCTGTGGGTCCCAACAAAGATAAAACAACATTGAGTGAGTATGAAGTCAAACCAGCAGTTAAGGCAAAACAAGAGAAAATATGGTACTGAGCAAAGCTTTGGGAGCGACCTCCACCAGGCTGCAGTCATAAAACCCCCAAAGTTGGAGCTCAGTGGAACACAAAGGGTCATAAAACTTTTAGGCGGCAACCAGTGGAAAAACACGAAGAGTGAAGACAATGGAATAGTGAGTATTCCATCATGAGATTCTAGCAGTCCAAGTTTAAGTTCACCTGAGTCTGCGCTCAGGTGTTCAAACACAGTGAGACACACACAGCTTCAAAGCGTGGCGGCTTTCAGAGTCCAACAGCAATCAAAACTTCAGTAAGACATTGCATGCACATACAACTTAGAACACATTGGACTATATGTGGTGATTCTAAATCATCCTAAAATCCTACTCTATACTGCCCAAGCTATTTCTAATAGAATCAAAACAAAACAGGATTACTTGGTGTCGTCTTCTCTGGAGCAGAGGGAGAAAGGGGGGTAGTTTGTTATGCGTACGTAACAAACTCAAAGACGGCCGGCCTTCCTCCTTTGGCAAAAGGAGGCGCTTTCCACTTGCCCAGAGCTGAGACTCGGGAAAAGGGGCCATCAAGGCAGGAGGCTAGGCAAACGCTCCTACGAGCGGAAGTGTCATAATTAGTAATATTCCATTAGAAAAAGACGACCACTGCAACTCTGCTGCCTTGGTGAGCTCTCGGTTTATTCAGTGAGCCTCTTACAGCGCAGGCTCTGTCCAAGCTGTCACTGCTTAATCCCATTAAATACATATTACCACATCTCCCCCTTTCAGTAGTGAAACAAACATGCTTAACACCAAGTGTACATCTTATGTTATGTAACAAACAAGTAGAAAGATAGCATTGCTTAACTCTAGGACGTTGGGGTAGACTACCCTCAGTCCACAGCAACATAGGGATTATTCTGCCCTCAATAGTTGCTGTTCCTATTGAGCTATGCAATCAATAACAAAGTTTTTCATTTCCATAACTCCAACCCATGGATGCATGGAACATGGAACATACAAAACACCTGAGCAGACCCCATATGTCTGTGACTAAATAAAGTGCACTCAGAACAATAACATCTAATATGTAAAAGTGAGCTAACATACATAGAATAGAGAACTCTGACCACTCAACCCCTGGACGTACTCCCACTCCTGACACCATGTCATGAATAGTAATATTCCATTAGGAAAAGATGACCACTGCAACCCTTGAACGTAACCCTCAAATCTCCTCTTGCAGTAGAACAGCCAGTAACTGGTCTCAATTGTCTCTGTTCAAGGGTTCTGTGTGAACTGACCCCAGGTGAAGGATTATTGGTTAACTCCCCCAAAGGTCCATCTGACTGCATCTGCAGTTGATCTGGTGGGTTGGCTGGCTGTGGAGTGACCTGCAGATGTCTCCGATTTCGTCGCAGCACTGCTCCGTTCTCCGTCTCCACCAGATAGGATCACGGCTCCTTGCATTTAGCGATGACATTAGGTGGTGTTTTCCAACCTTTTTCCCCATCCAATTTTATTCTGACATCCTGACCAAGTTGTAGTGTTGGAAGTGGTCATAAAAGAAACAATAAGCTGTCTTTGACTGATTGTCCTTCAGCTGGACCGGTTGTCTATCTACTGGAGTAGCTTGCAGCTTCTCCTCCAGAATCGGAAATGTAGTTCTGATCTCTCTTCCAGCCATAAGCAAAGCTAGACTCACACCTGTAGCAGCACTGGGGTTGCCCTGTAGCACATCAGGGCAAGATGTTGGTCAGGCTGCTTCAAGATGCATTTATCAGTCTGAACGGCTCGTTCAGCAGCCCCATTTGCCTGTGGGTAATGTGGGCTAGAGGTTGTGTGCATAAATACATACTCTTGGCAGAAGTCCTGAAACTCTGCTGGCTTAAACTGAGTAGCGTTGTCACTGACCAATTCTACTGGTATTCCCCATCTCACAAACATGTCTTTGAGCCAATTAATGACATCATGGCTGGACATAGAAGACGGACTAGCTGTTTCGATGTCTCGGGAATAATAATCTGTTTCTATTAGGTAATCCAGCCTTTCAAACTCACAGAGATCCGCAACTATACGCTGCCAAGGGCCCTCTGGTAGGGGTATGGTTAGTAATGGTTCACGTCTCTGAGTAGGCTTGTTTTCAATGCTAAATTTACATGATGACACAGTCCGTTTAATCTCAGTACTGATACTGGGCCACCACACTGCCATCCTTGCACATTCCCAGCACCGTGTTAGTCCTTGGTGTCCACTATGTAACTCGGCCAACACCTCAGCCCTCCCGTGCAGCAGGGATAACCAGCCGGTCCTGGTATAACACAAGGCCATCTGTTTCAGAGAGATGTGCTCTTGCAGAATAGAAAAGGTGCAGAGATGAAGGCAGCTTTACCCTGGGCAGCCATCCTTTCCTGATAAAACCTATAATCTGTTGAAGTTCATCATCATGCTGTGTAGCCATCCATATTTTACAGAGGTTTTAGGATGAGACAGCTGAGTTTGCTACGTGATCGATTGTCTTATCACCCACATGTCTCTGTGGTCTCCTGTACAAGCTGTCGGCCACCACCAGTTGCTTCTCTGAAACATGTTTAGCTTCGATGTTGAACCTTAAAAGGCGCATCAGGAACCTTTAGCACCTTGGAGCGGCTTTATCTAGGTCATAAGTGTTTATGAGCGGAACAAGTGGTTTGTGATCTGTTTGGAGGCGGAAACTGTCCCTGCACTAATCACACTCTTCCTCAATTTGTGAGGATCTCTTTTCAGTGTCGGACCGCCAGTGTCGGGAGCAAAATGGCACAGGCTTTAATCCATCCACATGTTCCTGCAAAAGTGCTGCTCCTAAGCCATAACTGCTTGCATCAGCACTGATAACAGCATCATAATATGCCAGTGTTGGAGCTGACGCTAGCATGGCTTTAACAGCAGTGAATGCTTGTTCTTGTCCATCACCCCACATCCACTTATTCTCACTTCTTAGCAGCCTGGTGATCAAGTGCAATTTGGTGGACATCCCTGGTAGGAATCTCCCTACATAGTTAGTTAATCAGGCCCAGGACCTGACGAAGTTCCTCCACATTTGTGGGACTTTGCATCCACATGAGCACTTCCACCTTAGTCGGATCTGGTTTTATGCCCTCTGCGCTGATGATGTGACACTTTGCTTTGTTCAGCTTCAACCCACTATCTTTGATAGTTCTCAGAACAACATTTAGACTGTTATCATGCTCTTGCTTAGTTGCACCATAAACAAGTACAGGTCCTTCTCAAAATATTAGCATATTGTGATAAAGTTCATTATTTTCCATAATGTCATGATGAAAATTTAACATTCATATATTTTAGATTCATTGCGCACTAACTGAAATATTTCAGGTCTTTTATTGTCTTAATACGGATGATTTTAGCATACAGCTCATGAAAACCCAAAATTCCTATCTCACAAAATTAGCATATCATTAAAAGGGTCTCTAAACGAGCTATGAATCTAATCATCTGAATCAACGAGTTAACTCTAAACACCTGCAAAAGATTCCTGAGGCCTTTAAAATTCCCAGCCTGGTTCATCACTCAAAACTCCAATCATGGGTAAGACTGCCGACCTGACTGCTGTCCAGAAGGCCACTATTGACACCCTCAAGCAAGAGGGTAAGACACAGAAAGAAATTTATGAACGAATAGGCTGTTCCCAGAGTGCTGTATCAAGGCACCTCAGTGGGAAGTCTGTGGGAAGGAAAAAGTGTGGCAGAAAACGCTGCACGAGAGGTGACCGGACCCTGAGGAAGATTGTGGAGAAGGGCCGATTCCAGACCTTGGGGGACCTGCGGAAGCAGTGGACTGAGTCTGGAGTAGAAACATCCAGAGCCACCGTGCACAGGCGTGTGCAGGAAATGGGCTACAGGTGCCGCATTCCCCAGGTCAAGCCACTTTTCAACCAGAAACAGCGGCAGAAGCGCCTGATCTGGGCTATAGAGAAGCAGCACTGGACTGTTGCTCAGTGGTCCAAAGTACTTTTTTCGGATGAAAGCAAATTCTGCATGTCATTCGGAAATCAAGGTGCCAGAGTCTGGAGGAAGACTGGGGAGAAGGAAATGCCAAAATGCCAGAAGTCCAGTGTCAAGTACCCATAGTCAGTGATGGTCTGGGGTGCCGTGTCAGCTGCTGGTGTTGGTCCACTGTGTTTTATCAAGGGCAGGGTCAATGCAGATAGCTATCAGGAGAATTTGGAGCACTTCATGCTTCCATCAGCTGAAAAGCTTTATGGAGATGAAGATTTCATTTTTCAGCACGACCTGGCATCTGCTCACAGTGCCAAAACCACTGGTAAATGGTTTACTGACCATGGTATCACTGTGCTCAATTGGCCTGCCAACTCTCCTGACCTGAACCCCATAGAGAATCTGTGGGATATTGTGAAGAGAACCTTGAGAGACTCAAGACCCAACACTCTGGATGAGCTAAAGGCCGCTATCGAAGCATCCTGGGCCTCCATAAGACCTCAGCAGTGCCACAGGCTGATTGCCTCCATGCCACGCCGCATTGAAGCAGTAATTTCTGCCAAAGGATTCCCGACCAAGTATTGAGTGCATAACTGTACATGATTATTTGAAGGTTGACGTTTTTTGTATTAAAAACACTTTTCTTTTATTGGTCGGATGAAATATGCTAATTTTGTGAGATAGGAATTTTGGGTTTTCATGAGCTGTATGCCACAATCATCCGTATTAAGACAATAAAAGACCTGAAATGTTTCAGTTAGTGTGCAATGAATCTAAAATATATGAATGTTACATTTTCATCATTACATTATGGAAAATAATGAACTTTATCACAATATGCTAATATTTTGAGAAGGACCTGTATGTCATCCATCACTACAACGACACCCCTGTGCCCGGTTAAAAGTGTGGATGACTCTCTCTGGAGCTGACGTGATTCCAAATGGCAGCTGTTGGAGACAGAATCTACCAATAGGGGTTATAAAAGTTGTAAACCTTCTGCTGCTTGCATCTAACGGGATCTGCCAAAACCCACATGAGGCATCTGAAGTGGAAAACACTTTAGCCCCAGCCAGTCTGTGGGTTGTGTAACCTCCTCTATTACCCCCATGTCTAGCATATGCATCAGTTCCGTCTCAACTTTGGAGAGGAGGGGAAAGTCTAGCAGCACCACATCGTGGTATGGCTCTACATTTGGTTTCAGCAGTATTTTAACAGGTTCACATTTAAGCAAGCCAATCTCCCCAAAAACATTGCTTAACAGATCTGTATTTATGTTGTTTATTCTTTTGACCAAACCCATCCTGCCCCCCAGCAGGTTGTGAGCATAAGGTCCCTTTATAACAGTGACACAGAACCGGTATCTCTGTCCTTTAAACTGACTGGTGTCCAGAAATTTGCTCACACACTGTACTTCTCCCCCTGGGGTGGTAACAAGTGGCATTTTATTCGCCATGACTAACTTCATGCTTTTTGGCAGCCTGCGGAAGGTAGTCTGTGACATCACCTGTGTTAATTTTAAACTTGACATTACATCCATTTATGGGACACTCAACAAGCCACTCATTTTCTGAATCTGACTGCTCAATTATAGCTGGCTTTGTATCAGTCACTGCTCCAAGGAAAAACATGTCTTCACCATCTGCTAAATTCTCAGCATCCACAGTCACCTCTTTCAACATTCTTGTTTTTCAGATTACTTCGAAATGCCCAATTTTATTGCACTTTCTGCACTTTTTGTTTCTTGCTGGGCAGGGCTGTGTTTTGCCATGTCGTCTATTATAGCTAAAACATGGAATGGGTTGTTTGAACTCACCGTGCTGCCGTTTTCCCTGCCAATTCTCTTTTTATTAGCAGGAGTCTGAAACTGCCGTCTCGTATGACTCATGCCATCCACAGCATGTTCCACCCACAGACTTATGGTCTGCAGCTTGATTTGCTCACTCTGGCGTGCAATTTGAATAGCTCTTTCAAGTGTGAGATCTGGCTCGAGCTGTAACCCTTGAGAAACATCATGGTCCAAAATGCCAATCATAGTCTATCTCTGATTTGTTTTTCTTTGGTCCCTCTGAACTCACAATACTGTGCCAGCTCGTATAGGCTTCTTATAAAAGCTTCAACTGATTTTCCAGCTTTCTGCACCCTCTTGTGAAAGCATGCTCTGTCGTGGATAATGTTCCTTTTAGGCACAAAGTAGTCACAAAATTTCGCCATTACCGTCATGTAGTCAAACTCAAGACGGGTCGCTGCCAGGCGGGTGAAGTCAAACTGTCAGGTGGTCCAAACTTTGCCATCTCTCACTTGGTAGGCATCCCACTCCTGACACCATGTCATGAACAGTAGTATTCCATTAGGAAAAGACGACCACTGCAACTCGGCTGCCTTGGTGAACTCTTGTTTATTCCATGAGCCTCTTACAGCGCATGCTCTGTCCAAACTGTCACTACGGAAGACCGTTAATTACATATCACCACAGGAAGAGGAGGAAGGAGGGCAAGGATTCGTCACGAAACAATGCGAGGAACCGGTCAAGTCGCCAGAGTCATAGTCGGACATGACGCGGCTGATCATCAAAGCTCAGCTGAAGAGCAGGTGATTCTGCATATGAAGGTCTTTTAAAGCGAAGCCTGGAGGGATGATTGGCTGAAGAGGAATGTGGATCAGGAGCTGATTGGTTGGAGCAGAGAACGTGGTGGAGTAATTAGACGGAGCCGGAAGTGGAGGTGAGTCTTCCAAGTTCAATTTTCGTCAAAACTCCATTTCGTATAGCATAGGGAGAAAGAAAATACATATAAAAATATAAGATTAAATTAACTGCTATTTTCAGAATCAGAATCAGCTTTATTGCCAAGTTTGTACATACAAACAAGGAATTTGACTCCGGTACACTTTGCTCTTTGGCTTTGTTTTTGCATTACAGAATATACATATTTACAATGTACAATATACACACATATAAATAAAAAGGTGCATTTGCAAGATCTGTATGCTGTTGTTTTGTACTCTATTGAATGTTCAGCAGAGAAACAGCCTGGGGGAAGAAACTGTCTCTGTGGCTGCGGCTGGTTTTAGTGAACAGTGCTCCGTAGCGGCGGCCTGAAGGTAAAGCTCTGAACAGTTTATGTGCAGGGTGTGTGGGGTCTGCAGAGATTTCAGCAGCTCTATTCCTGACCCTAGCCCAGTATAAGTCCTGGATGGAGGGAAGGTCAGCCTTCGTTATTCTCTCTGCAGTCCTGATTATTCGTTGCAGTCTGGACCAGTCCTGTTTTGTTGATGAGCCAAACCACACTGAGATGGATGAAGACAGGATGGATTGAAAGATGGCAGTGTAGAAGATGACCAGCAGCTCCTGTGGAAGGTGTAACTTCTTGAGTTGCCTCAGGAAGTATAGTCTCTGCTGGGTCTTCTTTCGAACAGTGTCTATGTGCGAAGACCATCTCAGGTCCTCAGAGATGGTGGTTCCTAAGAACCTGAAGTGGTCGACGGCTGATACAGTGTTGTTGAGGATGGTGAGGGGGTGTATGGGGGTGGTGTTATCCGAAAGTCCACCACCATTTCCACAGTCTTGAGTGGGCTTAGTTCAAGGTAGTTTTGACCACACCAGTGTACCAGCCGATCCACCTGCTGTCTGTATGCAGACTCATCACCGTCCTGGATCAGTCCAATCACAGTGGTGTCATCTGCAAACTTAAGGAGTTTCACGGACGAGTCCGCTGAGGTGCAGTCATTTGTGTACAGGGAGAAGAGGAGTGGGGATAGAACACACCCCTGGGGGCACGAGTACTTATTGATATGGTTCGGGAGAAGATGCTCCCCAGTCTCACCTGTTGCTGTCGGTCCGTCAGGAAGCTGTTGATCCACTGACAGGTGGAGGCTGGGACGTTGAGCGGGGTGAGCTTCTGGTGGAGGATGTCTGATATGATGGTGTTGAAGGCCGAGCTGAAGTCTACAAACAGGATCCTGGCGTATGTCCGTGGGTGGTCAAGGTGTTGCAGGATGAAGTGTAGACCTAAGTTAACAGCATCATCTGCCGACCTGTTTGCTCGGTAAGCAAACTGCAGGGGGTTCAGCAGGGGCCCTGTGATGTCTTTCAGGTGGTTCAACACCAGCCGCTCAAAGGATTTCATGACCACAGACGTCAGGGCTACAGGCCTGTAGTCATTTAGTCCTAGGATGGTGGGTTTCTTGGGTACTGGGATGATGGTGGATCGTTTGAGGCAGGAGGGGACCACACACTTCTCCAGTGATTTGTTGAAGATCCGGGTGAAGATCGGAGCGAGTTGATTTGCACAGGTTTTCAGGCATGATGGGGAGACGTTATCAGGTTCTCCAGCTTTCTTTGTTTTCATGCACTGAAAGAGCCTGTTTAGAAAGAGCCTCGGAGATCTTTAGTGCAGGCAGAGGATCTGAAGGTATGGGGTTGGTTACTTTATGGGAGGAATTTGTTCCTGAATGGGATGTGGAGGAGATGGTTTGAGGTGTGAATGGCTTCTTGTCATGTCTGCAGTAGAAGCCATTCAGTAAAGATGTGGTTATAATTTCAATAAATATTTTGTAAGTGTGGGACCTAAACTGGCAGAAAATATCCCTGATCCTACAACAGCTGTGGCTCTGAAAATTTTTTTATTTAGTAGAAATCCTTATTCAATGTTTCTCACATCAGTGGGAGAAAGAGAAATTCTAGAAATTATCAATGAATGCAAAGACACATGGTCAACTGACAGTGATGGTATTGATATAACAATAATTAAGAAAGAAATTAGGAAATTTTTCAGCCTCTGACTTACATCTGTAATCTGTTTCTCGGCTTCCACAATTTTCCAAAATTTGGAATTCGAAAAAAAATATTTGTGGGAAGATTGGATACATTCACCAAGGAACATACAACTCTCTGAAAGTCAATATAGATTTAGATCACAAAGATCCACAGCAATGGCAGTCCTTGCATTAATAGAGGAAGTCACCAGCTCCTTAGACAAAAATAAATTTGCTGTTGGTGTATTTATCGATCTCAAAAAAGCATTCGACACAATAAATCATAAAATAATAATCAAGAAATTGGAGCGCTATTAGGGGAGCAGTCCTATGCTGGATGAAAAGCTATGTAAGCAACAGGTAATTTGGACAAATGGGTGACTGCCAGTCATCATGCTTGGACATTGTTTGTGGTGTCCACGAGGGGTCAGTATTGGGACCAAAACTCTTTATTCTTTATATTAATGACACGAGTAAAGTTTCAAAAATATAAACATTTGTTCTGTTTGCAGATGAAACTAATATTTTTTGTACAGGGGATAAGTTGCAGCAGGTCTTGGCTGAAATCAACCTAGAGTTATGTCAACTAAAGATATAGTTTGATTTTAATAAATGATCATTAAACTTGGATAAAACTAAGTTTATGTTGTTTGGAAACTGCAAAAGCAAAACAAATTTGCAAATCCTAAAATATTATGTGATTTTGGAGAGAGTAAATATAATTAAGTTTTTGGGAGTAATGATAGATCATAAGATTTGCTGGAAACATTCAATCTAAAATATCCAGAAGTATCGGCGTTCTCAGCAAAGCAAAGCATATTCTAAATCATGCTGCTCTTCACATTCTATACTGTTAACTTATTTTGGCTTATTTAAGTTATTGTGTTGAAGTATGGGGCAACACCTATAAGACCTTGCTGCAACCATTATGCACATTACAAAAATGAACCGTGAGAATGGTTCATAAGGCAAGTTTCCATGACCATACCAATTTATTATTTTTAGAGCCGTGCCTCCTCAAACTCCCAGATCTGGTAGAATTTCAAACAGCACAGCTGATATAAAGCTATATAGCAGATATACACTGCTGATATAAAGCTATATAAAGCTAGAAATAACTACCAGAAAATATTAAAAAATTGTTCACTGATAGCGTGGGGGGCTATGATTACACGGAAAACCTCAACTTCAGAGAATGTGCATTTCAGTCAGTGGCGTGAGGGTTTGAAGTAAACTCCATAAAGTGCTGAAACAAAGTCCAAGCATGAGTGTGTTTAAGAAAAGGCTCAAACTGGTTATTTTTTTGGGAGCTGGCGGTCTGATCATTGAGCTAAAATAACTAAAACAAAACTCAGAGAATTCTCTCATCAAACAGCCCTTACGAGAGGGGAACTTTTATTCTTCAAAAAGCACACAGAATCATCTTCATCAAAAATTTCAGAAGTCACCCTGCCCTCAGTCTTTATGGGGCAGTTTTTATACAGATACAAAGCATTAGTGTGTATTGCATCCTGGTCAATTGACATCATCATACTCATTTACGTAACATTCTTTGGCATATTGTTTTCTCTACTTTTTCCGAGAATACACTCCGGCCCAACATCTGGAAAACATCAGATTGGCGTACGTGACATTTTATAATAACACTCTCATGACTTTATCTGGATGCAAACTCTCAGGTCAAATTGACCTGGCAGAGTCACAAGATTTCCTGGCTGCCTGCCATAACAAGCTCCTTTGTCTTTCCTCTCGCCAACAACGTTTCTCTAATATAATCAGTTTTTCCAGACAGACAGCTTGCATGTCTCCACTCAAAGTGAATTTATCACAGAGTTCGTTTTATTATGGTAAAGACACTAATAACACTTTTTTGATCTAGTTAAACAGAGCTTCACGCTTCCACATACAGGGGTTGGACAATGAAACTGAAACACCTGGTTTTAGACCACAATAATTTATTAGTATGGTGTAAGGGCTCTTTTTGCGGCCAATACAGCGTCAATTCGTCTTGGGAATGACATATACAAGTCCTGCACAGTGATCAGAGGGATTTTAAGCCATTCTTCTTGCAGGATAGTGGCCAGGTCAGTACGTGATACTGGTGGAGGAAAACGTTCCCTGACTCGCTCCTTCAAAACACCCCAAAGTGGCTCAATAATATTTAGATCTGGCGACTGTGCAGGCCGTGGGAGATGTTCAACTTCACTTTCATGTTCATCAAACCAATCTTTCACCAGTCTTGCTGTGGGTATTGGTGCATTGTCATCCTGATACACAGCACCGCCTTCAGGATACAATGTTTGAACCATTGGATGTACATGGTCCTCAAGAATGGTTCGGTAGTCCTTGGCAGTGACGCGCCCATCTAGCACAAGTATTGGGCCGAGGGAATGCCATGAAATGGCAGCCCAAACCATCACTGATCCACCCCCATGTTTCACTCTGGGCAGCCCGGCCATGTATATTGACCTTGTGGAGCTCCCGACGGACAGTTCTGGTGGAAAAAGGAGAGTTGAGGTGCACATTTAATTCTGCAGTGATTTGGGCAGCCATGGTTTTATGTTTTTTGGATACAATCCGGGTTAGCACCTGAACATCCCTTTCAGACAGCTTCCTCTTGCGTCCACTGTTAATCCTGTTGGATGTGGTTTGTCCTTCTTGGTGGTATGCTGACATTACCCTGGATACCGTGGCTCTTGATACATCACAAAGACTTGCTGTCTTGGTCACAGATGCGCCAGCAAGACGTGCACCAACAATTTGTCCTTTTTTGAACTCTGGTATGTCACCCATAATGTTGTGTGCATTTCAATATTTTGAGCAAAACTGTGCTCTTACCCTGCTAATTGAACCTTCACACTCTGCTCTTACTGGTGCAATGTGCAATCAATGAAGACTGGCTACCAGGCTGGTCCAATTTAGCCATGAAATCTCCCACACTAAAATGACAGGTGTTTCAGTTTCATTTTCCAACCCCTGTATATACTGAACAAAAAAGTGTGAAACAACTGAAAATATGTCTTATATTCTAGGTTCTTCAATGTAGCCACCTTTTGCTTTGATTACTGCTACGCACACTCTTGATTACGCATTCTGTTGATGAGCATCAAGAGGTAGTCACCTGAAATGGTTTTCACTTCACAGGTGTGCCCTGTCAGGTTTAATAAGTGGGATTTCAAGCCTTATAAATGGGGTTTGGACCATCAGTTGTGTTGTGTAGGAGTTGTGTAGGAGGCGGATACAGTACACAGCTGATAATCCTACTGAATAGACTGGGTTCAATTGTTAGGATTAATTGGAATGTATGTACCTGACTGTTGTGAAGTGCCTTGAGACAAAATGTGTTGTGAATTGGCGCTATATAAATAAAACTGAATTGAATTGAAATTGAATTGTTAGAATTGTATTATGGCAAGAAAAAAGCAGCTAAGTAAAGAAAAACGAGTGGCCATCATTACTTTAAGAAATGAAGGTCAGTCAGTCTGAACAACTGGGAAAACTTTGAAAGTGTCCCCCAGTGCAGTCACAAAAACCATCAAGCGCTACAAAGAAACTGGCTCACATGAGGACCGCTCCAGGAAAGGAAGACCAAGAGTCACCTCTGCTGTGGACGATAAATTCATCCAAGTCACCAGCCTCAGAAATCGCAGGTTAACAGCAGCTCAGATTAGAGAACAGGTCAATGCCACACAGAGTTCTAGCAGCAGACGCATCTCTAGAACAACTGTCTGATGGTCTGATGATTCCAAGTTTGAGATCTTTGATTCCAACCACCGTGTCTTTGTGTGGCACAGAAGAGATGAACGGATGGACACTACATGCCTGGTTCCCACCGTGAAGCATGGAGGCGGAGCTGTGATGGTGTGGGGGTGCTTTGCTGGTGACACTGTTGGGGATTTATTCAAAATTGAAGGCACACTGAACCAGCATGGCTACCACAGCATCTTGCAATGCTATGCTATTCCATCCGGTTTGCGTTTAGTTGGACCATCATTTATTTTTCAACAGGACAATGATCCCAAACACACCTCCAGGCTGTGTAAGGGCTATTTGACCAAGAAGGAGAGTGATGGGGTGCTGCGCCAGATGACCTGGCCTCCACAGTCACCGGACCTGAACCCAATCGAGATGGTTTGGGGTGAGCTGGACCGCAGAGTGAAGGCAAAAGGGCCAACAAGTGCTAAGCATCTCTGGGAACTCCTTCAAAACTGTCAGCTGTGTACTGTATCCACCTCCTGCACAACACAACTGATGGATCCAACCCCATTTATAAGGCTTGAAATCCCACTTATTAAACGTGACAGGGCACACCTGTGAAGTGAAAACCATTTCAGGTGACTACCTCTTGAAGCTCATCAACAGAATGCCAAGAGTGTGCAGAGCAGTAATCAAAGCAAAATGTGGCTACTTTGAAGAACCTAGAATATAAGACATATTTTCAGTTGTTTCACACTTTTTTGTTCAGTATATAATTCCACATGTGTTAATTCATAGCTTTGATGCCTTCAGTGTGAAGCTGCAATATACATAGTCATGAAAATAAAGAAAACTGTTTGAATGAGAAGGTATGTCCAAACTTTTGGTCTGTACTGTATATATATATATATATATACATATGTGTGTGTGTGTATACATGTGTGTCGTATATATATGTATGTATATGTATTAGAGGTCGACCTACAGGTTGGCTGGCTGATGTTTTAGGCCGATGTTTGCGTCTTTCTCTTTTATCGGCAATGCCGTTACGTGCATGTGTTCGCCACTCCATTAGCTGCATTCAGCTATGCCTTGAGATCACGTGAAGCGCGTGCATTGCTGCCTCCTCCCTGGCAGAGAGCAGCGGAATGAGTGGCAACGGCAACAAGAAAAAGTTTTCAAATTTTAATGTATGTTTAAATGTCTAATTTAGCTGTATCTGCACTTTGAAAGTAAGTCTCTCTCTCACTGTTACCGTGATGGAACCAAGGCGTGTCTCCTTTTCTCTCTGGTGAATGGGCTGAGAAGTTAACAGAGCGGTGTGTTTTTTACTTTCTCTTTTGCTCTGCCACTGAAATTACCACGTCAACGTTAAGCCTATAGGAACAGTCAGTGTGTGCGTGTTGACATGGAGAATCATTTATGCACATGAAAACAATTCCAATCATTATGCATTCAGCATTTAACTTTACATAAACCTATGTCAAAATGTAGTCTGACAGCTGATTGTTAATGTTAGCTGGCTAAACACAATTTTTTCCCAGTGGCAAAGATTGGCTAACCGTTAGCAGTTGATGTCCGATGGCTCCGCAGCAAACCACTCAAAGCTTGGGCAAGAATCCACTGCCACTGCCACCATGTTTAAGTGTGGTTGTCATGGAGTGACATTTTGGACTTGTTGGTTTATTTTGTAATTTTGATTCTCCTTATGGCTCTTTGTTTATTTCTTAAGTTATTGTTTCTATGTTAACCTCTAGTTTCTCTGTTTACTTTACTTCATAGTTATTCTAGTTCTTTATTTCTTCCCCTGATTTATTCTCTTGCTTAGTTTGTGTTTTCTGTTTCAGTCCTTTCACCCATCCTCAGCCTTTGTATTTGTTTCACCTGTTCCTTGTCACACCTGTTCCCTGTTTCTTTGATTACCTGCCTTTTGTAACCCTCTCTGTGCTCTGTGTATATTAGTTGTTCTGTTTGTTTAGTTCGTCGCTGGTTCCTTGTTTCTATGTCGGTGATGTCTATGCTTCGTTTATGCTACGTTTCTATGCTACGTTTCTATGTCTATGCTTTGTTCATGCTTCGTTTATGCTATGCTTTGGATACCTATGCTTCGTTTGGACTATGCTATGCCTTGCTATGAGTTCCTGCAGGTTTGCGCAAGTTTTTGATCTAGTCCTTGTTTCATCCCTGCAGTGTGTTTTGTTACCTTTTGGACTTTTATGAATAAACAAGGAAGTAACTATGATGCGGCTACCGAGCTCTTGTCTGCGCTTTGGTCCGACCCACAGTCCTCCCCCGACATTAGGAACCAGCCAAAAAGAGGACCAAGCAGAACCAGAGATGATTACCTTGTTTGAGTATTTCCGACGTGCCGCGGAGAAGAGCGCACGTCAGGATCAGGAGGAGAGAGAGCAGCGGTCACCGTTTTGGGGCACAAGACTGGCTAGGCCTCTTCCGGGTAACGGTCCGCTGCGTCACAGACCCTCTCCTCATCCCCGGAGTAAGTCACTAGCTCCAGTCTACTTTTCCTCCTCGTTTTTGGAGCCAGAGTTGCCTGCAGCGCACTCTCCCAGTTCGGAGCCTGCCCCATCTCGTCGGAGATGTCGCCGGCGCCGCAAGCAGTATGCAGCAGCAGCAACGCCTGAGCTTGTCACGTCCACTGCTGCAGCAACAGTAGCGCCTGAGCTCTTCACGTCCGCAGTAGCACCTGCAGCAGCAGCAACGCCTGAGCTCTTCACGTCCGCAGCAGCAGCAACGCCTGAGCTCGTCACGTCCACAGCTTCAGCAACAGTAGCGCCTGAGCTTGCTACGTCTGCAGCAGTAGCAGCAGCAGTAGCAGCACCTGAGCTCGTCATGCCCTCTGCTGGTCTCCGGTCGTCGGTGCGACCTCCTGCTCCGCCATGGGTTCAGGCCGGGTTGCAGGAGATCAAGAAGGAACTTATGAAGTCACGTTGCCTAGAGTGTGTTCCTCACTTGATTAGCAATCCTCAGGATCTGGTTGACGTGCACACTATCTTACTAGATGAGTTTCTTGCAGAGGGATGGCTAGACGCTCCAGCTCCACTCTCCGCTGGAGGTCCCTTCGATCCTCTTCTCGTGGCCGTTAAGGCAGCCATGCCTCTGGACTCACAGCATGGAGCTAAGCCTACAGAGCCTCAGCCGGCCGTCGCCGGATATACAGAGCCTCAGCCGGCCGCCGCCGGATCTACAGAGACTCAGCCGGCCGTCGCCGGATCTACAGAGCCTCAGCTGGCTGCCGCCGGATCTACAGAGCCTCAGCCGGCCGCCGCCGGATCTACAGAGCCTCAGCCGGCCGCCGCCGGATCTACAGAGCCTCAGCCGGCCGTCGCCGGATCTACAGAGCCTCAGCCGGCCGTCGCCGGATCTACAGAGCCTCAGCCGGCCGTCGTCGGGTCTACAGAGCCTCAGCCGGCCGCCGCCAGGTCTACAGAGCCTTGACAGTGGTTTCTTCATAAAAACAAGGAGTCCATAGTTTTTGCTCTGGCCTAACGACGCAGGCATTTATTCAAAATGACTCAAGCACAAACTCTATTGGTGGTGTGGAGATATATTGTGTGTGCATCATTATTATTACTATGTCCATAACCAGTGTGGGAAATAAAATGTGTAACATGTGTTAGTATAAGACATTATGTATTGTGTGGTCTGCAGAAGTATTTTTCACAGGGGTATGGTGAAGTGGAAAATAACTGAAAACTGCCTGTGTGTGTGAAAATTGGTGATAAGTGTTACTCCCTGCTTATATCAGTAGATACGGGATGCAGCTGGTGGACAATGCCTGTCTAAATATTGTCTGCCGGAACAATGAGTACGTGACTATGTGTAGAAAATATTGTAAACAAGGGCGCTGCCCATTTTTCGTGTGTGTTTTAATAAAAGAGATGAGCCCAGTCGGGAGAGTCAGAAGAAGTCTCGGTGTATCCTACCTACATGAGCTTCTCTCACTGGGCCCAGGTATTTTTGAATGACATACAGCTGTCTCCGTGTGATTTATTCTAATGTGTTGTGAATTCCTCCAGGTTACGGTGAATAAACGAACGCGCAGAAGGCCCCTTTAAAGGGGTACTTCAACAGTGGACATTGGCCTGTTCTCCGGCTTACTTAACTACATAGCCCTTGTTCACCCATAGTGGTGGGTCGGATCTGAACATACATTGCAACATTACATATTGTTCATCATCATCAATATCGCTCTCTCTGTGTGTGTGTGTGTGTGTCTGTGTGTGTTCATCTCCCTCTCTCTGTGTATCCGTCTTTGACAGTTTCCTTAGGCCTAATAGTGAAAAAAAACACTACAGTTCATTTTTTTTATATTGCTATACCAAAGGTCTAAGGAAAGTAATATGCACTACAAAGGCCTCATGCTGCCTCAAGCGCATAAACATTAAAGTGTTAAGATTGTTTTTATTGTTATATATTTAAATGTTCTTCCTTGTTTGCTATACATTGTTATAGGTTTTGTTTGGATAACAAATGTTTCTTTTTGTTAAAATTGCGACTTGTGTAACATTTGTTATCATTATGTCATTTCTATCATGTAAATGGAGGTAGAAAAAGAAAAATCGGCCCAAAAATGTCCCAAAAGTATTGGCAGCACATATAGAGTATCGGCTAGACTGATGTCAAAAATAATCAGTGTTGGGCTTAAAACTAATATGTATATGTATGTGTATATACATGTATATAATGATCATATATCTATCTATATATATACAGGGGTTGGACAATGAAACTGAAACACCTGTCATTTTAGTGTGGGAGGTTTCATGGCTAAATTGGACCAGCCTGGTAGCTAGTCTTCATTGATTGCACATTGCACCAGTAAGAGCAGAGTTTTGCTGTTCAATAATGTGAGAGCTAATCTCACACCTTTCTATTTTGTCCTAATACCATCTCCTTACTGGGCTGGTATTCACAGGACAACCCTTAACAGACCGAAATATTATTTGATAAAATATTAAAACATTAATATTAAATATTAATTAATATTCTCAGATTCATAATCCCAACAGGTTTAAGATAAAACATTTGAGGTGTGACAGGAAAGCTGTGGGTCAACAGAGGATGCTGAACTTGTTTCTGAACTGAACCTACTAAGGAATTTGATTAGTTCATTGGCTCTGTACAGACATCCATCGGTCTGATCATCCTTCTGCTTGAAGCCTGTGATCTTCTTCATACCTGACCACACATCTTTGATATTGTTTTGCTGGAGCTTACTCTCTAGCTTATTCTTATACACCTCCTTTCTGTCTCTTATCTTGACTTTAAGTTGCTTCTGTACACTACTCAATGATTCCCTGTCTCTCTCTCTGAAGGATCTTGTTTTCTTATAAAGAAGGTCCTTCATGTCACTGGTGATCCAGGGTATGTTACTGGGGAAGCATCTCACAGTTCTGGTGGGGGTGGTGCTGTCTACACAAAACTTCATATACAGGTTCTTCTCAAAATATTAGCATATTGTGATAAAGTTCATTATTTTCCATAATGTCATGATGAAAATTTAACATTCATATATTTTAGATTCATTGCACACTAACTGACATATTTCAGGTCTTTTATTGTCTTAATACGGATGATTTTGGCATACAGCTCATGAAAACCCAAAATTCCCATTTCACAAAATTAGCATATCATTAAAAGGGTCTCTAAACGAGCTATGAACCTAATCATCTGAATCAACGAGTTAACTCTAAACACCTGCAAAAGATTCCTGAGGCCTTTAAAACTCCCAGCCTGGTTCATCACTCAAAACCCCAATCATGGGTAAGACTGCCGACCTGATTGCTGTCCAGAAGGCCACTATTGACACCCTCAAGCAAGAGGGTAAGACACAGAAAGAAATTTCTGAACGAATAGGCTGTTCCCAGATTGCTGTATCAAGGCACCTCAGTAGGAAGTCTGTGGGAAGGAAAAAGTGTGGCAGAAAACGCTGCACAACGAGAAGAGGTGACCGGACCCCGAGGAAGATTGTGGAGAAGGGCCGATTCCTGACCTTGGGGGACCTGCGGAAGCAGTGGACTGAGTCTGGAGTAGAAACATCCAGAGCCACCGTGCAGAGGCGTGTGCAGGAAATGGGCTACAGGTGCCGCATTCCCCAGGTCAAGCCACTTTTGAACCAGAAACAGCGGCAGAAGCACCTGACCTGGGCTACAGAGAAGCAGCACTGGACTGTTGCTCAGTGGTCCAAAGTACTTTTTTCGGATGACAGCAAATTCTGCATGTCATTCGGAAATCAAGGTGCCAGAGTCTGGAGGAAGACTGGGGAGAAGGAAATGCCAAAATGCCAGAAATCCAGTGTCAAGTACCCACAGTCAGTGATGGTCTGGGGTGCTGTGTCAGCTGCTGGTGTTGGTCCACAAGGCAGAGAAACAGAAAGATGAAGCAGAGCAAGAATGAGACTGAGAGGTTTTTTTTTATAAAGTTTTTTTGGCACTAGAGGCCTTTATTTTTGATAGTAGGCAGACAGGAAGGACGGGAAAAGATAGGGGGAGACATTTGGCAAAGGTCGCTGGGTCCAGGACTCGAACACAGGACGGCCGCTTCAAGGACTATTGCTCCTATATGTGTGGTCGCGCGCTAACCCCTACACCACCAGCACCGTGCACTAAGAGAGGTTTTATACTGAGAAGTGAGAAGATTGCCATTAGGCTGCAGGTGAGTCAAGGATCCAGCAGAGAAGAATGAGACTAAGAGAGCTTACATACAGAGAAGTGAGAAGAATGCCATTAGGCTGCAGGTGAGTCAATCAGGTTATAATGAGAAACACCTGAGGCAGAGCGAAAGCAGGGAGCTTAGAGAGGGAGACAAGAGAACAAAGAAGCACTGATCCAGGAGTACTTTCTATGGGAAAGAGAAGTAAATGTTAATGGATGTAGCTCCTTTAGTCGTTTCACCTAGAAAGAAAGAACAGATAAACTCTGAGCCAACTTTCAAGGTTAGAATCTGAAAGAGAGCACATAGAGTTAGTCACAGTAAAATCTCAGTCAATTGCCATGTCTAGGAGAGAGAAAGGGTTAAACACTGAAAGACAGGGCCATGTGGATCATCGGTAGAGGGTGAGCATTAAGTTGTTGCCAGCAGAAGCTTGGACGATGCCCCTCTCCAGAAAGGTGTCACAGGTAGACACAGAGTAAGGCCAGGTGTAGCTTCTAGGAAGAGAAAAGAGAGAGAACAAAGTTAAAAGCTGATATCACAGCAAATAATGCAAAATTGGAGAGTAGTGTGAGAATGTAGCGAAGAGGATGATTAATGAATTAATGAATAATGATCACATGAAAATGAACTGAAGAATACAAGAACTAAGAGAACATAAAGAACATGGAGAAAATAGACACAAAGAAACCCAAAAACTCAAACACCTGAGGAGCATAAAACATTAAGCTGTTAGAGGTATTAATATTGATGCTTTTGAAGCATCTGGTACTGGTACTAAATGTACTGTTTGAAAGGATAATGTAGATCACATCAGTGTTTGTTCAATATTTATCCTAGAGTCGTCTTAGTCGTTCAGACCGACCGCGATTTCAGCAAATTGTTCGCCTCATTCGTGTGCTGTCGCTCACCTGACATTTCACCAGCAATTCGCGTGGCCAATGGCCGACAACCCTTTTAGGACCTACTGCTCCGCGTCGGGGGACGAATCAGCCTCCGGGACATCAACTACAGGCGCCCGGCCGTGTATATTGACCCTGTGGAGCTTCCGATGGACAGTTCTGGTGGAAACAGGAGAGTTGAAGTGCACATTTAATTCTGCCGTGATTTGGGCAATGAAGACTGGCTACCAGGCTGGTCCAGTTTAGCCATGAAACCTCCCACACTAAAATGACAGGTGTTTCACTTTCATTGTCCAAACCCCGTAGGTCTACAAAGAGAATCATCAGGGCCAACCTTCCCTCCATCCAGGACATATACAGGTCTAAATTTAAGAAAAGGGCAGCTAACATCTCTGCAGACCCCAGACACCCCTCGCATAAACTGTTTAGGCTTTTATCTTCAGGTCGGCGCAACAGAGTATTGTTTGCCAAAACCAGCTGCAACAGAGACAGTTTTTTCCCCCAGGCTGTTTCTCTGATGAACACTTGACAGTTAGAGTTCCACAACAACACCTTGCATACTTGGTCGAATCCTACAAAATACAGTACAGTCTCTTGTTTATATATGTTTAAAATATATTTTTTTATTTCCATTTATTATATATATAAAAAAAAATCTTCACTGAGAGCAAAGTGTACCGGAGACGAAGTTCTTGTTTTTGTGCACAAACTTGGCACATTTGATAAGCTGTCCCAGTGGGCATGGACCAAATATTACAATCCAGCCTCCGCATCACCCCAGGAAGAGAGACACGTAAATTAGTTTCTGATAGAAAGCTGGTGGTGTTCAGTGTCTTCTCATCTCCCTTTGTACAGTATCTTTCTAAAATGCAAACAGTTGAAGAACATGAACTCTGCTATCCACACCTCAACTCATCCTGCAGGAAGACAATGCGTCTTCCTTCAGTATCCATGCTTATTTATGTTACACTATCCTCGATCTCTCTTCTTACTGTGATTTTTAACTTACTGGTTGTTGTCTCTGTCTGCCATTTTAAGTAATTCAAATATTTAACTGTTTAAAAATTAACATGAACTGAACCTACCTCGTTAAATTAAAAATGTTGCTAATGTATATGTATTGCTTTCTAATTTCTGTAGGAAGCTCCACAGCCCCACCAACATCCTCCTGCTCTCCTTGGCTGTTTCAGATTGCTTGGTGGGATTCCTCATTGTATTTCAGATAATGCTGATAGATGGCTGCTGGTATCTTGGGGACATTATGTGTGCCCTCTACCTAGTTTCAGATTATGCAATCACTTCTGCCTCAATAGGAACTATGGTGCTTATTTCTGTTGACCGCTACATAGCCATTTGTCAGCCCTTATATTACACAAGTAAAGTCACTGCAGAAAGAGCAACAATTTGGGCCATAATTTGTTGGATTTCCTCTGTTCTTTTTCACAGTCTACTGCTGAGAAATAACCTGCAAAAGCCAGGCAGATATAATTCCTGCTCTGGAGAGTGTGCAGTTGGTGTTGATTATATTGGAGACATTTTTGACCTTTTGTTTTCCTTCATTGGTCCTGTCACTGTGATAATTATTCTGTATATGAGAGTGTTTGTAGTGGTTGTGTCTCAAGCTCGGGTCATGCAGTCTCAGGTTGCAGCAATCTCACTTCAGGGTTCAGTGAGAGTCACAGCAATGAAATCTGAAATTAAGGCAGCTGTTATCCTCGGGATTGTTGTAGTCGTGTTTCTGATATGTATCTGCCCATATTTCTGTGTTATACTAATTGCAGAAGATACTGCAGTAAGTGCTTCATCTGTGATATTTCTTCTGTATTATTTTAATTCCACCCTGAACCCTCTAATCTATGCACTATTTTACCCCTGGTTTAGGAAATCTCTGAAATTAATTATTACACTGCAGATCCTGAAGCCTGGCTCATGTGAAACCAATATAATTTGAAGAGCATAGATATACTAAAATGAGATTGAAATGTACAAAATCCGGATATTAAGAAACTCTTCTTGATATTGACATTCCCTAGTAAATGCCCCATAAAATATTAACAATTCTATCATTACGAGAAGTGTGTTCTACCGCTGTCGGTATAGACCAGTTGCAGATTTAGCATTTTCCCAAATAAGTGAACATAAATGACCAATTTTAGAAAGGTATAATCTGAAATCTATAAACTCATCACTCACAGATATCAGTATATCAAAGCCAGTATCCAGATACAAAAAGTTCCTAACTTAATATTGCGACTAGTTTTTTATTTTCTGCACCATGTGAAAGTCATGAAGCTTAGAGTTTTTATTTTTATAAGCAGTTAGCAGTAAAGAAAAAAGAAAAAAACATTTTGGTGAAAGTTTAACATATCATTTTGTTTAGGAAATAAAAATACATGTTTCTGCTCACTCTTGAAGTAAAAAAAAAGCATATGCACTGTCTTGTATGCTTTTATTAGTCCAATGCTGTATAACATGGATATTCTGTTGTTATGGAGTGGTAGTATAAGACAAGGATTTTTGTGAAATATTGTTTTAAATGTTTTTGAAAAGCTATTAAGTAGCTTGATGCAAAATATAAATCATCAAAACTAGCAGTTGAGACATGCAAACAGCTTTTATAATTAGGCTTCGACTGCTGTTATGCCAAAGAAGGCTTTGTCACTGATAACTGAGTAGGGTAGTTTCAATGTGCGATTTTATTGTTCAAAAAGTTAAAACGTTTCCTGGTTGCTGATTTGTTTTTAGAAAGCATGGCTGTTTGTGGTATATATTTGTGGTGAAATCACATTGGGTGTAGCACAAGTTAACCTGTTATATCCTCTCTACCTTAGGTAAAGAGCGCTACGTTCAGCAACACACAACAGTGAAACATAAAGAAATTCTATCCGTAAAAACTAGGATTGTTTCTGTGGATAATCGTATGATGAAAGCAGCCATGGAGAAAATGTATATATTTATATATGTGTATATTTGTATATTGTATATATGTATATTCTTTAATGCAAAAAACAAAAACCAGAGAGCAAAGTGTACCGGAGTCAAATTCCTTGTTTGTATGTACAAACTTGGCAATAAAGCTGATTCTGATTCTGAAAATGAAGTGCTTGGAATTCAGAAGTCAGTTTCTGCGAATTCAATGACAAACTACGACTTTTAATTTAAGACTTTGTAATGCAAAAATTAGAAGGTATTGAAATCCATTTGCTGCCCCCGAATGGTTTTGATTTACATTAACTTGTTTTGTTGTCTGATATTTCTTTGCATATTATTTAAGTAAAGTCCAATATTTGTTTATTGGTTTAATTTAAAATTTAACTGTAAATGTTACTTTGGTTCAGTATATGTTCTGTTAGAAAAGACTGAATACTTCTGCCTCTTTTTTTGTTTTTTTAAATGCGTCCACTCTGGAAGAGTAGCATTAAAACTTGTCTGAGTGCCAGGAAGAAGCCCAACAGATTTTCTTTCACAAGTGGAGCATTGCAGATGAAGCTATAATGGTGCGTTCATACTGGCTCCAAATCCAGTGAAATTTTGGTCGCACATGCTGTCGCTCACCTGACATTTCGCCAGCAATTCGCTTGGCCAACGTGCAACAATGCTCCACTCGCTTCCCCCTGTCATCAAATAGGAGTTACAGGGGTTGGACAATGAAACTGAAACACCTGTCATTTTAGTGTGGGAGGTTTCAAGGCTAAATTGGACCAGCCTGGTAGCCAGTCTTCATTGATTGCACATTGCACCAGTAAGAGCAGAGTGTGAAGGTTCAATTAGCTGGGTAAGAGCACAGTTTTGCTCAAAATATTGAAATGCACACAACATTATGGGTGACATACCAGAGTTCAAAAGAGGACAAATTGTTGGTGCACGTCTTGCTGGCGCATCTGTGACCAAGACAGCAAGTCTTTGTGATGTATCAAGAGCCACGGTATCCAGGGTAATGTCAGCATACCACCAAGAAGGACAAACCACATCCAACAGGATTAACTGTGGATGCAAGAGGAAGCTGTGTGAAAGGGATGTTCGGGTGCTAACCCTGATTGTATCCAAAAAACATAAAACCACGGCTGCCCATATCACGGCAGAATTAAATGTGCACCTCAACTCTCCTGTTTCCACCAGAACTGTCCGTCGGGAGCTCCACAAGATCAATATACACGACCGGGCTGCTATAGCCAAACCTTTGGTCAATCATGCCAATGCCAAACGTCGGATTCAACGGTGCAAGGAGCGCAAATCTTGGGCTGTGGACAATGTGAAACATGTATTGTTCCCTGGAAGGAGGGAATGCTTCAAGTCACTGACTGGATGCAATCTGCTGGGTTTCCTTAGATAGAAAAACTTTTTATCCAATTTGAATAAAAAGCTAACTCCGACTGCACTGTTCAATTGTTAGGATTAATTGGAATGTATGTACCTGACTGTTGTGAAGTGCCTTGAGACAACATGTATTGTTATTTGGCGTTATATAAATAAAACTGAATTAAATTTAATTGAATTGATGAGTCCACCTTTACTGTTTTCCCCACATCCAGGAGAGTTACGGTGTGGAGAAGCCCCAAAGAAGTGTACCACCCAGACTGCTGCATGCCCAGAGTGAAGCATGGGGGTGGATCAGTGATGGTTTGGGCTGCCATATCATGGCATTCCCTTGGCCCAATACTTGTGCTAGATGGGCGCATCACTGCCAAGGACTACCGAACCATTCTTGAGGACCATGTGCATCCAATGGTTCAAACATTGTATCCTGAAGGCGGTGCACCAATACACACAGCAAAACTGGTGAAAGATTGGTTTGATGAACATGAAAGTGAAATTGAACATCTCCCATGGCCTGCACAGTCACCAGATCTAAATATTATTGATCCACTTTGTGGTGTTTTGGAGGAGCGAGTCAGGAAATGTTTTCCTCCACCAGTATCACGTAGTGAGACCTGGCCACTATCTTGCAAGAAGAATGGCTTAAAATCCCTCTGACCACTGTGCAGGACTTGTATATGTCATTCCCAAGACAAATTCACGCTGCATTGGCTGCAAAAGGAGGCCCTACACCATACTAATAAATATTGTGGTCTAAAACCAGGTGTTTCAGTTTCATTGTCCAACCCCTGTATCTGCTGCTTGCCAGTTTCAACTTAACATGGAGCGAGTTACTTTATGTGTGTTATGCATGGAAAGCCGAACAACGGCTTTGTCGTTGACGCTCCTGGGTTCACCAGATTCTCCAGAGACGGAACCTATTTGGAGAGTACTACCACCTACTCCAGGAGCTGTGTCTGGATGACGGTCAGTGTCAGCGGTACTTCTCTCTATTCAGGACGTAGTCTGAGGGTCTTCTGTCCCGCCTTGGGGGATGAATCAGCCTCCAGGACACCAACTACAGGTGCTTTATCCCTGCTGCTGAATGCCTTGTCATCTGTTTTCGGTGAGTAAACAAATCTCAGCTCAATAGAAAAAACATTTTTGTGTCTAAACATATGGACAAGCACCTTCAAAATACGGCAGGCAAGAGCTGATATGACAACAGAATGAAGCATGGTAGCCATAAGTATTGAATAATTATGTTAATTAAATAATGGCTCATCTGTGTAAGGGTTTATGATTATTGATTAGAAATATTTATCAAATATTGTAATAAAAAATCATAATTAGAAGAAATTAATTCTAACCAAAAATCATTTCTTACAGGTAAAGATCAAAGATACACTCTGGTGGTGTGATTATTAGGCTTACAGCACTTAATAATTACATTTAGTTAATTATTATTAAGAATTGATCATTATTAACAAAAAACCATAGCATCTCACCAAATGGTGGGAATTCTAACCGTATCTTAACACATAATCACACTCAAAATTTTAATTTAATTCAATTCAGTTTATTTATATAGCGCCAATTCACAACACATGTCGTCTCAAGGCACTTTACAAAGTCAGGTACATGTCGAGGTTCTGGGTTTAGTGTGTGTGTTGTGCTTTGTTTGTAATTTTGTTTTCAGTTTCCAGATGGTTCCAGAGTTTCTCAGGAGTGCTGGGTGACAGGTGCAACTGATCTGCTGATTGCTTTGAGGAGTATTTAAGCAGGAGGCTGCCAGCACTTCAATGCCAGTGTTTGCCTTCAGTGGTAACAAACTCAGCCACTACTAAGCCATGCTTCGTTCCTTGTCTCTATGCTGACTTTGTGTGTGATCTTTCACAGGCAGAAACCTGAACCTTTGATTATCTTTGTTGAACACTGTTTTTGGCTCCAGAGATTTCTGGAAGATCAAGTTTACCAACGTTTGGTGAAATTTGTCTGGATTTTGTTTCCAAGGATTAAGCTGGCAGCTTCCTGTTATTCTCCGACTCCAGAACCAAGGTAGAAGCATACTCTGTCCACCCTCCAATGAAAGTACCTGACCAAATAATTATTTATGAACACACCAGTACTCAGTCTTCAGTCACTGGCGTTGACCTTGAACCAATCCCTCATACTGAGCATGCATGTAGCAACAGTGGAGAGGAAAAACTCTCTTTTAACAGGAAGAAACCTCCAGCAGAACCAGCGATCATCTGCCACGACTGACTGTGGGTTTGAGAGAACAGAACAGAGACACAAAAAGAACACAGAAGCACTGATCCTGGTGTTGAACCACATATTTGCTGAATATTGAACCATTTGCATGTTTTTGGACACCACTATGCCTTTCCAATGGCATCGGCCATTTTGTACCGCAGGATAGTCTGTCCTACAAAACCCAGCGGCCCTTGCGGCTGATAAGACAGGGGCGTCGCAGCCCTGAGGCCACCGTCAACTATATAACAGAGGATTAGACGAACCGCCATTTGCCTTCAGCTGGAGACCATGACACAGTTACCAACATCTGAAGCATCACATGGAGTGTCCTGGGTGGATTTCATTTATTCTCCTTCATTGGCCAATGAAAAATTCATAACAGAGGTTTCTGGAATAAGAAGGCCAGAAATTTCACTTTGCCGAAATGAGTTTAACACGTAACAAAAAAAAAAACCCACGGAGTTTCAAAGAGACGAATCACCACCTTGTTTTTGTTCTAGTCGACTGTGATGGTCAGATCATATTTTTCCCTTTGGCCAAGGAGGCCAGAGGACGAAGATTGACCGCTTTTCCTGAAGTTAACTGTGGACACGCATTAACTTCCAACTTCCACCCCACTCTCTCTCAACTCCGCTCAGAAGGAAGACAACGACAAGTAAAACCCATCCTTTATTTTTATTTATTTCTTAGAAAGTCTGGGCAGGGTACAGGAGGTTTTAATGTGATTAGATTCACTATTTAATCTAATGTGTTCTGAATTATTTATGCATGTAACCTTTTTACTGAAACTTTGATGTGCCGCGTTGGATGTCTGGAAGCCGCTGCGCTACCCAGCTTTGTGTGTGTTTTGCGGGGTTGTTCAACACCTGAGCAAGGTGGACAGTCACCTGAGCAAGGTGGAAGCGCTTGCACTGGACTGTTATAATAACCTCATGGTGAAATTCCCCATTTTCTTTGTCTTCAACCTTTTAGCTTGCCGCCAAAAGTTTTATAACCCTTTGTCTGCTCACCTCGCCCAGCATTGGGGAATGTTTTATGACTGAGTATAACTGAGTTACATTGCGCCCCAACCTCCACTCACCACCACATCCCTTTGTCATATTATCATTTTTGCCATAACTGCTGGTTTGATCCACTACTGTTTTGTTTTATTTTGTTTAGTTAGATATTTTACCCCTTTTGTGTAGAACTTTGCATGTTTGAGTAGGTGAAGATTATTAAATCGGAAGAACCGATTGTATCAGGGCTGTGATTTAATAAATGTTCACATAGATAAACAAAAGGCGTTTTGTGTTTATTTTGTGCAAGAGTGATTTGTCAGTCAAGATAAGGTTGAAGTTCCACACGTTTCAGCTGAAACGGTCGATTAAACAGTAACCTCTCTGGTAATAGTTATTAATTATTACTGAGTATTTAACGGTTGTAATTATCAAAGGCGTTGAGCCACAATTACAACACCAGAAGACATCTCTGGTCTCGATTCATAAATGAGAATTTTGGTTAATTTAGTCAAATTATGATTTTAATTATAATTATTGATAAAGAATTAATCAATAATCATAAATCTAACAATGGAGTACATTCTATGGGAAGGAAAAGTAAATGTTAATGGATGTAGCTCCTTTAGTCATTTCATCTAGAAAGGAAGAACAGATTAACTCTGAGCCAGTTTTCAAGGTTAGAGTCTGAAAGAGAGCACATATAATTAGGTAAGAGACTCTTTTCAGCTGTATCGTTGTGATTCATGCAGTTATTTTGATTGGCTCCTCTGCTGGACAGGCGTGGTAAGGCGTATTCGTCACTTCCTGTTTTCGCTGTTGCACTCGGTGGATTGTTTGGTGTGTGAAGGCTCTCTCATTTGATCTGATTTCTCTCTACTGTGATACCTCGTACTTGTTCTAATACATAAGCACGTTAAAACACCTACTTTCTGTTGCTGCTTTTAACGTTTGGGGACTCTCCGTGTTTTACACGGTTTTTTTAGTAGTGGTAAGGGGTTGCTAGCTTAGCATTAGCTTTAGCTCCAGTTATGGCAATATACAAAAGGAATATGGTTGAACGAAGCTCTGGGAGGCCACTCCCAAAGTGTAGCTTAGTTACTGTATGTCATAAAACATCCTCCACTACTGGGGAGTCCGCGCAAACAAAGGGTTGTAAAACGTTTGGCGGCAACTAATAAATATGAAGTTGAAGAGAAAGAAAATGGTTGATTTTCACCATGGAGTTATTATGAGAGTCCAACTTTAAAATGGGCCCTGAGCTTGCTCTCAGGTCTTAAACAACACAGCAAAACACACGCAGCTTGAAAAGCACAGCGGCTTTCAGATATGCACAGCAATCAAAGTTTCAATAAAATGTTGCATGGACATACAATTTAGAACACATTGGACTATAAGTGGCGATTCTAAATCGCCTAAAATCCTACTCCATCCTGCCCAAGCTATTTCTAATAAAGAAACAAAATTAAAAAAGAACAAAATTACTTGGTGGTGTCCCCTCTGGATCAGAGGAGAGGAGAGAGAAGGGGGGGAAGAGTTTCCATGCATCCGTGGATAACTCAAAGTAGAACGGTCCATTTTAATTCTGGCTTCCTTGGCAGAAAAGCAGTATCACGGACCATCAACAGTCGACTGGAACAAAAACAAGGGTGGCGATTCCGTCTCCTTGAGACCTCTGCGTTTTTTTTTTTGTTACGTGTTAAATTCACGTCTTCGATCAGCAAAGTGAAATTTCGGATTTTCTTGTCCCAGAAACTTCTTTCATGAATTTCTTCTCGTTGGCCAACTGGGAGAATGAATGAAAGCCCACGTGTGAGATTCTTCTCCAGAATGACGCTCCAGTTGCGAGGTAACCGCGTCTCGGTTCCAAGCTGAAAAGCAATGGTGGGCCGTCTCATACTCTGTTATATAGTTGACTGTGTCATCAGAACTGCGACGCCCCCGTCCTATCAGCCGCGGTTCCCGCTGGGATTTGTAGTAGCGGAGTGTCCTGGGATACAAAATGGTCGATGATGCCGGAAGGCCTGGGGGCGTCCAGCAATGTGGAAATGGTCCAATATTCAGCAAAACATGGTCCAACAGCACGCGACCACATATAGAGGCTGTAGTCCTCGAAGCGGCCGTCCCGGGTCAGCAAAGGTTCATTAATGCTACACTTGAAGCTATAAAAGGGATTGGCATTGCAGTTGGCACCCAATACACTTATGACCTGGCAAAATAGAATGGCTTTGAATATGCTTTTGGCTGAAAACGGAAGGCGTTTGTGTTACGTTTGGAGATCAATGTTACACTGACATTCCTAATAATACTATTTCTGATGGTCTGTAACAAAAGCTCTCCAAATTCCAGTCACTTAATGAACAGTTTGCTGAAAATGATTGTATTACTAGTGGGTGGAGAAGCAATTTGGGAAATATGCAACTCTCATAGTGTCAGTAATACTTTCTCTGGGAATCCTGCTAGGTATAATTGTCTGTTGTGGTGTTGTATTCCATGTGCAAGAACAATGATTAATTATGTGATTGTTACTGCAATGTCAAAGGAACTTCCTGTGCCTCATATGTCACTGTTAGAAACAACAGAGTTACGTTCAGATGATGATGATGATTAAGGCATGTTGTGACCTTGAGATTATGTAGCCGGTGGATTTACAGGGGTTGGACAATGAAACTGAAACACCTGGTTTTAGACCACAATAATTTATTAGTATGGTGTAGGGCCTCCTTTTGTGGCCAATACAGCGTCAATTCGTCTTGGGAATGACATATACAAGTCCTGCACAGTGGTCAGAGGGATTTTAAGCCATTCTTCTTGCAGGATAGTGGCCAGGTCACTACGTGATACTGGTGGAGGAAATCGTTTCCTGACTTGCTCCTCCAAAACACCACAAAGTGACTCAATAATATTTAGATCTGGTGACTGTGCACGCCATGGGAGATGTTCAACTTCACTTTCATGTTCATCAAACCAATCTTTCACCAGTCTTGCTGTGTGTATTAGTGCATTGTTCTTCTGATACACTGCACTGTCATCAGGATACAATGTTTGAACCATTGGATGCACATGGTTCTCAAGAATGGTTAGGTAGTCCTTGGCAGTGATGCGCCCATCTAGCACAAGTATTGGGCCAAGGGAATGCCATGATATGGCAGCCCACACCATCACTGATCCACCCCCATGCTTCACTCTGGGCATGCAACAGTCTGGGAGGTACGCTTCTTTGGGGCTTCTCCACACCGTAACTCTTGGGGAAAACAGTAAAGGTGGACTCATCAGAGAAAAATACATGTTTCACATTGACACAGCCCAAGATTTGCGCTCCTTACACCATTGAAACCGATGTTTGGCATTGGCAGTAGTGACCAAAGGTTTGGCTATAGCAGCCCGGCTGTGTATATTGACCCTGTGGAGCTCCCAACGGACAGTTCTGGTGGAAACAGGAGAGTTGAGATGCACATTTAATTCTGCCGTGATTTGGGCAGCCGTGGTTTTATGTTTTTTGGATACAATCCGGGTTAGCACCCGAACATCCCTTTCAGACAGCTTCCTCTTGTGTCCACAGTTAATCCTGTTGGATGTGGTCCGTCCTTCTTGGTGGTATGCTGACATTACCCTGGATACCGTGGCTCTTGATACATCACAAAGACTTGCTGTCTTGGTCACAGATGCGCCAGCAAGACGTGCACCAACAATTTGTTCTCTTTTGAACTCTGGTATGTCACCCATAATGTTGTGTGCATTTCAATATTTTGAGCAGAACTGTGCTCTTACCCTGCTAATTGAACCTTCACACTCTGCTCTTACTGGTGCAATGTGCAATCAATTAAGACTGGCTACCAGGCTGGTCCAATTCAAGCCATGAAACCTCTCACACTAAAATGACAGGTGTTTCAGTTTCATGGTCCAACCCCTGTATATGGAATGAATTCACATAATTTCTTAAAATAAGTCAACTCAAAGTCAAACATATTACAATTAACAAACTCTTTACTATGCTAAAACAATCCAACTAACTACCGAGGAGAATTAAAGAATAGGGAAGACTAATGGGCTATATACAATATAAACAAGTTGATTGAAGATGATTGAGAACCATGACCGAAAAGAGTGATGCAACATTACCATGCAATGTTATTTATGTTTGAAAATACCAGATACACAGACAGTATTTCAGCCGTACCTATCTTTGCATATGATCGATGATCGTATGGCTTCCTTGGATCCAGTTAAAGAGTTTATGTCTTTTTGCCAGCAAAAGACATCAGCGCGCTGGGCCTCCCCTGACCGGTCCTTCTCAAAGGCCGTGTGGAAAGAGAGCGGATGTAGCAACAGCTGTGCTTTTATTTGGGTAATGGCGTCACAGGAAGTCCGCAGTTATCCCGTTTCCTGGCTGTGCCGGAAGAAGGTTAATGCACTTTATTTTGAAAAGTTCCAGGAAAGTCCGTATCGGAGTTTAATGTTGAAATCCATGGCTGTGGGTCCCAACATTTTACAGGAAGTGATGAAGTGGACTTGGACTGGAAACACACCAACTACAAGGGGAAGGATGACAGGTAAGTGGTTGGATTTTCCAAGTGAGAAGGTATTTAGTAAGGCTGATTTGCTTACCGGTAAGAGATTAAGTTCAGGGAGGATAAACGGTTGGAGTCCTGGAGTCTGAACGAGGAGCTGGAGCTCTGGGAAACAAGGTAATTGATTTGATGGTGAGTATGATGAGTGTAGCCACCTGTGGGTGTTTGGTTCCACTGAGGTTGAGGGATCGGCAGTAGTGAAGTTACTGGTACATTGCCTGTGAGACAATGTTCTCGATCTCCCATGTGACGGCTCCCACAGTGCAACTGGGAGGCAGAATGCTGGCTGGCTGTTTTTCTGAATTATCTAGTGACTACTGGTGGGACAGGGCATCGGGCTTAACATTTTTGGAACCGGGTCTGTAAGAGAAAACGGGAGAAAAACAGAGACCAGCGTGACTGGCGAGATTTTAGCGGTAAGCCGTCTGGAGATATGATACATTTTTATGGTCAGCACCCTCGAGCCAGTGCCGCCATTCTTCCAAGGCCAATTTAATGGTGAGCAGTTCCCGGTCCCCCGCGTCGTAGTTTCGCTCCGTGTCTGACAATCTGCGGGAGAAAAAGGCACAGGGGTAAAGTTTTCCATCAGTCTTGGAACTTTGAGAGAGCACAGCACCTACACCGGTGTCAGAGGCGTCCGCCTCTAAAGTGAACTGGTTAGATGGGTCTGGATGGATTAAAATGGGTGCTTGAGCGAACTTATTTTTAAAAAAGGTGAAGGCAGAGTTGGCTTCTGAAGTCCAGTTGAACTGAACCTCGGTGGAGGTAAGTGCTGTGAGGGGAGCTGCAGTTTGGCTAAAGTTTTGGATAAATCGTCTGTAGAAGTTTGTAAATCCTAAAAAAACACTGGAGTTGTTTTCATGTGTCGGGGATGGGCCAGTCGAGCACGGCCTTGATCTTCTCAGGATCGGACCAAACCTGCCCACCCTCCAAGATGAATACCAGGAAGGTGACTGAAAGCTGATGGAACTCGCATTTCTCCACCTTAACAAAGAGTTGGTTCTCGAGGAGAGGTTGCCAGACCGGGTGGACATGATGACGGTGTTCGGCGAGGTCTCAGGAGTTGATTAGGGTGTCATTGAGATACACAAAAACAAAGCCATGCCAACAGAAAAGAGAGAAGGAAAAAAGATTTCCAGCTTGGGTCAAAACACACACACTGTCCCTCCTCCCTCCTCCTCTCTCTCTAACTGGATCCTCTCTCTCTCTCCTCTCTCCAGGCCACCCTCCCCTCCCAGTTTGCATTTTGTCTTAGGCTATATAAAAGTTGCAATTGGAAACTTAGAGAAGTGTCTCATTTAAGAACATTTATAGTTGTATTCGTCAGTGGACTGATATCTGAAGATGGATTATTTAAGCTTAAAAGATACTGATTTAAGGCCTTTGCAATAACTCCATACAAGACAAATGAGATTTTTACATGTTTGAAATAAATCAACAGTTGATAAAAGTAAAAGCATAGGATTACTTTACGGTAAGTCACAGTCTTGTTGCACATATTTAATGAAAAATGTTGTACAGCCGTTTAATTAACTGATTTACTGAATGGTAAAAGTACACTTTGAGAAGCAACATACTTGTAAGTTTTACACTTACGAGCACATTGCCTAACTAAATAAAATACTAAAAAGAAACAAAATAAAATAAGCAGTAATTGGTTCCTTACTAAACTTAAAATATTTAACCAAAAATACTTTGACTGCATGAGGCTTAATTAATTTTCAAAGACTACCATCAAAGATCATTTGATTTTAGATAGGAAAATAATAAATATTTACTACTACTAATAAAAAGAAAATAAACAACACTTCCTAATTAATATTGAACTTTTGGAAAAAATACAAACAACCTTTTTCGGGTGTAAGAACCCAGATTATGCTGCACAGATCCCAAAGTTTTCTAAAAAATGGGAGAAAAGGACATGTAGATTGTTCTCACCATGGCCTGAAAATGGAAGCTTGATCTGTCTCTATGTGAACAAATGGCGACTCGAATTCTGTATTATAAGGCAAAAAACAAAGAGTGGCGAAGAGAGAACTTGAGTTGAACATTTTAAAGTTATCAAAAGAGGAGGGTCAAAAATACAGAAACAGGTTGAAACAGAACTTAACAGAGCTGAAACAACATGATGGAAGTACAAATGACAATTTGAAGGCAGCAGGAAAATATCCTTCCCTGGCTGGAAACTTTGATTACAAAGGGGAAGATACTGAACAGAGAGAAGCTCTATTGCTTCAAGGTGATTTAATGCAGGACATCAGTGGTGAGGTACTGAGAAATATGGAAACCCAGATTAACTCACAGGGTGTTTCTCCGGTAAGTACCGAATCTCCCAAGTAGCTGGTGGACAAGGAGAGGCTGCAGATGACAATATGATTTACATCATCGGCCTAATTTTCACATATATATATAAAGAGATATCACTATCATGTTTTGTTTTGGAAGTTTATCTTGTCTGCTGAACTTCAACTTGGAGTCAGGGTGCCTGAAAATCCAGTGGGACTGCCAGTGTCAATCGGGACTGATAAAATGAACATTGGGGGACTTTGAACAACAAAAAAGGTGAACCCTTTGATTTGTATCTACGATATATACTTAGTTTCTGTTACAACATGAAACATATTGTTTATAATGGTCAATATTTTGTGTTTTCATGTTTTGAGTAAGGGTTGAACTGCGGTTTTTGTTTGAATGTTTTCACCTGGTTATGTTAGGTAGGTAAGCATATTGCATTTTTGTTTGAGGTCCTTTTGGTCAGTTTTTTGTTATTTTAGCCTGGGTTTCCCCGAAGCTATGATAATCCTCTTTAACTGTATGTAAACATGTTGGAATTGTTCTTGGGTTCAGTCTAGATCTAGGTAAGCCTTGGTAAGAGTTTGTCCTAAAATATCACATGACTACATCACCAACAGCAGCATCATCTGAAAAGAAGAATAACAAAACACTGAAACAGTTTCACATCGTAATTTATAGTAATTTTCCAAGCCATTTTCACAAAATACTATTTTATATTTTTAGCTTTCAAGGGTACAATGTAGCAGACAGACTCATTCATGTTGCTGTTTGTAAAATGAGAGGAGTGCACATACTCTGTCCTACTCAGACTCCCTTGCATCCATCTTCATTTTAAGAGGTTTCCCAGATGCATGTTCCCTTGATGGGCTCTCCCTGAAAACTTTTGCAGCTGGAGATGGTTCTTCAACCAGCAACCTAATATTAATGATAACAAACTAATTCAGCATATTACACTCACTCAAAGAGGATTACATTTAAAAATGTTATGTGGGAAAATTCAAATGAAATTGTAGTGCAGGTAAATCATTCACAGCATTCTAACTGAATTTTGGGAGGACAGTCTTTAGATTTGCTTTGCTGAAGTATTTTGCTATTATAAAAAAATTCCATCACGATGTACACTCGGCTGTTTGTTAATGATGGTTAGCTGATTGCCCGTCACCGCTACTGATGGTATGCACATAGTAGTAACCATGGCAACCGTGAATTTTTTTCGGCATATTGAAAGGATGAGCATTTATTGATATGTCCAGAGAGCAGTGTTTATTAATGACATTTGGGTTTGTGCACCATTTATTGTTCATCTAGAGTCCATTTCCTCTGCTCTTACCAGAGTCTAAGCTAGAACAGAAAGTGGTCTAAAATATTACAACTGTGATGTTGAGCTCTAAGACCAACCATGGCACAAATCGCTCAGCAAGTGTTAAATTACCTCAAAGTTATCTTTGAATAATGCTCAGACCATTTTGGATTAGCTAAGTTTCCCCAAATTAGAGAGACAACATGACAGTGAAAAGCTTGCTAGCTAACTTACAAGTAACTCCTCTGACCTTCCTCGGGTTCACTGAACGTCTGCCTGCTGAGTTCGCCATTTTCTTTGGTTGGGAAAAGTCATTTAGATTCCACCTATGCAAGTTAATGCTAACCAACCAATAGGCAGAGGTTGACCCCTGACAGCCTTTCATCATTTGCATAATGAGGCAGAAATGCATACAGAAATTTAAAAAGGACATGCAGTAAATGAGTAAAAAATTACAAAAGAAATAAACAGACAGAAAATATTAAAACACACATAAATAGATTTAAAAAATAAATCATTCATAAGTTAAAAATACATAATTGATAATAAATAAATAAGGTATATATTACAAAGATGAATAAAAGAAGCAGATTAAAAGGGATATATACATTTATGTCTCATCTTATAATTTAATTACTGCCTACATTTATTTATTTACTGTATTTCCTGTGCATTTAATCGTATGCTTAGTTATTTATAGAGCATTTATTTATTTCTGTATTTTTAAATCTGTCGGAATCAGTCCTCCATTGTGGCATGCCGTCCTGTTGTATAATAATATAAGGTCATTAAAAAGGACAATCCAGTCAATTTAACAGAGCAGGTAAACACACTTCAACAACCAAACCTGCATGCTTTTTTTGCACGGACAAATAGTGGCGTACCTGACGCCAATTAGCTGAGAAGCCATCAGGTAGGCGGATTTTCACCATACAGACAGAGTAAACCAACAGCAAGAGAGAAACATGACGATGGAGGGGAGTCTTGTAAAGTCAAAGGCAACATTTCACGTTCGCAGAAGTTAAAAGCAAAAATGTTCATGTGATTTGAAAGTTATGTCTGGGAACAAAAGGTATCCATGTCTGTCACAAGCAACTCCAACCATATGAAGCACCTCGCATTGTCTCACCCCTCCACAACACTTGTGGCTAACAACCGGAGCCCTGACGCGGCCAGCGCGAGCTCCGGCAATCCTACACCTTGCAAACAGAAAAGGCTTGATTTTTCTAGTCAGCAATTTATAACATCATTTTAGATTCTAAAAAATAACTGAATAGTTACTTTGTCTAGTGACTAGTTACTTTGACAGTGCAGTAACTGAATTACTAACTCAGTTACTTTTTGGGAGAACTAACTGGTAACAATAACTAGTTACTTTTTTAAAGTAACGTTCACATCGCTGGTGGTATTTGAGATATGGCTAATATGAGGGACATTCATTTTATCTATATCTCAATCAGTTGTTTTCAAAATGCTGAATGTTTTTCTGCAAGTTTTTGACATTCTAGTAATTTAGTTTGACTCTTTACTTCCTTTATCAATCTTCATAGAGATCTCACTTGTCCTTTTGTCTTTACTACTTTGTGATAAACGTGGTATGTGTCTTGGAGGCTACAATCTGAAAGAGACATTATAAAATACTGTAAATTGTCAATTTGAAAGCTCGACATCAGAATCTGATACTTAATATTGCAACCAACTTCACACTTGATAACCTGTCCCAGTGGGCATAGACCAAATAATGAGATCCAGCCTCTGCATCACCCAGGAAGAGAGACACGTAAATTAGTTTCTGATTGAAAGCTGGTGGTGTTCAGTGTCTTCTCATCTCCCTTTGTACAGTATCTTTCTAAAATGCAAACAGTTGAAGAACATGAACTCTGTTATCAACACCTCAACTCATCCTGCAGGAAGACAATGCGTCCTCCTTCAGTATCCATGCTTATTTATGTTACACTATCCTCGATCTCTCTTCTTACTGTGATTTTTAACTTACTGGTTGTTGTCTCTGTCTGCCATTTTAAGTAATTAAAATATTTAACTATTTAAAAATTGACATGTACTGAACTTATTTCCTTAAATTAAAAATGTTGCTAATGTATATGGTTTTCTAATTTCTGTAGGAAGCTCCACAGCCCCACCAACATCCTCCTGCTCTCCTTGGCTGTTTCAGATTGCTTGGTGGGATTCCTCATTGTATTTCAGATAATGCTGATAGATGGCTGCTGGTATCTTGGGGACATTATGTGTGCTGTCTACTTAGTTTCAGATTATGCAATTACTTCTGCTTCCGTAGGAACTATGGTGCTTATTTCTGTTGACCGCTACATAGCCATTTGTCAGCCCTTATATTACACAAGTCAAGTCACTGCAGAAAGAGCAAAAATTTGGGCCATAATTTGTTGGATTTCCTCTGTTCTTTTTCACAGTCTACTGCTGAGAAATAACCTGCAAAAACCAGGCAGATATAATTCCTGCTCTGGAGAGTGTGCAGTTGGTGTTGATTATATTGGAGAGGTTTTTGACCTTTTGTTTTCCTTCATTGGTCCTGTCACTGTGATCATTATTCTGTATATGAGAGTGTTTGTAGTGGTTGTGTCTCAAGCTCGGGTCATGCAGTCTCAGGTTGCAGCAATCTCACTTCAGCGTTCAGTGAGAGTCACAGCAATGAAATCTGAAATTAAGGCAGCTGTTATCCTTGGAATTGTTGTAGTCGTGTTTCTGATATGCACCAGCCCATATTATTGTGTTACACTGTTGGCTAAGGATGCAGGGGTCAGTGCTTCATCTATGGCCTTCCTTCTGTTCTATTTTAATTCCACCCTGAACCCTCTAATCTATGTATTATTTTACCCCTGGTTTAGAAAATCTCTTAAATTAATTGTTACACTGCAGATCCTGAAGCCTGGTTCATGTGAAACCAATATAGTTTGAAGAGCATAGATATACTAAAATGAGATTCAAATGTACAAAGATCCAGAGCATTTTACCAACCAACTGAACATCAATATAACAAAGCCAGTATCCAGATACAAAAAGATCCTAACCTAATATTGCGACTAGTTTTTTGTTCTCTGCACCATGTAAAAGTCACTAGGCTTATAGTTTTGATCTTTATAGGAGGTAGCAATAACAATAAAAGATTAACTTTTAGTTTTCTTTAGAAAATAAAAATACAGATTTCTGCTCACATATACTGCTTAATAGTACAATGGTGTATCACATTAGAATCAAGTGTTATGAGAGTGCAGTGGCAGTATGAGACAATGATTTCTTTTGTGAAAGATTGTTTTAAATGCGTTTGGTAAGCTATTAAGTAGCTTGTTGCAAAAGATAAATCATCAAAACTACCAGTGGAGACATGCAAACAGCTTTCATAATTAGGCTTTGACTGCTGCTATGCCAAATAAGGCTTTGTCACTGATAACAGAATAGAGTAGTTTCAATGTGCCATTTTATTGTTCAAAATGTTAAAACCTTTTTTGGATGCTGATTGGTTTTCAGAAGGCATGGCTGTTTGGTGGTGGAACTATGTTGGGTGTAGCACAAGTTAACCTGTTCTTTCTTCTCTACCATAGCCAAAGAGCACTACTTTTAGCAACAAGTAACAGTAAAATATGAAGAAATTCTGTCCTCAAAAACAAGGATTGTTTCTGTGAATGTTTGTATCATGAAAGCAGCCATGGAGAGAAAATGTAGTGCTTGGAATTCAGAAGTGAGTTGCTGCAGGTTCTATGACAAACTATGATGACTTAATTTAAGACTTTTTAATGCAAATATTAGAAGATGTGTTTGATTTCCGTTTGCAGTCTCCTGATTGGTTTTGATTTCCATTAACTTGTTTTGTTATCCTATAGGTATTTGCATATTAGTTAAGTTTAATAGTTTTTCTGGGATTAATTTGAATTTGAATTTGAAAAGAACTGTAAATGTTGTTTCAGTTCAGTATGTATTCTATTAGAAAATACATATTATTTCTGCTTCATATCTGTGGTACGATTGGTCATTTGCGGAATTACCTTAAGTGCAAATCAGTGAAAATCTCACATTCCTTTTTAATTCACAAATCATAGCCTTTTAAAAACATCAGTTTTGTTTGAGAGTGAAACTAATGACTTCAATAACCACTTTGCGTAATAACTGTTTTGCTCAGTTTCCAGTGAGCTCAGACTCATCAATGATTGAAATAATACAGTGGCTTTAACAGCAGGATCATATTAAATCATATTATAATGTTGTAATGAACAGTTTCCTTATTCTTATTTAGTTAGCTATGATTCAAAGCAGAGAGGTGTGGCCATTTTAATAATATATACAGTCCAAATGTGGATGGCCACAATTTTTAGCTGCTTTTCTGGCCTTTCAACCCAGATTGGAACAGCATTTGTTGTGGGAGATTTTAACTTCACTCTGAACACAGAGTTAGACAGGCTCAGCAGATCATCTGCACTTCTTAACTTGCAGTCGGTTAATACTCTAAATCAGTATACGAAAGAATATTAAGACCACTTGTACCATCAGAAACTAAATTTAAATGCTCAGACTAAATCTGTATTCTTGTAATTAAACTGAATTTAATTGTTTCAAACTGAATTTATTCACTTTGAAAATGTATTTTGTTTTATTGAAAATTCAGTTTGACTACTTTCAGTTTTATAATTCAATTTCAGTTCCAAAATTCAGTTTTTTGTGTCACACATCCAGGTCCCTGAGGAAAGTCAGAGTAATCAAACACAGATGCAGTGTCCAAATTCAGAAGCTGCATCCTTTGAAGGAATTATAAGCCAATTCATCATATCGAGGCGACGGAAGTTGGTCAAATTCGACGGCTCCTCCAAATGCGGCCAACAAATGTGTCCTTCTTTTCGCCATATTTAAAGGATGGGTCTGGTGTATCATTCATGGCCCACCCTATCCTATGATTCATTGCGGGTCGAAGTAGATTGTTCAGATGGAAGTAACAATGGCAGAGGAGAGAGAAAAGTTGTGAAAAAAGTGAAATATATTGCACTTTATGTGAAACAAAATTAACAAAACAATGTTTTTAGCTTCCGCTGTGCTAGCAGCCAGCTCGCCTTGCCAGCTATCAGCAGACCAGGCAGTCGAGGCTCGCTAAACCCGAAGGGAACAGCTACCTCCCGGTACATCGTTTTACTACTCCTACTTGGTTTTCTGAATGGGTGGAAGTTAAGCACATGTAATTCAGTCAGATGATATCTAATGTTAATGTTTGGTTCAGTTATTATGCTCGTACTCGTCGTCTTCCGCTTATCCGGGACAGGGTCGTGGGGGCAGCAGACTCAGCAGAGACACCCAGATGTCCCTCTCCCCAGACACCTCCTCCAGCTCCTCCGGGGGGAGCCCAAGGCGTTCCCAGGCCAGCCGAGAGACATAGTCCCTCCAGCGTGTCCTGGGCCATCCCCTGGGCCTCCTCCCAGTGGGACGTGCCTGGAACAGCTCCCGAGGAAGGCGTCCAGGAGGCATCTGGTATAGATGCCCGAGCCACCTAAACTGGCTCCTCTCGATGTGGAGGAGCAGTGGCTCTTCTCCGCGCCCCTCCCGGATGGCCGAGCTCCTCACCCTATCTCTAAGGGAGTGCCGGGCCACCCTACGGAGGAAGCTCATTTCAGCCGGTTGTATCCGGGATCTTGTTCTTTCGGTCATGACCCAAAGTTCATGGCCATAGGTGAGGGTAGGAATGTACCGGTAAATCGAGAGCTTCGCTTTTCGGCTCAGCTCTCTCTTCACCACAACGGACCGGCACAGTGCCCCCATTAATGCGGCAGCCGCACCGATCCGTCTGTCGATCTCCTGCTCCATTCTTCCCTCACTCGTGAACAAGACCCCGAGATATTTGAACTCCTCCACTTGAGGCAGGAACTCCCCTCCAACCTGAAAAGGACAAGCCACCCTTTTCTGGTCGATTACCATGGCCAGCTGCTTCACACTCGGCTGCGAACCGCCCCATCGCATGCTGTAGGTCTTGACTAGAGGGGGCCAGCAGGACCACGTCATCTGCAAAAAGAAGAGACGAAATTGATTGGTCCCCAAACCAGACCCCCTCCCCCCCTTGGCTGCGTCTAGAAATTGCCTTCCTTGTTTTTGTTCCAGTTGACTGTTGACGGTCCGTCATATTGTTTCTTTTTGCCAAAGGAGGCCAAGGACGACGCCGACCGCTTCTTGGAGTTAAAAGCGGAAGCGCAGCAACTCCCCTTTTCTCTCTCCCTTCAGAAGACTACAACCAAATAATCCCATTTTGTTTTTATTTTTATTAGAAATAGCTTGGGCAGGACAGAGTAGGATTTTAGGGCAATTTAGAATCGCTATTTATAGTCCAATGTGTTCGAAGTGGATGTGCATGCCTGTGTTATAGAATTTTTATGATTTCTGGACTCTGAAGCCACCGAGCTTTGAAAGTTGTGTTTTACTGTATGAAAACCTGAGTGCAGGTGCACTGTAAAATTGAACTGCGATAATAACCTCATGGTGAAGCTAAACCATTTTTCTTTGTCTTCACCTTCGTGTTTTTAATGGTTGAAGCTCCCAAAGCTTTGTTCAGCACCATATTTCTCTTGTATTTTGCCATAACTGCCATAACTGCTGGTTTGATTTCATACACACTCAATGTTGTTTTATTTTGTTTAGTTAGATATTTTACCCCTTTTATGTAGAACTTTGCATGTTTGATTAGGTGAAGATTATTTAATCGGACTACTGAGGTGTATCAGGGCTGTTGATTTAATAAATATTTACGTAGATAAAGAGAGAGCTTTTGTGTTTATTTTGAGCAAGAGTGATTTGTCTGTCAAAATAAGGACAAAGTTCCTCCACATTCCGGTGGAAAGGTTGATTAAACAGTGACATCTAGTAATAGTTATCAATTATTACTGAGAATTTAATAATTGTAATTATCAAGGGCTTTGAGCCATAATTACAACACCAGAGGTCATCTCTGATTTTGATTTGTAAGTAATGATTTTTGGTTAAGAAATTAATCTTTTTCAAATTATGATTTTAAATTATAATTCTTGATAAATATTAATTAATCAATAATCATAATTCTTACACTAGGCTTGTGTTGATGACGTAAGTGGTGGTGATCAAGGCCTTGAGAGCCAGCAGCACCACATGACAGATTCAGGAACTGCTTCGCCTAATTGTGGTTAATTCGAAATATAAGGGGCAGCAAAACGCTGCTGCTCATCCCTTCAGATTTTGTTGTGTTGGGATTCCATAGCATCATGTGTGCTTTTATTCTGTTTAACGGTACTTGTTTGCAGTGGAACCAGCTAGAAAGAGGACGTTTTCTCCTGTCTGGCAACATTTTGATCTTATGTCTCCCAATAAGGTCACCTCATCTATGCTGAGACATTGTAGAGCCATGCATGAAAACAATGAGACTAATCAAGCAGGGCCGTGCTCAGGTAAATGTTTATAGGATGCAGGATGCATAGACAGCTTACAAACATTTATATTGTGCATTTGTATGACATGGTACATTACTATATATTGTTTTTAAATCAAGTTCACGTATCATATGTTTTCCCATCAGGGAGAAGAATAATGTGGATATGGCCTTGGTCAGTATAGAGATTGAGGATACCCAGCTCTTTAGTATTGTGGAGGATATTGGGTTTAGAAAGATTGTGGCGGCTTTGAACCCTACCTATGTTCTCCGCACAAGGTAGGTGTGTATCCACCTACCATAATAGCATTCAAAGAATCCTCTCTTCTTTCATGTAGGCTTTGAAAGCAATGGTTGAGCATGAGGTGAAAACCAAAAGTATTGTGACAAAAGCCTCAGCTGTTACTTTGACATCAGATATGTGGACCTTGATCAACACTGATACCTATCTAGCTGTGACCTGCCATTTCATAGATGCTAGCACCTCTGAATTCTGTTGTTTTAGGAGTGCATTTCCCTCATACACATACTGCAGAAAATGTACCACATGTAACAACAGCACTTATGTCAGAGTGGGGTATTGCCAATAAAGTTACTTGTCTTGTGAATGATGAAGCAGCAAATATAGGCGCTTGTGCCAAGGAACTTTCTGTGCGTCACACAAATTGTGTGGCACATATTTTAAATTCAATAATATAAAAGGCAGTACCACTGCAAAGGTAATTCATTTTGTTCATTGCAATATTAAAAATGATGCTGTTTTGTTTGAGTTGCTGTTTCATTGACCCTTTAATTCATATAATTTTTGGCTGATTTTTTAGAAGTGCTGCAGCAAATGGGCCTGCCAATACTGAAGCTAGTTCAAGAAGTGGATATATGTTGAAACAGCACATACCTAATGCCTTAACGTCTCTATGGCCTCAGAAAACCTGTAGAACCAGCTTTGGCAGGCCTACGCATTGACATTAGCCCTCTCTCATCACAACAGTATGACATTATTGCTCAAAGTGCTTTCCCCATTTAATGATGCCACAATTTAGCTTTCTGAGGAAAAGAGGGTGTCTGTATCAAAGGCAATTCCACTGCTGTCAATGCTACACCACGCACTGGACGACAAGGAAATGGGAATAACACCAGAGTGCACAGCAATTAATGACAGTCTTAGAAGACAGTTAAGGGATAAGCTTTATACTTTGCAGTCCATGAGCATAATGCCACTGACAACACTACTCCATCCTAGATTTAAAAAGCTAGGTTTATTTAGCCCCAATAAAGCAGCAGATGCTGAGACATCTCCCTTCTGAATGTGCTGCTGTTATACGACACTCATCATTATCTGGTTCAACAGTTTCTCCCATAGCTTCATCTTCAGCCTCACCTCTCAGCTTGTGACTCAAGGTAAATGCATACGTTGTCATTATATTATTGTATTCAGTCACTAAACAGTCTTTTTGGCTTAGGTAGTAAACTGTGGCATTGTTTGGACACCACAGTACAGCAGACAAGGTAACAAGATGTCACACAGATGTGACAGTGGAGGTCCAAACTTACCTGCATGAACCAACCATTGGAAGACTGGAGAATCCCCTGGAGTGTTGGAAACAAAAGAAACGTTTCTATCCAAACCTGTATTCACTTTGTGTTGCTTTTCTGTCATGATTTGGGGTTGTTTGGTTTTTGGTTTCGGGGTTTTCCTTATGTTTTTCACTGTTCAAGTTTTGAATCATGTTTCTGTTTATTTTCCTGGTCATGCTTTTGTTTTGTCGTCAAGTTAATCTGTCTCCTTACTCCACCTGGTTTTCACGCCATATACAGGTCCTTCTCAAAATATTAGCATATTGTGATAAAGTTCATTATTTTCCATAATGTTATGATGAAAATGTAACATTCATATATTTTAGATTTATTGCACACTAACTGAAATATTTCAGGTCTTTTATTGTCTTAATATGGATGATTTTGGCATACAGCTCATGAAAACCCAAAATTCCTATCTCACAAAATTAGCATATCATTAAAAGGGTCTCTAATCGAGCTATGAACGTAATCATCTGAATCAACGAGTTAACTCTAAACACCTGCAAAAGATTCTTGAGGCCTTTAAAACTCCCAGCCTGGTTCATCACTCAAAACCCCAATCATGGGTAAGACTGCCGACCTGACTGCTGTCCAGAAGGCCACTATTGACACCCTCAAGCAAGAGGGTAAGACACAGAAAGACATTTCTGAACGAATAGGCTGTTCTAGAGTGCTGTATCAAGGCACTTCTATCAAGGGCAGGGTCAATGCAGCTAGCTATCAGGAAATTTTGGAGCACTTCATGCTTCCGTCTGCTGAAAAGCTTTGTGAAGATGAAGATTTCATTTTTCAGCATGACCTGGCACCTGCTCACAGTGCCAAAACCACTGGTAAATGGTTTACTGACCATGGTATCACTGTGCTCAATTGGCCTGCCAACTCTCCTGACCTGAACCCCATAGAGAATCTGTGGGATATTGTGAAGAGAACGTTGAGAGACTCAAGACCCAACACTCTGGATGAGCTAAATTATTGAAGCATCCTGGGCCTCCATAAGACCTCAGCAGTGCCACAAGCTGATTGCCTCCATGCCACGCCGCATTGAAGCAGTCATTTCTGCAAAAGGATTCCCGACCAAGTATTGAGTGCATAACTGTACATGATTATTTGTAGGTTGACGTTTTTTTGTATTAAAAACACTTTTCTTTTATTGGTCGGATGAAATATGGTAATTTTGTGAGATAGGAATTTTGGGTTTTCATGAGCTGTATGCCATCATCCGTATTAAGACAATAAAAGACCTGAAATATTTCAGTTAGTGTGCAATGAATCTAAAATATATGAATGTTAAATTTTCATCATGACATTATGGAAAATAATGAACTTTATCACAGTATGCTAATATTTTGTGAAGGACCTGTATTCACACCTGTTCTGTTAGTCTTCGTGGAAACATCTTTCATTCTCATGCTCATTTCTTGTTCTAAAACCAGGTCTTGTCTTTTTGATCATGCCATATGTGTCTTGCCTGCCCGTTTGTTTTGTTCCTGCCTCCTGCTAAGTGTGAGTTTTCATAATTAAACCTTTTTTTTTTCCCTTAATATCACGCTGCCTGCTCGTCTGCATTGTGGGATCCAATATCAAGACAGAACCGTGACAGCATGTTTCCGCCAAACATGGACCTCGCGGACAGTAGGCAGGAGAGCGCCAGGGATCGCTGGGTTAAGCAGCAGATGAAGGAGGTGATGAGACTTCTGCCGACTGATTTGGAGGTTCTGCCGTCTCCTCTGCTGCTGGAACAGATGGAGCGTGAGGCGGCCCAGCGCCAGAGAGTTCGGGAGGGCTGTTCTGTCCCTCCGCCTCAGCTCCGACGTTCCCCACCTGCTTCCGTACAGGTGTTACGTCGATTCGCGTTTCCCCATCAGATACAGTTTCCCCAGCGTCTCCTTGCCGCTCATGCGGCAAAAAAGGCACGTGCTTGTTTAGCGCTCGTAACCAGTGCGCCGTGCTTGCGCCGCAGGAGATCTATGGACACCGTGAAATCTCAAACAACGTGTTTCGGCGAAGCTGTCTCACTTTTTTGCAACTGTGCTCTCATCCGAGATTATATATATATACAGGTCCTTCTCAAAATATTAGCATATTGTGATAAAGTTAATTATTTATGTAATGATGAAAATTTAACATTCATATATTTTAGATTCATTGCACACTAACTGAAATATTTCAGGTCTTTTATTGTCTTAATACGGATGATTTTGGCATACAGCTCATGAAAACCCAAAATTCCTATCTCACAAAATTAGCATATCATTAAAAGGGTCTCTAAATGAGCTATGAACCTAATCATCTGAATCAACGAGTTAACTCTAAACACCTGCAAAAGATTCCTGAGGCCTTTAAAACTCCCAGCCTGGTTCATCACTCAAAACCCCAATCATGGGTAAGACTGCCGACTTGACTGCTGTCCAGAAGGCCACTATTGACACCCTCAAGCAAGAGGGTAAGACACAGAAAGAAATTTCTGAACAAATAGGCTGTTCCCAGAGTGCTGTATCAAGGCACCTCAGTGGGAAGTCTGTGGGAAGGACAAAGTGTGGCAGAAAACGCTGCACAACGAGAAGAGGTGACCGGACCCTGAGGAAGATTGTGGAGAAGGGCCGATTCCAGACCTTGGGGGACCTCCGGAAGCAGTGGACTGAGTCTGGAGTAGAAACATCCAGAGCCACTGTGCACAGGCGTGTGCAGGAAATGGGCTACAGGTGCCGCATTCCCCCGGTCAAGCCACTTTTGAACCAGAAACAGCGGCAGAAGCGCCTGACCTGGGCTACAGAGAAGCAGCACTGGACTGTTGCTCAGTGGTCCAAAGTACTTTTTTTGGATGAAAGCAAATTCCGCATGTCATTCAGAAATCAAGGTGCCAGAGTCTGGAGGAAGACTGGGGAGAAGGAAATGCCAAAATGCCAGAAGTCCAGTGTCAAGTACCCACAGTCAGTGATGGTCTGGGATACCGTGTCAGCTGCTGGTGTTGGTCCACTGTATTTTATCAAGGGCAGGGTCAATGCAGCTAGCTATCAGGAGATTTTGGAGGACTTCATGCGTCCATCTGCTGAAAAGCTTTATGGAGATGAAAATGTCATTTTTCAGCACGACCTGGCTCACAGTGCCAAAACCACTGGTAAATGGTTTACTGACCATGGTATCACTGTGCTCAATTGGCCTGCCAACTCTCCTGACCTGAACCCCATAGAGAATCTGTGGGATATTGTGAAGAGAACGTTGAGAGACTCAAGACCCAACACTCTGGATGAGCTAAAGGCCGCTATTGAAGCATCTTGGGCCTCCATAAGACCTCAGCAGTGCCACAGGCTGATTGCCTCCATGCCACGCCGCATTGAAGCAGTCATTTCTGCAAAAGGATTCCCGACCAAGTATTGAGTGCATAACTGTACATGATTATTTGAATGTTGACGTTTTTTGTATTAACAAACACTTTTTTTTTATTGGTCGGATGAAATATGCTAATTTTGTGAGATAGGAATTTTGGGTTTTCATGAGCTGTATGCCAAAATCATCCGTATTAAGACAATAAAAGACCTGAAATATTTCAGTTAGTGTGCAATGAATCTAAAATATATGAATGTTAAATTTTCATCATTACATTATGGAAAATAATTAACTTTATCACATGCTAATATTTTGAGAAGGACCTGTATATATATACATATATATATATATATATATATGTACACGTTTCCCCTTGTGTTAAACTGGGTGATATGAATGGTGCCATCTCTTTGAAATAGTAGAATCATCACTTGGACTTGAATATTAGTTTATAAAAACATGGCTGTTTTTGCCCATTAATGTCCCCTAACTTAACATTATGTTTTCTCTCCCTTGCCTATTAGAAATGAATGATCACACCTTTTACCACAACAGTAAAATTTTTATACATACGTTGAATGGTCCAAGTAATATTTATTTACAGCTTCAACATAAGACAGACATATTGGCTGGACAAAAATTAAAACTAGACAAATTTACAGATACCTCATTACAAAACACCACAGGAATAATCGTTTTTAGGCTTAAAAATTTAAAGATACTGTCAAACTTTCAAGAACATGTTTAAACATAGGTCATTCAATTAAGATAAGTATTCAATATAAATACAATGTGCTTATTTTTAAAATCTAAAATAAATAATAGTATAACAACAATTGGTGTAATTCCACCTGTAAATAAACACTGAACAAATTGCAGAGTTGTGAAAAACTTCAACAAGTCATCTTCCCTCAACAGGCCTTACAAATAAAAGCTGCTGATGTGTTTGGACATCCACAGCAAACATAGTGAAACCACCTCAAGCACACATCACAGGATATCTGCAGAACAAAAAGATTTAAATTTATTGTAATATTTCATCTGTCATGTAGGTACACACATAGCATATATTTTAATGTTTCATCTACTATTAAGACTTATTGCCTAAGAGTGTAAAATATTTGATCTTGGGATCTATATGCAAGATTAACAGTGTTAATAGGGAAAGTCAGTTAATCATCAGTTTACTTCCTTTTGTAGTTGACTGATGCAAGGCTCACCTTGAATGATCTGTATTTTCTACAGCAGCTCCTTTGTGGCCCTTTGGGAGAAAGTCCCAGTCACAGCAACTAACTTGTCTGTTTAATGTTTTCTTCAAGCCATATCTGGAACTTATGTACACTGGCAACATCATAGTGTGTGTCAGTGCTTATTACAATACACTTACTGACCCTCTCCATCCATAATCCTTCATCACAGGCAAACATTATTCTGTGCCAAATCCAACAAATAATTGGGACTCAACAAATCCAAAAAATTTTTTTAATAATTAGCCTTCTTTCAATGTACTTAAAATATATGTAGCTATCTTTCATATACACACTAACACAAAAGTAAATGTTTGGATTTTGGGGCTTCATTCTTTCTTTGTGTGATATAAGGCCATATCCCAATGAATGTCTTCATTGGAGGTACAGTCACACATGTCTGCTTCAAATGCCAAATAAGCACTTGGGAACTCCTTAGCCTGCACAGTCTGGTCCAGGAGCTACACAAAGCACTTTCCTTGCACCTCTGAATTTTATTTAAAGTGTTTAATTTTTATTTTAACATCATTCTAGCAGCAATAGTATTTCCTATTAACGTTTTTGTACTTTATGATTTCATGTATAAAATATTTATCTTAAAGTGTCAACATTTTCTAGAACACTGTACTGAGAAATATGATTATACCCAAATGATGCTCTTCTTCTCTTTGGGATCGTCTTTCTGTCCACAGATGCAGCAGATATCTGTCAAGTCATCTGCAAGGATGAAAGTGGTTATAAACTAATTTTCCAGTTTGCAAACTTTAGTACATACCCTAGAAACACAGATAGTTTTACTTTATGGAGCTAAATGGACCTTTAAATGATGTAGTTGTTATCTTTTATGAGAGCTACTTTTGTTACCCACCTGATGCCTCCAGCACAGTGACTGCAATCTGCCAACGTAGCATTTCCACATCCTTACGTCCGGCAGGAAAAACAGGCTGTTGTCCCTCAAGTATTTTCTCTACAAACTGAAGTACAAACACAAAACACATATAGCCCAGCATGTATCTCAAGTGAATATAGGAGTACATTTTTTAATACCTTTATGGCAAACACGCCGCAAGAGCTGGTTGTAGGGGTTGTAGTCAGGTTGTAGGGGTGGTGGAAGTGTGTTGCACTCCCACCTTGACACATTCATGCCCTGTTTCTTCACAAGAGCTCTAAAAAACAGCAAGGTATTAGCAATTATCTAACTGAAACATGCCTGTTTCATGCAGAACAGTAAGCTTGCTTTGACAAATAACTTTTAAAAATAAACATATTTAGTTCCTTGCGTTCCTTTCTAACTTACCAAAAAAAAAAAATTGCATACATCAAAGATATTTACTTGTGTATATGATTTGACCAATTTGTTATGTAATTTTGCTTCATGGTTCATCCTGGAGGATTTGTGCCACATAAATAAACACAATTTAAATTTATAGAATTATCCTGCCATCACATTTTTATTGATACATCTCAAAGAAATACAAAGCATGACAGGAGAAATAACTGATAATGCAAAGGATACACCTTTATTTTCAAGGACAATTATATGCCATTTATGATGTTGATGTTTGCAATTAAAAGTCTTGCCATTTTATAGACTAAAAAGGCTGTATATCACAGCAATTACAATGTGATACGTTATACCACGGACCGCCTGCATCCACACTTGAAAAGGCATGCTTAGTCATCGAAAATATTGAAAAATAAACGCCTCTAGGTTTGTCTGATGTAGAGCTACTGATGGTCTCAAAACATTATCCAAATTATTTAATTCTCAACTACCCAAAAATAATAAAACTTTGTCATGAAAATAAAAAATCACAAAACATACACATACCTTGATATTTCTTGACATCTCTTCAACTTTTGACTACTTTCCCCAAGTGAGTCCAGAAGAAGAGATTTTCTCTGCTTTGGAAATATAATCTAAAAAGACATCAACAGATATGATTTGGCTACTAACTGTCTGCCTTGTATTGCTTTAAAGGCGCATGAATGTATGATACTTGAATCGAGAAATTCAACACCTGTGATGGACTTTTTAAAACTTTGATTAAAACAAAGGAATTGGGGAGGAACTGTGTCTTTATTGATGATATGCAAACACTTACAATGACAAACCAGTGATGGTCATTAACAATGCCATATAGAGTGCTGTAGTCTGTTGGATCCCACTGAAAAATTGAAACACTGATGTCAGCATCATGTAAAACAGTTCAAACAACCAACCTTGAAGCGTGGAATTTGTTTTTGCCACACAGCAGACATGCCAAATGAGTTGATACACAGCACTTTCTCTGCTGAGGATGTATTGTGCTTTCTCTCCAAACATTTCATGTAGGCATTGATCAGCTAAAAAGATAGGTCTTTGTTTGTCAACTTGCACAATCATATTATTATAAGAATACCCATCCAGTGCAGTGACATTTCTAAATTGGGGATGGTTAGAAAAACTGTGATTTACCTCGCTCTCGAGTTCCCTTCCTGGTGCTGTTCTGAAAATATCAAAGTAAAACAGCTTATAAGGCCCAATTTTAGAAAGAAGAACAGCCGCTGTCATGCCATCCCAGGCTTTCCGGATATCTAAAATAAAATAGGAAAGAATTTGAGATTTTGGATGTGAAACTCATACAATACACATGTACATTATATTTACATTGAAAAGTGTCCAAAAACATACCCTGCTCTACTTTTGTAGAGCCTGAAAATGGTGGCACAGCAGGATCCGTAGCAGCTTCAACACCTTGAAGGGTGGAGGCTGGATCCCCAGCAGGTTGAGTGGAGGAAGCAAGGTCCCCAGCAGGTTGAGTGGAGGAAGCAAGGTCCCCAGCAGGTTGAGTGGAGGAAGCGAGGTCCCCAGCAGGTTGAGTGGAGGATGCAAGGTCCCCAGCAGGTTGAGTGGTGGAGCTAGGATCCCCAGCAGGTTGAGGGGAGGATGCAAGGTCCCCAGCAGGTTGAGGGGTGGAGGCTGGATCCCCAGCAGGTTGAGTGGAGGAAGCAGGTCCAGCAGGTTGAGGGGTGGAGGCTGATCCCCAGCAGGTTGAGTGGAGGAAGCAAGGTCCCCAGCAGGTTGAGTGGAGGAAGCGAGGTCCCCAGCAGGTTGAGTGGAGGATGCAAGGTCCCCAGCAGGTTGAGGGGTGGAGGCTGGATCCCCAGCAGGTTGAGTGGAGGAAGCAAGGTCCCCAGCAGGTTGAGGGGTGGAGGCTGGATCCCCAGCAGGTTGAGTGGAGGAAGCAAGGTCCCCAGCAGGTTGAGTGGAGGAAGCAAGGTCCCCAGCAGGTTGAGTGGAGGATGCAAGGTCCCCAGCAGGTTGAGGGGTGGAGGCTGGATCCCCAGCAGGTTGAGTGGAGGAAGCAAGGTCCCCAGCAGGTTGAGTGGAGGAAGCAAGGTCCCCAGCAGGTTGAGGGGTGGAAGCAAGGTCCCCAGCAGGTTGAGGGGGGGCAGCAGGTTTTCCAGTTTTTATAATGTTCAGAGGGATTATTGGTTCTTGTTCAATGAATAACCGAAGCTGATCTATGTTCACTTTTGGCAGAAAAGCGGTTGGGGATTGGAGATCTGCACTTTTGTTGATTAGGTTAACAATGGTTTATGGGCCCGTCCAGTTTTTCTCAAGTTTGCCACCCTTACGCTGTTGGCTTCTTATGTTGAGTCGTAGAACCTTTTCTCCAACCTTAAAAGTTTCTGATTTATGAGTTGTGGTCTTGTATTTTTGCTGAGCTGTTTTTATGTTTTGCTGAACTAGTTGGAAAATTGTGTCCCGTTTTTTTTAATTGCCTCCAACACCGACTCCTTCCCCAGAGTGTCTTCAACCTTGCTGTCAATCTGGGTTAAAAGAACAAAAAAAATATATATAAGCAGATTTCAAATACCTTAAGGTGTCCACTGTCGAATATTGGATATTTCAGATGTGAAAACATACCTGGCAGACCAATATTTTCCAAAACCTTAAACATGGTGGTTATCCATAACCACAAAAAAATTTGAATAACATTTAATGTGTTTTAGGACAGAAGGAAATAAAACAGGTGGATGAACTTGGTACATTAATTGTGAATTATTGGAAATTTCTCTTACAAAAATTTAGATTATGATTGCAATTTATTTTGTCTGTTATTAATGTAATATGTTACCTTATCACAAAATACCACCAGAGATACTGCTGTTTTATTTTTACATTTATAAAACATTTCCATCAAGAGTCAAAACTAAACGTGACCTAAAATATTGTCTTTACATCTACAGGGCTCAGCATGTAGAATGTAATACAGACAGACAGACAAAATCATGTCTCACCAGGATGTTCTCTGGAACCTCACATGGCATACGAGCCTCTGTTCCAAAGAGGAGGAAATATGGTGAAAACTTTGTTGTGTATTGTTTTTTGGTTCTGAGTCCAAACATCACAGCATCCAAGTAGGTGTCCCAAGTGTCTGGTCGCTCGCTCACAAGTTTGCACAGTGCTCTGAAAAACAACATTTTATCATTTGCTTGCTAAATTAACTGAAAGAAGCTCCCAGCCACTGTGCCAATGTGAACAAATTTACCAATCCAGTCCTGGGAGTGTTTGACCTAAAGAAAATGATAAACCATTCAGTAATTGAAGTCACAAAAAAGTGCGGGGTCACACAAAGGGATTCCACTGCAGCAGGCCATTAACTCCAGGGGAGCAGAAGATCACACCAGCATAAGATGAACAATTTCCAACTTCACAGAGAATAATGGCATCAACACTTGGAGAGGAATGTAAGGGAGTCCAATCTATGTTTCTGTACATGATGGAAGACATCTGTATTTCACTATCAGCACACAGGCTGTACTTTACCACAATGTCAAAGAGGAAAAAATATGTACTGGCATAATGTTCATGCAGAATGTAAAAAAAAAAAACACTTTTAAATAATTACAGTTAAATTCTGAAATTTTAATTACCTTTAAATTGTCCCATTGAGCTTTTCTACTAGCCCATTGGTCTGAGGATGATAGGGAGCACAAAGGCTGCGCTCAATGTCCAGCATTTTGCAAATGTCCTTGTTCAACTGTTGGTCAAAAATGAATAAATGCTTTAACAGATAAACATCAACAAGAAATAACTTTGATCCCTAAATTACTAACCATTTTCATATTGCATCATACATCGGTCCATAACACTCAAAAATATTTAGCAACACACCTCATTGACAAATTCTTTCCCCTGGTCGGTCAAGATTCTTTTAGGGGCCCCAAAGCGATAAAATAACTTCAAAATGCATTGTGCAACATCTGTTACTGTTTTAGACGGTAAAGGATAGGCTTCAGACCATTTTGTAAAATAGTCAACCATGACTGCAATGTACTGGTTCCCAGCCTCTGTCTTAACCACCTTTCCTATAAGGTCCATCCCAACAAGCTCAAACGGTTGACTCACCTGAAAAAGTAAAAGAAAACAGAGAATAGCACTTTTGACCAGGGATAATAAAATATCCTTCTTGTAGTGTTTTGATATGTATGTCACTTACTTCAATTGGGATGGGTTTTGTCTACTGCTTAATTGTCACTGCACTTTGCTGGCATTGCACACATTGACTGACCTAAAGAATCACATTTTTTAATAAAATGTCAACCATCAAAAAGCTGTTATAAGCTAAAACAATACATGAATGTAATAGGATTTTGATTTGTTTTCTGTTTATTCTGGAGATTTAGAGATTTTATAATTTTTTATTTGTGTTTTGCCCAAATTATTCTTTGTCTTGATTAAATCAAGCTTATTTCTGTTTCTTTTTACTTTGCATTTATTTCAGTTATTGTTAGTTGAGTTTGGATTCGGGTTTCTTATTTCCCTGTTAGTGTTAATCCTCCTAGCTCCACTGTTTTATCTCTTTCTCTCTCCCTCAGCTGTCTCCTCACACCTGCACCTTCTTTTCTAAGTATCACTGGTCCATTATTTCAGCATTCAACCTCCAGTTTTTAAGCAACTCTCCTTGATTCACTTCTCACATAAGCCTGTAGTTATTCTCCATGTGCTCCTTGTTCTCATTATCATCTCCTTGTATGAAAGTTCATTAAACTTCCACCAACTAACTACTCTCCACTTCCACCTATTACATTTGTGTTCAACACCATCTAACTAGACAATGACTTGTTGTAACAATGTACCCTTTAAAATATTGTACATTAACAATGTAACGGTCACAATGTTTTCTGTTTGTGAGCCTTGATTTATAAGAAATACCTATCCACTTATCGATGTCTTTTGTCATGCCTGGCCAGTAAAACCTTCTGTTGATAGCATCTCTGGTTTTAACTATGCCACAGTGGGCACCAAAAGCACTGGCATGAAACTCCTTAAATATTTGTTCTGCTTCGTCTTTTGCATTCACAACCTTCCGTTTTGACTGACTGCTTCCCTTGCAGTAATACAGTACTCCACCTGTCAAAATATCACAAGTTGAGAAAAAAATTAAAACAAAGCAAACTCCGTGCTTAATCAACAAAAAAAAAAAAAACTACTTCAATATGAATGTATGTGAATGGGGGTTCCTAATGTGTTTGGTGTTGTGCAAAAACATAAACAGTAAGTATTCTGTAACAATCTTCAAATATGCAATTGTATTTTTACTTGGATGCGTTTGCTATAGATAGAAAGACAAAAATGACATAAATGTCATGTTAGGTAATAATTTTCTAACCCACATACAGATTTTCAATGCGATTTATTTCTTAATTGCTTATTGCGACAGGCTTAATACCTTGAAGTAACTATTAAATTTCATATATTACTGTGGCTCTGTGGTGTTACAGATCATTCAAATGTGTGCTTAAAAAGGAAATAAGGCTATGCAATTGGTGCAACACAATTCAACATACCCGAAAGAACTTATTGCTGTATAAATTAGGTAAGGAAAAGACTAGAGGCCTTTGTCCAACAGTTAATTTTAAGAAAACATATACTCACCCTCAACTGCAAAGTCAGCTGCCCGTCGTCTTATCAAATATTTTTGACTCTTAGAAGAGCCTTCAGGGTAGCTTCCAAGTGATACATACTGGAAAACATTGCTAAATGTTAATGGATCCATTTTCTTGCTACTTTTCAGAGTCGGGCGCAATTTACCAAGGTACCAAAATTACATAAGCAACGTTAAAAGGTTTTCAAATGTACAATAATAGCTAATTGGTCACACAGCCAGCAGTGTCTATCGATGTGAATGAACCTCGTCAAAATCTAATTTTCACGTTCTTTCTAGTGGGATTTAGCGCTCCCCAGATTTATACATAGAATCAAGATTCATGTAGTTTCTGAAACAAATAGGAAATTTCAAGCTCTAAATATTAAAAGTAAGAAAAAAAAAATTTGTCCGCTTTAAAACTGTGAAGCAGTGACTGGGGATCTTTCTTGAAGCACAATATACAGAAAACTTATTAAATAAATTTTTTTTAATGTGTTTAAATAAAAAATAAAAAAAATTGTAAACCATAACTCGAGAACAACCTTGACTGAAAAGAATAAAAAAATAAAAATATAGACCGGTCAGATGTATTCAACTAAAACGTTACTTGGAAGAAGTCCATGACTTGATAAAGGATGCTGTTTTACCTAAACGAGTAGAATATTTTTGAAATATCCAACAAATTATCCAAGATGATATGGATATCCCAAAGAAAATCACAATTAGACATTAGAGGTTAATCTTTTCAAGTGGCAAAAAACAGAAAATCAATACAGATGGGTGATATTGGGCCATCAGATAGCGTTTCCCCTGTTTATTACAGGTGGAACGGTATCTGATGGAGATTAGTGGGCCATCAGATAGCGTTTCCCCTGTGTTAAACAGGGGAAACGGTATCTGACAGGGTGTGGAGATCCATCAGGATGCGTTTCCCCCTTTTTAATACAGGGGGAACGGTATCTGACAGGGTGTGGAGATCCATCAGGATGCGTTTCCCCCTTTTTAATACAGGGGGAACGGTATCTGACAGGTTGTGGAGATCCATCAGATAGCGTTTCCGCTGTTTATTACAGGGGGAATCTGACGGGGTTTATAGTACATTTATAGGACCATATAGGATCACAACAGTATAGATAGTCTCTCTCTCTCTCTCTCTCTCTCTCTCTCTCTCTCTCTCTCTCTCTCTCTCTATATATATATATATATATATATATATATATATATATATAAATATATATATATATATATATATATATGTCTGTGTGTGTATATAAATATGTGTCGTTATATTTACATCTATCTATCTATCTATCTATCTATCTATCTATCTATCTATCTATCTATCTATCTATCTATCTATCTATCTATCTATCTATCTATCTATCTATCTATCTATCTATCTATCTATCTATCTATCTATCTATCTATCTATCTATCTATCTATCTATCTATCTATCTATCTATCTATCTATCTATCTATCTATCTATCTATCTATCTATCTATAAAATGATGATATATTAGTTTATCTAATAACAACACACTAGCTAAACAAATGTAGATCGACTTCTCCGAAACACGACATTTGAGCTTTCAGGGTTACCGTAGTTCCCCTGTGGTGCGAGCACAGCGCGACGGTTCCGAGCCTGCAACAAGCACGCGCCTTTCTTGCCGCGTGAGCGGCAAGGAGACGCTGGGGAAAATATATCTGATGGGGAAACGCGAATCGACGTAATACCGGCAACAAAGCCGTCATCTTCCTCCCGCCGCAAGAATCACCGTCATGCAGGGATTCCCAGCCGGTCGCCTGGCGAGGAGGTGGTTTCCCTGCCAGCTGACGTGAGGGCTGCAGCAAGTAAGCCCGCATCTTCGTCTGCCATAGCGCTGTCTCCCAGGCTCGCTGCACCGCCTCCAATGCCGTCTGCGTTCGCTCCAGCCCGGTGTTCTGGGGCAACACCTGCCGAGCTGGAGCAGCGCTTGAGGTTCACTGCAAGCCAAATAAAGATCCTCAGGACGACTGCTCTCCTGTATTCCTCTCCTGAGCTGATGGAGAGGATAAGGCAGATCGAGATGGAGTATGAAGCAGCAGTAGGCTGTTTTACTGCCATCCTCCAGCACCCACGTCAAGTCTCCAGGAAGCTGCTGCAGAGCAGCCCACGTCAAGTCTCCAGGAAGCTGCTGCAGAGCAGCCCACGTCAAGTCTCCAGGAAGCTGCTGCAGAGCAGCCCACGTCAAGTCTCCAGGAAGGTGCTGCAGAGCAGCCCACGTCAAGTCTCCAGGAAGCTGCTGCAGAGCAGCCCACGCCAGGACACCAGGGAGCTGCTGCTGCTGCATAGCAGCCCACGTCAGGACTCCAGGGAGCTGCGGCTGCTGCAGAGCAGCCCACGTCAGGACTCCACGGAGCTGCTGCAGCTGCAGAGCAGCCCGAGTCAGGTCCACAGCCTGACACACCACAGCCTGACACACCACAGCCTCAGCCTGACTTCAGGCCGGACACACCACAGCCTCAGCTCACAGTTCTTTGTCTTGTGGTGGTCCGCTGTCCTCACACCTTTTGGGCCGTGGATGATCCAGTTGGAAGATGACTTGTGTCCTGGAAGCCAGACGAAGCTGGAGGAGCTGGAGCTTTCCTGCAGCTTTCCTGGGTGTCTAGTAGGATCTGATATGGGCCATTCCAGCGCCTGGACTTCCAGTGTTTTCCCCTAGATTCTGTGATCAGAATCCAGTCGCCAGGGATAAAGGACTGGAGGGTAGAAGTGGCTGTTTCTTGTAATGCAGCCTTCACCGTCTGTGAAACTTGAGAAAACACAGTGGACAGGTTTTGACAGTAAAACAACATCCTATCTTCACGGAAAAAAAAAAAAATTATCTTGGCAATATCCCCATGTTACTTTATTCTGACATTCCCCCCTTCTGGCACAGGGTCCAACACATGCGACAATCCAGCAAAAGGTTTAAACAAGAATGTTCTAGTAACCAAGATCACATTACATAGAACCAAAGAAATGAATTCTGACATAACTATGTGTCTCTATGAATTTAACGAAAGCAACATGAATAAAATCCACATGTTTTTAACTGCAACTTAGTTCCATTAACAACAAAACACAAACTTCAGTCGTTGTACAGTTAATCAATATTTCACTTAGAAATAAGTCACATATCCTGATTTGTCTTGTATGAAGATAAGTAGTAGATTAATGGAAATCCAATTTAATTTTGACGCATACACTCTACAAATTTAATCTAATAAATAATTCCTGTCAAGTATGAAATCATAACTCTGATTCTTTATCAAAAATATAATCCTTACTTTTGGCATATCTTGAACTGTCAGTTAGCTTAACGGCACCAGGGAAAACATTCAATCTAATAAATCACCAATGATTCTGTATGCAAAACTAATTCTTCAAATTAGTTTAAACTATTTCATTAACCTTTTAATAGTAAAACACATAAATCTAAATGTCATGCTACATCCTTAATTATTATACAAAAACATGTTTTTAAGGCAACAATCACTACAAGCATTTTGATTCTATTGTCTCTTCAACAGTGTTAAAACTAAGGAAGGGAGGTGCTAAGCATTTCCATGAAAGTGAAGGCATGAACCAACCTGGTAGGTGGGCGGAGTCAGGCAGAACTAACTTCTGATGGGCAGCCTATGGGCGGACCCACAGTTTCTTCATTCCAACCCATCTTAGTGTACCTTAAACTGCAAAACTGTTAACATGCACCTACCTCAGAAACAAGCTGCTTCTTAACTCTCCTGAAAACTCAAAGTTTTAATCAATCTGGGATTTAGAAACATTATTCTAAACATGGATTATTGTGTCATGCAACATATAAACAAACATTCATTCCAACAAAACAAAGACAAAACATCAAAGACAGACAAATGGCCAAATTTGAAGCTTCAAGAATTCAAAGAAATTTTTAACAATCTCTTTTCAGAATATGTTTTCTCAGCCATATCTTTTAATGCTATAATTGATCAATTTTGTTATGACAATCTTCAGGATCCTTTTTAAGATGAGTGCACATAGTCCAAAGAGATCTCAAACTATTTAGAAGCACAGCAACAGTTTTCTCTTAAATGAATCCAAATTCACTGATGCTGAAACCTTTTGCCAATTCTTTGTACTGTAACTCTGTAATAATAGTAACTACAATCCTGAGAGTTATTGTTATAATTCTCTTTTTGTTTGGCTCAATTTGATCGCAGCTGCATTCAAGAATTTATCTGCTCAGGTTAAATGTAAAGAAGTATTTTAAGCCGGCGTTGACATTTTTATGGTCTACCCAAACAAAACAAAAACTGCAGTGTTTGACTTAATCAGAAATTAAGATAAGAAACTTGACTCCAAACCGGGCTTTTTCCACATAGTGTTTCAAAGGGAAGACACATAATTTTCCTTAATTTGGCTATTTAAATTTTGAGAATTGGGGAGAAACTTATTATTAGAACCCCTCTTTAATTATCTGAATGCTGATAAATGTTCCAATATTTTATGATTTTGTAATCTAAAATTACCTTGTGTACCTTTGTACTCCCATGTATTCTTTTAATCTTTAAACCCTAAAAAAATCAAACAAGGGCACTGGAGTTTGAGCTGACCATCCTCTTTAGTGTTGAGAGAGCCTTTATTTCTTTTCTTTTCCTAAAATGAAGGATTTTACTTGTCTTTATTCCGTAATAAAAATCCTAACCTTGGTTCCAAAACAAAACTCTTCAACCCCAATCTGTGTCCCCCAGAGTAGAAATTTTGAGTATTATTGCATTTCAAAGCCACCAAATGACTGGAACCTATCATTGGCTTAGATCTATTTTAATTTTTTTTGTGTGGTACCACTGTCCAATCAGATTCTTTTTTACCTTCAAAAATAACCCAATTCTTCCCATTCTCATTTTAAATGTTTGTTTTACCAAGGAAAATGTGTTTAACAAAACCAATTACTCTCAAAAGTTTTAAAAGTTTTAGCTGGTGATATCTTAGAAAACAACAAGTGTTTTAATATTTCTGTGCAGCACATAACTGATTAGGTTTCCTTTCCTTCCCCAAAGGGAGAAAAAAGAACCTGCAGAACCAAGCCTTTCATAGTTTTTGTCAGGACCTGATATAAGGTACAGTGTAAATCAACACGCTGCATGAATCAGAAGAGGGAAGGAAAAAAAAAATGTAACCTCTTCCCAGCAGCTGCTGTGAAAAACAATGAATTTGTACCTTCCACTTGCGGACAAAAACTGCACCCCACTGTAAGTACTGTGTCAGAGACTGTATGAAGATCATCTGCAGTAGAGCTAAGCCTGTTTTAATGAGGTCTCTAACCATTAGATTTATGGGATACAAACTCTGACAACAGAAAATAATGGCTGAAAGAGACCCCATCAGGTGTTACACAATGGGTTTTGAAAATGCTCCTTCATGAGATCTGTCCTGAGAATGACATAGAAACACATGGTTACTGTTGAGCTTTGGAAATGTTGTAACTTCCTCTGCATTTTAATAACTTTTAATAACTATAATAATTGACCCTGAATATTCCACGACGAAAGAGAACTTGCTTCTCTAAAATAATTAACTGGAAAGTATCAAATGAGCTAAGTTATCACCCTTTTGAAGATACTTTTCTAACCCTAAAATAATATTTTAACCCCCTATATCTGTCCACGTCAAGCAAGCGTGTCACATGAGCAGCGGTTAATAAGCGTTCTTCGTTGCAGAAAATAGGAAAAGATTTATGCAAGTGTGTGTGTATTTGTACGTTACCCCCCTCAGTTTCTTAATCGCTCCAGAGTCAGACTGTCATGGCACACAATCCTCTATCAGTCCAAAAACCAACCCAAGCCTTTCAGGTCTGTTGGTGGGACATTCACTCCTTGTCCACTTTAACTTCTCCAGGAGGGAGAAAGAACTTTGCTCTGGCCTGTTTCGCTTCTGCCCGCATAAGATGTGCTTTCAATATAAATCCAGTGTATCGCTCTTCTGGCTCTGCAGCAGCATGGATCGTTGTCCATCTCAGTGGGTTTGGGCCAGACTTCTTCTGAGTTTCGTTCTGGTGGAAACTCACACTGTGATTTGCAGCAGCAGGCAGACAGGCAAGCAGGCTCCCTCTCTTTCAGGCCATGCTGAAGAAGCGTCTCTGGTGGAGTAGCCATGGGAAGGGCAGGTTTCTAAAGTCCAGACTCAAAAACGCAGATGTTGCACTCAAATCCCATACATGCGTGTATGTGTGTGTGAGAGAGGTAGATGAAAAAGTTTAGTATAAGTTCAGATTTTGCACACAGAAATATTATCAGTCAGTCAGTCAGTTGTCCACCATAACATGCACTATACTCCTTTCTTTTCCGACTGATCACAATATTTAAGACAAACGAAACTTCCTGCGGGAAAGTTTTAACTCTTTAACACCTTAATTGATGCACTCTGTGCTTTTTAATCTTTTTCTTATGTTTATTTATTTTTCTCATCTCCATCCATCAACTGTTTTACTTGAAACTATTTAAACTATTTAAACTATTTAACTTATTTATCTTCCCAAGTTAAAGCACATTTAACACAATCATCCCCACCTTTTCCTTTCATTTAGGAGATGATGGTTAATGTGTAATAAAAAAAATAAATAAATAATAATAATAATACAGAGCAACTTCTCACCCAGATATATTTGTAGAGTATGAATGTCCCAGATAAAAGGTATTTTTTAATCTGGGCAAAAGAAAACACAGGACTAGCGGAATCTTGCTATGATTCTTCCAAAATGCTTAGTCCTTCAAACACACACAACAGAACTCACACAGTTAGTATTTTAACATATTTATGTCCCTTCAGCAATATGTATGGTTGACCTAGCTTAGTTTATGAGCTCCCTTATTATGCAACATTTAATTTCATTTCGGTGAAATGTTACCAACTAAATTATCCAGTTCCCTTACGGCGGAATTACCTAGTCGTTTCTGATCTCCTTGCGGCAACATCCTACCTAAATTTATCGCTATTTCCTTGCGGCAAAATAAAACCTATCCAATTGCTGTCTCCTTACGGCAAGACACTACCTAGTCGTTTCTGATCTCCTTGCAGCGAGATCCTACCTAAATTTATCGATATTTCTCTCCGGCGAAATAAAACCTATCCAATGCAGTGTCCTTACCGGCGACACACTACCAACGACTTTTAAGTACTTTTCTTCTTTTATTTATATAGCGCTTACTCTTATCTCGTGTTATGTATTTTAAAGCTATCTCACCTCGGAGTTGACTTCTAGGTGACTCTGTCGGACCTCCCGGAGTCACCCGGCGTCGAGCAAGACGATAACCCACCGGCCAGATGCGAATGTCACACACCGGGACTTTCAGCCACCAGGCCGCTGTGCAGCAGCACTTAACTCGACGTCAGGCTGTTCCCGGAGATCCGCCAGTCACTACAAAGAAAAATAAGATCACTTTAGTTCTTATAATATGCGGCTCCGAAGGACCAAGTTAATGTTAGGTATTATTTATTCAACTCAGAGGCAAGAACGATACAGTCAATTTACTTGCAAGGGTAGCTCTGCAGTACAGACTACAAAGTGTTGGCACCCCTCTCTCTTTATTTATACATGCTGGTTCACACACAGTTCAACAAACATTCAGGGTGTGTGTGTGTGTGTGTGTGTGTGGGGTCAGAAAGGTTAGGGTTCATGTGTCTTGATTTTAAACAGAGAGGGAGTGAGGACTTGGCAATCATAACTCATTTGTCCCCCACATATTCCTTTCTGTGGCATGTAGGAGGGAAAAGCTCTTAGAGCAGACATTAGTGATAAACAATACAAAAGTTTTCAAACCCTAACAAAGTATTAAGAAGTAATACTGAAAATTCCGTGTTTCAAGGACGGCGGAGTCCTGTTTATGTATTTAAACAAAAATACTAAGAAAATTCCGCATTTAAAAATGTGTGCATGTGAGAAATAAATGGAGGATTTAAACCACTAGGTTTTGCCTCATACCAAAGCAGTAGGATTGTAAGTGACTAACTTTTGTGGATGCAAAGGCAAGAATTCTCCACTCGAAAGAGTTGAAGTGAGAATTACCACAAAATGAGATTTTTCTGTCACCCTACTGAGCAGAATAATCCAGCATTTAGAATACCCTAGGTATACTGGACCAAATAAAAAAAACAAAAAAAATAAAAAAATGGGAAAAGGGGCGAGTAAAAATAAACAAAAAAATGAATTACAATGCAAAGATTGGAAATTTGTAGAAGCACAGGATCAAATTAAAATATTAAAAATAAAATATTTAGATAAATGGATAACCACATATCATTATGATGGTCAATTAAACTCTAAAACATTAGTTAATATACAGGATGCAATAATTAAAAGTACAAAACGTGATTTAAGAACAATGGACAAAGAAGGTTATGAGGGTGTAGATTATTGGTTAAAAGTAACTAAAAAGAGAGAGATGTGATGCAGGAGATAAGAATAGACGTTTTTGTGGAAAGCAGAAAAGGTCAGAGTGCTAAGAAGTAATTTTTTATGAACTTGCAAAGTAGAACAGCAGGACAAAAGAAAGTGAGTAAAAAGAGTAGATGGAAAGTTTTTATTTTGTACCAAAGATCTGATGAGGCTTGACAGGATTGAATGGGCTAGAATGAATCCCTTTGGTTTGGGATTTCCCCTTTGGTGAATAAATCCATCCCCACCATGGCTGTTCTTCATGTATGTTTTATTTGTGTTTATGTTTTTTATTATTGTTTGAGACGCTGGAGGCTGTTGATACAGCTTGTCACGGAGGTTCATGGCATGACACGTTTTTTCTGTGTAACCTTAGAAAACATTTTACTCTCTTTAACAGCAGCACAAACAGAGTGAGGGGATTAATCAATAGGCTTCCAGTTAGATACATACGCAGAGCTGACTATGCAGAAATAGCCAGAGTGAAACAAAAAGAGGAAGAGCCTTTTGAAGAATATAGGATTAGACTGAGAAAAGTGTTTAAAGTACACAGTGGTCTACAAGAAGATGAAGACAAGCAAGGAGCTTATTGACAGCAGTTAAAAAATGCACTACATGCTGGTTCCAGGGATGCAATTAATACCTGGGTAAGGAGACATTTTATAGGGTTCCCCACAGCAAATCTAGAAGACTATGTTAATCATGCCCTCCATGCAGAAAAAGTAATGAAGGATAAAAAACAGAAAAAGATAGCCAGCACTTTTTTTCAGCAAGAAGAAGAAGAACAGATTTATTATCAGAACAACAGAGGAAAAGGAGGATTTAGAGGCAGAGGACAAAATTGCAGGGGTCAGAGAGGAGTAGGCAGAGGAAAGTACAGACAATACACCTCAGGGTGTTGGTTTTGTGGAAAATAAGGACATCTGGCCAGAGACTGTCCTGAGAGGAGAAATAATGATTCAGCATGACTAGGACAGAAAATAAGTGAAATTGTTCCTAGTACCTCAGACACTGATGAAAACAAAAAACCAAAAACACAGGGGCAGAATGTCCTCCTAAATTTCCAGGACCTTCTCACCCTAGATAGCATTAAACCTGAAGTTACCTTACTGTTGAATGGAAAATCAATTACTTTTCTTTGTGATACCGGAGCATGCAGGACCACCTGTAGAAAAACAATCCCAAATTCCAGACTTAGTGATCAGCAAATAACACTAAGGTCAGCTAGTGGGAGATTGACACGAGTCTGTGAGTCTGAACCAGTTTGGATAAGAGATCCCAATGGACAGTCATGTCAGCTATCTATTCTAATGTTCCGAACAAACCACCCCTAGACATAGGGACAGTTTTATTAACAGAAGGAACAAATGTCATTACTCGACTACAAGATCAGATGACACCAGATGACCTACATATTACCATATGGCATAAAAATACTCCTGGACCAGATAAAACTTATGAAGAAGCATTAACAAAGGTAACCCCTACAAAAGTTATGGTAACTTATGTTTATGCAGATGGGAAGAGTACGTCAGTTGCTGAAGTAGTTTTAGCGGAAGACACTAGGAAGCTCTGCAAAATGTGGACATCTCCACACATATCTTTATTCAAGGATAAAGAACTCAAGTGGCAGGACATGGGAAGAATAGTGCAGAGGGGAAAAGATGCCACAGACTGGTTTCCAACAACAATGAATACAGAAATCAGTGCATCCACAGGATTAACTAGGAAGCCATTATTCTGGACAGTGACAGTGCAGGAAGGGATACATTTGCATACAAAACAACAATGAGAAATATACCATACTTAACAGGTGGAACAGTTCTTGAATGAAGTCCCTGATAAGTTATGGTCAAAAGACCCTATTGACGTAGGTTCAGAGCAAAAACAGAATACAGGCCCAGTATAAAACAATACCCTTTGAAACATGATGCACGTGAAGGAATAAAACCAGTAATAAAGGATTTAATAACTGCAAGGGACACAAAGTCAGTAAAAAGAAACTACAGTTGTGCAAAAATGAGGTTAAGTACCTAGGCCACAATCTTAGCGCAGGGGGACACATAATTGTAGAAGAAAGAAAGACTGCAATATTACAAGTTCCAAAACCGGTAACAAAAAAGCAAATGATGTCCTTCCTTGGACTAACTAATTAATGTAGAAACTGGGTGCCAAATTATGCAGATGTTTTAGCTCCATTAAACAAACTAATGTATGAGGAAGAGCTGAAAAGGACGTCTGCACTCAAATGGAATGTAGAAGCTGAAGAAGCATTTACCAACATAAAACAAGTTCTAGTTTCCAGTACTGGTTTAGCATTACCAGACTATAGCAAACCGTTTGTTCAGATAGTAGATTGCAAGGGACATTTTATGACTTCAGTTCTGGAGATAAAATGAAACCAATAACCTATTTCTCTTCAAAACTAGATAGTGTTGCATTTGCGCAACCATATTGTGTGAGAGCTGTAATTGCAGCCTCAATGGCAGTTGAAGTCAGTGCCACAATAGTGTTGTTTCATCCTTCAACTTTAAGAGTTCCCCATGCAGTTTCGGCAATATTACTGCAAACAAATATGACCTTTCTATCACCTGCTAGACATTTGTCCTGCATGTCAACCTTACTGTCACAACCACACTTAACTATAAAAAGGTGCACCACTTTAAACTCAGCAACATTGTTACCCACACCTGAAGATGGAATTCAACATGATTGTCAAGAATTAGCAGAAAAAGAAGCAAAAATAAGAAGTGATTTGCAGGATCAACCTCTGGCACAGGGCAAAATAGTTTATGTGAATGGTTCCTCCAGAAAAGATGAGAGAGGGAAGACACAAACAAGATATGCATTGGTGACAAACGATACAGTGTCAAAAGAAATGCAACAACAAGCCCACCACAGGAGATAGAAATGTGTAAAAAACATGGAGCTGCATTAAAAGATGAAATCTATATTTGACCAGATAATAAACCTGTCCTACCAAAGAACCTATATAAATGGGCAGCAATATTGAGCCATGGTGTTTCAACATGTCTCGACAGGGGGTATGGTAGGACAGATACATAAATATTATATAACATATGGATTTAATTCTTATTCAAAACGTTTTGTAGAACATGTTTAACATGTGCAAAACATAATCCACAAAGGAATTTAAAACCACAAAGGGGACAATTTCCAAAACCACAATACCCTTTCCAAACAATTCATATGGATTTTATTGAGTTAAACCACAGTGAAGGGAAAAAGTTCTGTTTAGTCTTTATAGATGCATTTTCTAAATGGATAGAATTATTTGCAACTAAACATCCAGATGCCTTAACAGTAGCAAAAGCATTGTGTAAAGATATCATTCCCAGATATGGGATTCCAGAGAAAATATATAGTAATAATGGAGCCCATTTTTTAAATCAAATAATAAAGAAAATAGGAATTATGTTTCACATAAATCTGAGAAACCATTGCGCTTACCACCCTCAAAGCGCTGGATTAGTGGAAAGAATGAATGGGACTATAAAGGACCGCCTGAAAAAGTGTATTGAAGAGACAGGAAGACCATGGATGCAGTGTCTAGATCTAGTAAAACTATATATAAACATTACAAGCACCTCAGGGCTAACACCCTATAAAATGTTATTTGGAAGACCATACAGATTACCACAGTTCAAAAAATCAGTGGGAGTTAGATGAAGAAGCCAACCTAGCTGATTATATGAGGAGTATGTTAGAAAAGCAACAGAAATAAAATCAAACTAATGAGGAATGTTCTATTTCCCAGCAGGAAAACCAACTAGTGGAACCAGGAGACTGGGTGTTAATAAGGAGTGTAAAGAAGAAACATTGGTATTCAGTGGGATGGCCCATATCAGGTATTACTAACCACTTCTACAGCAGTAAAAATAGCTGAGAGATCAACCTGGATTCACCTTACACATTGTAAAAAGATCATTTCGGTTGAAAGCTCCGCCAGGGGAAGTGATTTACAGCCTGATAATAGGATGGACCCAGACATTTAGAGGCTGGAGAGACCCGAAAGTCAGTGACGAAAATTAAGACACTGGAACCACCTAGAGGGGTCAAAATTTCAGCCAAATTACTTTTAGATGGATTAGCAATGCATTCCGTTGCAGGGCATTTATATTTTTCCTCATATTGATTTTCATATTGTTCTGGTACCTCTGGGAACCAGTCAAGATAAATCAGAATATAACAACACCTGCTATGAGTAGTATTAAACGAGTAGCATTAAACCAAGGAAGGCAAGATAACCCAACTATTTGTACTAAACAAATTTCTTATACTTATGGCATTCAAGTGTGCGTGAAATCTAAAACCACAGCTGTAGTGCTGATCCCACTCATTAACTTGACCAAACGAGGAAGGAAAGGACAGGATTATAGAAGTTATAAATGGTACTTAACTAATGACAGAATAGACACCTCATGGTTTATTGAGTTAAACCACAGTGAAGGGAAAAAGTTCTGTTTAGTCTTTATAGATGCATTTTCTAAATGGATAGAACTATTTGCAACTAAACATCCAGATGCCTTAACAGTAGCAAAAGCATTGTGTAAAGATATCATTCCCAGATATGGGATTCCAGAGAAAATATATAGTAATAATGGAGCCCATTTTTTAAATCAAATAATAAAGAAAATAGGAATTATGTTTCACAGCTGATGAAGGAAACAATTGGACACCCACAAGTGGGGCACCACTGCTTATGCTAGTCATCAAAAGAAGTTGTTTAGACTCCATAAAGGTGGTAATGCAATCCAGGTAACCATTAACCTCACGCATAACTCTCTATTTCCTCCCGAAAATGTGTGGTGATGACAGGTTTTTTGATCGATTACTTTCAAAAGTAACGGGACTCTGTGCTCTAGTCACTTTATTGTTACCAGTTTCAGTATATCCTATGTCAGTAGATGAAGTAATAGATGGACTATCTAGTGTAAACCCACATGACTGGCGTAATAGAAAGTGCAGAGCAGTAGCTTGGCAGACTGAGGGCGACTCTACGTACATAGATGATATAGATGAAGATAAATTAACTGATCAAGTAGTCACAAGATTACTAGTATCTGTTGGTGGTGTATGATGAACAAAAACGTAGACAGGATCAACTATATTCACTACAATGTTCAAAAACTAAGAAATTGGACACAAAGCGGGTTTGAAGCTGTCCATGACTAATTGGCTTCAACTTCCCTGATGGCATTCCAGAATAGAATTGCTTTAGACATGATGTTAGCTGAAAAAGGAGGAGTTTGTGCAATTTTTGGAGAAAAATGCTGCACATTTATACCTAACAACACTGGTGCTGACTGACGTCAGCCTCACTAAAGCCATAGAAGGTTTGAGATCTCTAAGTGGCAAAATGAAGGAGCATTCTGGAGTAGACACCTCGATGTGTGACTCCTGGCTGGATATGTTTGGGAAGTATAAAATTTTAGTATCATCAGTAATAATTTTCTTTGCAGTGTTTGCTGCAATTTTTGACAATGTGTGGATGTTGTTGTATTCCCTGCCTTCGTTCTCTTTTTAACCGTCTCATCACCACAGCTATTTCTCCTATGGAAGACAGAGTTACCCAACTCTATTCGTTACTTAAACATCAGGATGATGAAGATAATGATGATCCGACTGACCACTTTTCTGACCTATACCCAGATCCATCTCTATATGATTCTGTGATTTAACTGTCAGTAAGTGCCTCTGAGTGTAATTATATATGTACTCATGAAAAATTATCTTACAGTTAAAAATCCAAATGAAGTAGCTGTTTAAGTGATATGCGCAAATATAAGATAAACAGGGGGGAAATGTTGAAATAATTGTACATAGTTTTATCGTATATTTTTCCTTTCATCTTATATTTATCCTTGTCTTTAACTTTACTATTTGATCTTTATAACCTTTCATGTATGTGTGAGTAAGGATGTGCTGAGTTTGTTTGCAGGCAAGGTGGAGTTGGGAAGGAAGCAGTCACAGTTGAGGATGTCATAAAGAGGGTGGCTGATTGTGCTGAACAGAAGACACACTGATCTTAAGATGGGGGAGATTGTGGAAGTGTGTTGTTACAAGACAATGGTGTATATGACCTGTTTACGTTGCAGCTGTTTTTCCCATCCTTTAGAGAGCAACGTTTATTGTAACTAGGGAACCCCCAAAGATAATTAAAAGAGAGGTATGGACAGATGGTTTTCAGAGCGGCAGGAGATTTGTAATTGAAAGCACATCTCTGTCTGTTCTCCTCGCAGCGAGTAAAATAACTAATTATTTGTCTTTCTCTTCTTTTTGTGATGATTATAAGTATTTTAGGTTGTTTGAACTTGACAGACATCATTTGCTTTTTGTGCGGTTTAGGAATGTTGGTAGCTGCTTGAGTGCTGCTCTGTGGACAAAGAATGGGAGGCAGCTGAAAACTACAGTTTTGACAGAGAGGCCTTATGTCCCTTAGCACAAAGGTGATGTAACCATTTCAAAGTGTCTGATTTGCATTGCTGCTCAGTTGGTGCACAAATTAAAAGGTCATCCACATACTGAAGAAGGACCGAACCTTCAGTAAGATGCAAATCAGCCAAAGAATCTCTCAATGCAGCATTGTAGATAGTAGGACTTTCACAATAATCTTGACACAGTCTAGTTAAAGTGTAAGGTTTGCCATCCAACTGAAATGCACACCAGAAATTGGCTATCAGGTGCAATGGGATTGAGAAAAATGCATTTGAAAGATCCACAACTGAAAAAAAGGTTGCATCTGGAGGAAGTTTGAACAAAATAATGTGTGGATTGATCACAGATGGGACGTATGGTACCATGGCTTTGTTTACTCCCTGTAAATCTTGCACAAATTGCCATTCAGCAGGCTGGCCTTCAGGTCTGATTCTTTTAACAGGAAATGAGGGTGTTCTAACTGGTGAGGTGGGACATTGCACAATTATTCCTACCTGGAGTAGTGAGTGGAAAACTGGCCTAATGCCCTCAAAAGCCTCCTGTCTCAGAGGATATTGTTTTTGGTGGGGACTATAATCAGACTTGGGAGTTATGACAACTGGTTTACAATCAGAATTTAGGCCAAAATCATAATTATGGGGTGACTATAATGAAGGTGGTACTGTAGACAGTTCCTGAGGCACTAGAGTGCGAACAGAAGCCAGACTTTGAGTTATGTCCACCAACTTAACTATGCATGCACAGTGAAAAGAAGAAGTATACACTTTTTTATAGACTTGATGTTTTTGTGAAAACCAGATGGGTGGATCAGAAGTTACTATCCAATCAGAAATAAGTACAGTTTAACACAAACGTTCCCACATCTCTCCACTCTATCCCCACAGCTTTTGACAAGGAAACATGAGGGAATGAGTTATCTACGGAGAAAAACTGTTGTTGTGTTTGAGACAGGTTAACTTGCAGGGCAGCAGTGTAATTATTCCGAAAGAGAGAAGCTGTGGAGCCTATCACAAGATATATGGAAGAATTTGTGTTTATAAGATGCATCCGATCTGCTCATCAAATGAGCAATGCTGTGCAAAGCATCAGGAATCATAAAGTCAGCATATGGAGAGACTAAGTTACGTGTAAGCGTGATTAAGTCTGACACAAGGACCGGTTGGAAGCTTGCATTGGTACACGTATAAAGGCGTGTTTTCGGTGAATAATGAACCCCAGTGAAAACATCATCAAATGATTTTGCATCCGCACATAAAATTTGTAGTCCGACAGGGGATGACACCAAAATTAAAGACAAATCACACATCAAATCTCAACCTAACAAATTAATAGGACGATGTTGAGAAAAAGGAATGTTACAATTTTTCCCAGTTTGTGTACTGCAAAACAATGGTACTGAAAAAAATCGCTCTTTTACAGAAGCCCCTGAAGCAGAGAATGAGTAAACATGACGTCCACTGAACTTAGGTGTTAGTGAAAGCGCAGTGAATGTTGAAAATGTGAAAAAGTGTGTTGCACCAGAATCTACAATAAACTCCACCCTTTGACCTACTCTACAAGTTAGATAAACCTAAACATAAGCATTGTTTTATATGCTTCAGCAGATAAATGAGCATAGGTTCCCACACATGGTGTTGTTTGTGCTTCTAAGTGTTTTATGGCCTCTGTAAGCACCTGAAATGTATCAGTGGAAGCAGGCACCTCTAACCCCGGGCTCACACTGAACACGGTGTATATACGCTGCAGCGGTCATTTTGCAGAAAGCCACTCAGATTGCGCTGCGGCCAGGCCGGCCCAGTTACGGCTCCGGGTGCGAAAACTTGGCTCACGAGAGCAGACGTTTACATGGGTTCACATGCTCTATGGGAGTTCACATGAGAACTACCCCAAACATTTAGCAAATCTCTCATAAACAAAGCCCATATTTGGCTGTTTTTTAATCCTGTGTCACCGGTTATGAAGTAATGTTCACATTTCGAAGCATGCAGGCTTCGAAACGTGAACAAGAGAGGAAAATCCCTGTCTGCTCCTTTCTGTTGCTATACCTCTAAATGAGTAAAAACAGCTATGGATTTCGTTTCCTACGTCAAAACTTGTTATCTGTGCACAAAAATATCCTTTTTCACCCTCAAATAGCACAGTTTTTTGTCGTTTTGTTTACACTATCAAGTTGCCGTATGTTGGCGGGTTAATTTTATTATGAAATTCACCAGAACTCTCTCCTGTCTGGCTTTCTGTTTGGCTGGTAAAATTCAGGAACTTGATACAGAAGCTGCTGCAGCATTTGGCTACACTTCCATCTTGTGAAAACATGTTGTTGAGCCGCACTGCCTCGGCAACTGGACTGCACCGTGGCTGATGTGAGTGTACACATTGATTTTAATGATTTGGGTTCCTTGCGGCACCCGCACCGCAGCTGCACCGCATTCAGTGTGAGCCCGGCATAAAGATTCAGGAGGTTGTAGTGGTGTGTGTGTGTGTGTGTGTGTGTGAAACCTCACTCCTCTTTGATGTCTCTGGTCAAGGTAGGCGTTGCCCGTTCCTGGGGTTCCATACCTCCACTCAGTCGGACTGGGGTGGACCGCCTCCTCATGGTGGCTGCAGATGTGTCCAATTCATGTAGAATCCAGGGCTGATCATCCATACGACCTCCGCGTCCTCTTCCTCTACCCTGTCCTCATCCTCGCTCCCTTTGTGGGAAGTCGGCTGCACCAGAAAACATGGTGTTATGGCCCCTGGCCTTTAGAGGCTTTGCAGTCTGTTTGTTTTTGCAGATTTTGGTGTGGGATCACACTCAGCTGATTGGCTACCTGGTGACTGCAGAGAGGCAACTCCATTGGACCAGCAGGAGTTCACCAAGCCAATCAGTGTATGATGAGGTCCACCTGCACCCTATAAAAAGCTCATGTAATCATTCTTCCAGTGTGGCAGCTTTTGGAAGAGGCTTTGTGCAGCTGACTCCTACTTTGCTTTGTGTGAAGATTTTTGAAGATTGTTTGGCTAGCTTTGAAGTATTTTGTACTGCTGACCCTCTTTGCACTGCTTAGCAGTTTGGTTTTGGAATCGGTTGTTTCTAATAGTTCAACCTAGCAGCTTGTGTTTGGGAAGTTTGACATCCCTTTTTAAGTCTCTGTCTTGGAGTTTTTTGAGTTTGGTTTATGTTAACTTGTTTTGATTTGATCATTTAATTGTTGAGGCTGGATTTGTCCTCCTCTAGTTTGTTTATGTTAGCCCAAGTAAGTTTGAATATTAATTGGTTAATGCATTTGCTGTTTTGTATGTGGAACCTTTTTCTTTGTTATAAACCCTTTTAAACTCCAACCCTTTTCATTTGTTTTTCCTCTGGACACATTTTTATTGTTACCACCCCCTGATCCCCTAGTCTTGGGGTGGTAACACATGGTTAAAGTGTCACGGTGTAGATCATGCTCTTTCTTTTCAGATTTTTTGCAACTTCTTTCTTGCAAATTTCCTGTGCATGATGAGCACAACGTCCCAGGTCCTCCAGTCTTACACCATACCTAATTCCCTTCCATGGGTTAACTGCAGAGGAGTCTTTCCCAGGGTCCTGGTTCAGCTCCCAAGGGATTTGGATGCTCCAGACCAGAGTACTTGTTAAACACCTCCTCTGCTCTGTGGAGGAAATCCTCCACTGTTTCACCATGATGCTTGACCAGTCCCTTTAATGCATTGTTGTCCATGTAGATCAGGTTCTGGAAGTCCAATTAAGCCTGCCTGTTGACCAGGCTTCAGCTTACTCGATAAAATCGGTCTGACCGCTCTGCCTGTGGGGCACATAGTTTTGGACTGGCTATGCAGTTCATCTGCAAACTTTTGTCCCCCTTCTTTTGGATCAGGGAAGTGTGATGCTGCTGCTTGAACATCAGCAGGGCTCTAAGGGGATGTACCAACATACAGCCGTCGGGTCCTGCTACTTCCACTATTGGCATGGTGAGCAGTTCCCCCTCGTCGTCTTTTCTGTTGGCTCTGCTACTTTCCTACTTAAATCCCTATTTCCCCCCCATTTCTCTCATCATTGCTTTTCTCTGTCTCAACTGTGCTTCCTCCTTCTACCTTCCCCAACATCTCACATGCTTTTCTCGCTGAGTTATCCTTTGTGCACTTACTTTTCCCTTCTTTTTCTGTTTCTCCCATTCATTCTCTAGGCTTTGTCTTAAACTTTCTATTTGAACAACACTCAAAGAACCTCCGTCTGTAAAATCCGTGATATTTCACCCAATCATTCACACATTCAACACTTTCAGGCCCGTATTTCTTTGACATGTCCCTGCATACTGGAGTGTCTGGAGGAGACCCAGGAGTTCTAGTGGATCCGGATCCCTTATTTTCAGGCAGGACGTCTCCCCTGGCTTTCCTTCCTTAAGATGTAGAAATTTGTATCCTTCTCCTCCAAAACATCCAACTCACAGTTTAAATTTTAGATTAAATTTAAATTAACTTTTGACACAAAACAGTTCTTACCCCTTATAGAAGTCACTCTAGTTCTTGTGATCCAGGCAGCTTTCGACGCAGTAGACGGGAGTATAGTTTCCTCCGAAGTTTTTCCCTCAGGAGGACTGAAGTGTTCTTAATGGGTCCTTCAGCTTGGCGTCACGTCCCCCTCGTATCCAGCTCGCTGGATCTTGCTAACCAACGCCAAGTTTGTTATAGAAATCTATTATTAACAGAGTGAGATACTGCTTCAATAAATCAATTTCTCCCAAGACTAGTCTTCAGAATGTTTATTTCAAAGGCTTACAGTGTTTGACAGGCACAAAGCATTGTTCAGTGAATGCGCGCTGAATGCATTCATACAAGTAATTCATTACAAAGCAAGATAAGAAACAACTTTTGCAAAAACAACTCCCTAGTTAGAGACAATAGAGTATTCTTTTCACAAGGGCATCACCTCCTGTCTGACACTGCTTTGGTAGTTTTTTTCTCCCTTCCTTTACACATCTCAAAACAGATTCAACAAGGTTATGAGAACATTTTAATTAACTGTTTTGCATGCAACTGTTATAACTGTGAGTTAAAACATAATCACTCCTCCTTACCTAAAGCAAAAGACAATTTTCCACTACAATTGGTATCACACAGACACCATTCATTTATTTTTTTCAATTTAAAGCTCTACACAAGAAATCCATGTCCTTATAATCACTCTGTCTGTTTTACATTTATTTTTCACTTGGTGGCACAGTAGAGCAAATGAAGCATGTTGATGCCTCGGCTCATGAGTTGAGTGGAAAGCCGTGGTGCTTCAAGAGGCTTCATCTCGCCATCAGTAGTTTAATAAACACAGACAATTTTTCAAGCCTTTATTTCTGTTCATTATAAAGATTTCTTTGTTTACAGCTAATGTAAACAAGACATTTAATATTAGAATATTACATCAGACCTCCTCAGGGAGAGGAGGGTGTTGCAGAGTCCTTAGGGGGGAATGGGGGATGTAGGTAGAGCATTTGCGTGGGAGTGAGGTGTGAATGGCTGGGAATCAAACCTACAAAAGGTGGGGTGTCGTCACAGTGTAGGGGGTAGGGCTCCTGTAGTTGGTGATAGACTGTAGGCTCTGCCACACTGAAGTAGTGTTGTTACCCGATAAGCTGTTTTTTATGTTCTCACTGTGATGTCTTTTTGCCAGTTTTATCTCCTTTGTATTAGCTACCGTAAATAAATTGAGATTTGGACATAATTTCCTTCATGGACCAGAATACCGTACAGCCAGTAGCAAGAACAAATGATTTCTCAGAGCCTTAATCTTAAAATATTTACCGACCAGGGCTCTCCAGTCTCCGCATCAGTATTTGCTAATTTTATCGAACTATTGGCAGCTGCAGTATGCAAAACAAACAAATTCATGCAATTCAAAAGGCTAATAAAACCCAACCAAATTTGTTTATATGCTGATGATGTATTAGTCTTTCTCAAAAAGCAAACTCCTCTCTTTTACAACCAAAATAAATACATTTTCAACAATTTCAGACAACTCAATGGATTGGAATGAAAAAAGACCTTGCTATAGGAAAAACGTGTTGCTTATCAGTTGTTCAATCCCATCTCTTGAGATTAATTTGAGCTTCTCCTCAGGGTGCCTTAGGAGCAACAAATAAGCGAAAAAGAGACAAGACATCACTAAGACATAAGGAGGTTGAGTTGAGAAAACCATATGAGCAATACTTGAGAAGTTGGATAAACAGAGGAGATCTCATGATTGTATGCCCCTGATCTAAATTATTTCTTGGTTATTTTGAAGGAGAATTAAAGAAAATAACATGAGAAGCATGAGAAACAAATCTGAGAAATAGTGATGTTACCACTAACACCGAGGCTTCAAAGCACGCTTCAAACTCGACAGGGTCGTTATGGTGAAGCAGTGGGCTGGACCTTGCTTCATGTGACGTCCCCGATGACGTGTGAACCACTTCACTGCTTCATTCATACCGTGTCAGCTGACTGCTTTGAGTTGACTGGCGGAGTTTCAAACATCTGGCGTGATTCAGTGTATTTAAGATGGCTCAAGCCCTGGCTCACATCGCCGTTCTACACGTATTATACAGGTCTCGTTTTTGGATATTCTGAGTTTTGGTGGATTATTCTATCATGGAGCAACCATCTAGGAAGCGTTCCCAAGTGTGGGAATATTTCGATTTGGTGCCATCTAATAAGGTAATGTACATTCAAAGTGTTTATTAGAAAACCTATAGCCTATACTATGCAGTAGTGTTATAGTCATGGTATTATGTTACGCAAGAGGTGCAGTAACACGTTGTTATCTTGGTTTTACAGGTGCAGTGTTTGCTTTGCCAGCAGCTGCTGGCAAATAATAATAATACGTCATCAATGCCGAGGCATTATAGATCCAAACACGAGAACACTCAGCCTCGTGCCACCAGTCAAGGTCAGCATAACATAGATATACATGCAGAATTAGAAAGAATGACAGTTAAATGTGTGTAAGTTAAATTGAAGTTACTTTTCTTTATTTATCCAGAAAGCAAGAGCTTGATGAAGCTCTTGTGGACTTCATAGTGAAGGTCTCCCAGCCTTTCTCTGTATCCAAACCTAAACCACCCAGCCAAACAGTTCCTAGTCACACCAGTCTCCTCTGTTCCCTGTGAAAGAGTATTTTCCAAAGCTGGAGAAATTGTCTAAAAAAAAAAAGAAACCGTTTGAGCCCTTCTACTGTGCAGAAATTACTTTTCTTGAATAAAAACACCTGAAGTAACACAAGCACCCTCTTTATTACACCAAGCACAATGTCAAAAAACACTCAGTACACCAAGCACACTCCCAAATCAAAATTTTCACTTCATTTATTTATTTTGTTTGTCATTTTTTAAAATGGGACTGTGGAATTTCATAAAACAAACGACAATTCAAGTTAAAGAAGCCAGAAATAGCCTCATGGGCATTTTTCATCTTTAATCCCCTACAGTTCATATTGTTTTTAAATTATTATTTTTTCATGAGTTAATTACTCAAAATCTTTAATGAGTTACTAAAAACACATATGTACAACACATACATGAGTGCTATTATTTACACAAGAGGCGCATCATATTCCCAGGGCTTCATTTGGTGCAACAATTGCTACTGCCAGTAGATGTCACCCAAGGGAATTGAATGAACCTTCGGGTAGTGAACCACTTTATGACACAATGGTTCCAAATGATTCTATGCTTCAAAAAGCCTCATTTTGACATCACTACTGAGAAGCATGATCTTATCATTGTGTCCAATGTCTCTTCAATGTCTTGGGCATTTCTCTTAAACGTCTTAGAATTATGATTATAAATTACTAATAATTATGGGAATGATATCTGAGCCATATCTGAGAAATGAGAGAACAAGTTGAGAATGTAATTACAATTAACTGTAAAAACAATACTCACTGAATAGTTGAAAACTTTTATTTGGGTAACACCACTTTTTTAACAAAATAAAAAAATATAAAATGAAAAGAAAAAAAACACAAAAAATAAATAAAGTAAAGTGCCATGTACACCCAGAGTTCATTTTAGAACTGTGTGAAAGCTTCATTTGTGGAACTGGAATAATCACCATGTAAACTGCGGTGCATTCTATAAAGTGTTGGGACCCAGCCATGGAAACAACATTAAAACTCCGGTACGGACTTATTCTGGAACTTTCAAAATAAATTGCATTTAACTGACTTCCAGCAACTGAGGAAAGGGGGGTAGCAGCAGACTTCCCATGATGCTACTGTCTGAATAACAGCACCCCCTCTCCAACAAGCCGACCTCTTCCGCTGTTCCTCTTTGTGGGACCAGGATCAGAGAGGCAGCGCGCCAATGTCTCTTTGCTGGCAAAAAGACATAACTCTTCAACTGGATCCAAGAGTGTCATAAGATCACGCGATCATATACACAAGTTAAGTATGAGTGAATAAGTGTTTGTGTACCCAGTATTCATTCATAAAAACGGGAATTAAGGTATGGCTTGACTTTCTCTCTCTGAGGCCTGCAGAGGCAAACGGTGTCCCAGAGAAGTCCCTGCAAGGATGCTGTCTCTACAAGCCGAGTGAAGCGGTTTCCTTGCCTGAGAGGAGGACAAACAATGGAGGCCGCATCACCATGGTAATGTGCAGTGTGGTTGGCGGACACAACGAGCCGTCTTTCATCCACATCTAGGGAGGTTAGCTGGAGGCTAACCCTTTTGTTCACACAGCGGCAGCACCTTCAACCTTGATTATCTGTACATCATTCATACCATTAAATCAAATATTCGGATTCCTTTAATATCAACATTATTCATTAAGTCACAGAAATCACTGTAACGGACATCGGGTTAGACGGTGGTCCCCCCTTTTCACTTATGGGTTGTCCTCTGTCAATCCAGTGAGCCTGATCACAGCCCCCTCTTTCTTACATCCTTGATTTGAGGGGCCCGACCCCTTAACTATTTGCATCTGACAGGCGGTTGTCACTCTCAGTCCCCCTGAGTCCATGGTTGTAGTTATTCCCCTAAGGAAGAGAGCCTAAAGGGTGTCATCCTCTTGTATCAGTTTATCTTTGACTATGTGTGCATCTTATGTGATAGCAACAGTTATGTTGTGTAAGCTGTAGCGGTGAGCGGTGCGGCAGGTAAGCAACAAGGGCAGATATATTTAATTAAAGCAGCAAAGAGATAATTAGAAAAGGCCACAAAATCATACATCCATAACAATCGCCCTGTTAAGGTGGGAAAAAACCCACCTCACATCAATCAATGTGTTTAGTGCATATGGACCTAAGCTAGTTCCTTCCGTTCGTCGCGTAACTACGTCCCCCAAACGGAGTGCCATCTCTCTGGTAACTGCCTGCAGCCCTCAGTGTGTGTACCCCCTCTGTTTCCCATAGAACAGTCCTATGCTGATGCGTGTCTGAAATTTAAATCACATCACAAATAGAAAATAATGCCCTGTTAAAAAATTTAAAACAACAAAAATTATAAAAAGCTAGAAGCACAGCGGAAATGAGCAGCACAATGTGTATCAGTATATTGTAGACCCTGAATTGTAAACCCTGTTCAATTATCTATTGCAGTTGTCTGCTCCTCCTCCTCAAAGCACAGTATCATCATTTCTCCAGCACTTTGGTGTGGTTCCATGGGATCCACATCATCACTTGTGGTTAAATATTCAGTGGACAACATCAGTGTGTGCTCTGGCACCACATCCATTTGATATTCTGGTAATCTCAAACCTCTGGTATCACTGGAACCAATTGCACAATCAATACACCTGAGGATGAGAGCTCGAATATACGTTGCACAACAGCATACACAACCTGTGATCACTACAACAGTCAATGAAGTAAATATACTCACCAGTAGGTTTCCCCATTTTCCAAACCGTGTCTCAAACATTTTTGTGAATTGTTCATCGATTCCTGAGTGCAATTTTAATTCAGTGGATAGTGATTCCAATCCTTTTAGGGCCTTCGTTAGAGATCCATCAGGTGCTGTAATTTTTTATTGGGAATAAAAGAACAACAAGCCTATCCAAAAACAGACAACCTTCTTCTTTTGCTAGGATCATATCCAAAGCTATTCTAATTTGACAATAAATAATTTCAACATCCTGTTTACACAGCCTTCAGCTGTCCCTCCTGTTTTGCCGTGGAGTCATTTAAAAGATTAGAATCGGTTCTAACAGGAAGCAGTTTGTATTCAAGCAGACATATCTAATTCAAAAACACATTTTCTGAAAGGTTCCCCCTGACGAAGTGGGCCAATTTCTGTCAGGGTGTCCTGGATGGAGAGGGAAACCAGGGCACAGCTTTCCTGTCCAGTCAATAGCAATTATTATTAATTATTAAAGCAATTATTCCCCATAAATCAGTTCTGTTCAGCAGCAAGAAAAAGTTCAAGGCCTTGTATCAAGTTAATTTACAATCTAAGTTGCAAACAACATCATCCATAAATAAATAACCCAGAAGCACGTGGGAAGTTATAATTTCTATTCATGAAGTTATTTGAATTGATCAAATAGTTAAACCTTTAACCCTTCATGCAACTTATTCCACAATTTCCCACATTCACAGAAGTAAATTGTTTTTTTTTTTTTCCATTAACACAGTTTTACCTTAGAAATCCTTGTCAACTGTGATTTTTGATTTTGTGTCCTTATTTCAAATTTACCAGGACATACTCCTTCAAGCTTTAACCCAACAAATATAATTTTTATTGTTTAATCTTTATCACGTTCCCTCTGTTGAAGTAACCCACCCCACTCAAAATTTATGAAACAGGTTCCACATAATTGTATTTTGTTAGTTGATAGCAAAAAGATGAGTTAATCTTACCTTTTGACGTTATGGTTACTGGAATAAATTAATTTAGTTTCACAAGCACATTTTTGATGTGTTAGCTGGAAATGAAATGTTATGTCAAAAGATATCCAATCGAACCTATTCATATGTTCTTCCTCAGGTGCTTTCTGATTTCTCTAAGATTTCCTTTGGAGGATGGCTCTCCCTTCCTGCAATATGATCTGCTTACCTTAGTTTTGTCCTCATCCAGAGTTCCATTTGTTTCTCCTGTTGGTTCTTTGGTTAGAGCCACCTGTGTGTTATCAGACAAAAACTTCACAGCAGATTAGAATCTTTGAACATGTCAGGTGCTCTCTCTGCGTATCCAGACTGGGTGCAAAAACCCGAATGAAGAGAGGAGGTGAAAGGTCAGTGCATGGTTCTTCCTGCCAGCAGCTGATGGGGAGTTAAACCCATGAGCTCAGTGGGTGATGATCTGATATAAAACATCACCAAGGGCAGCGCATCCAGCCACTTCATTTTTGTATCAGCACAAACTTTAGCCAATCGATTTTTGATTGTGTGATTAGCTCTCTCAGCCGACCTGGTGAAAGTGTCAAACACATCTCTACATCCTTTCAATCTGTTGTCAGTACCCGTAAAACCAATAACAGTTTCCTTTAGGGCTTGTTGGGAACAGGAAATGCTCCAATACCTGTTTTCATGAAAATCTTATATGTAGATAATGTAATAAAGTCATCTTCTCACCTTTAACCAAACATCATATTTAAATTGTAACCCAGTTAGTTGCTACTTTATTGTCCGTTAACTAGTAGCCAAAGTTAGATTTGTTTAAACTTAGAGAGCTATCAAAACTCAAGACTCCCTCTCAGCGGTGTTTTGGGTTCTTTAAGAGAACCACAGGACCTTTAAACCATGCCGAGGATGCGCATCTATCTCTGCGTGTTTTACTCACAAGGAAATAAGCCGCTTTAAGGACTTTTAAGAAGCCCAAGGAGCTATCGAAACCTAATACTAATACTAGTAGTATCTTTTGACCGTTCTTATGGAACCGTCTGGACCCGACCGACCCTACCCGAGTTTGCATGCCTCATTCAGGGGGTCACTTTCATATTGTGTGCGAGGAAAAACTATCTTCCCTTGCATGCAATAAAAGAACTTTAAACCTACACCCTTAGATATTAGCCTAAGTTTGGAAGAGTGTACAGTTCTTCCCGGGCTGTCACCGTTAAAATTGCACAGCTTATTAACATGTCTTGTCACTTATTAATGCATACGCAACAATTATTCTGAACCATTTCTCTGCCTCCAAGAATTACAAAAACAGCTCACTCAGAACTAACAACACAGCCAGAGTGTTTTTACAGGAAAAACACAGGAGATTTTTAATAGGAATCTCCTTACCTTTTTGCGGCTGCTGCTGTGATGTGTTGTCCTTCCGTGGCAACCCTATCCTATCCAAAAGTGGTTTCCGCTTCCGGGGCGTGGGCGGAAACACCAATTTGTCCGAGTTACCGCACCCTGTTGGTGGTCAGACGCCTTGGAGCTCCACCGGTACTTGGACCCCGGAAACAGTCACCACTTCTATATAAAGACTCTTAAAGGAACGACTCTCAAACTGTTTCTAACTTTTAGCTCTTTTAATCTAAATTAAGGCAGAGGAATGATTACAGAGATCAGCGCTGAGGCTCCCCTCTCGGACCGTTGCAGTCTGTTAGAGGATGACAAAGAGCCTTGATAGAAGGTGTAGAATATAAACTATCTATGTGTGTAACTGGAATGTGCAGATAGAGGAGAGGGGATTGAAAGCATAGGGAGTGAAGCATAGAGAGTGCAAGGTCATAAATTGGTGAATGACAAGGGAGTAGAGGATAGAGAGAGTTGGGTGGAGGACAGGGAAGGCCGGAGATAGGGGAGGACAAGCTTGCTAGAAGAAATATAACCAGAAGCACTCCTTATTTGGACCTAAGGAACTGTTATGTTATACATGAGTGACATGATATATGTATATGTTGAACATACCCTTGAGACTGAATAAAACGAGCTGGAAGCAGAGAGAGAGCAGAGTTGGGCTCACAGGTGTTTGGCTGGGGCATCTCTCTCTCACTCTGCGCAGAGGCGAACATAAGCTGATTGTACTTTGTGTTTATTTCACTCTTTTGAAACCTGTGCCCAAATCAACGGACCCGGGGAAGCAGAGACGGCTTCGACAAAGGCCACATATAGTTTTATATCTGGCACTCCAATGCAATGGATGTGCACTCCCTCAGTGATTATCAGTAGACTATGTGTCACCATTGTGGTGTCTATCTGTTAGATTGTGTAGTAGCGGGTGTCCATACTTAATCTAAGTGTGCTGTAGTTTTCTAATCCACCCAGTTATACCGGCTGCTCCACTATCAAACCCAGTGCCCCAGCTTCAGGTCATTTATGACAAACCTTGGGCCATTTATCCTTGTACTGTATGTCTATGAGCATTCTCATCCTATTGTAACAAAAGGGAAACATTAGAACTTATATTTTATTTCACTATAGTATAAATGGGAAAAACAGCTATGAGCATATTAATAAAGGTTATTCCTAACAGCTATCTTGGTGCTAGCAGAATATCTGCAGTACACATGTTCAGTTTTATGTTCTTTGTCTCTGTGTTTTAAAGTAAAGACAAACTTTATTTAAAGGGTGATTTTAAACACAGACGATCGGCCATAACACGCCTTCTACGCTTGTGCATTTTAACCCTTTTATTAACCCTGGTATTTTAAAGGTATGTGTTTGATTCTGGTGTTAAAGAATATTTAACAGAAAGGTTGTTTTCAAGCTAGTGAATAATAGTCCCTAAACATTATTTAGCTAAATCTGATAACTAAGTAAACACCATTAAGCCCCATTTCTCCAGAAAGTGTTGGAATAATTGAATATAGATTTATCTCATATTTTCTCCTATTCTTTAACTTGACTATTTGATCTCATAACCTTTCATGATGTTTGTGTGAGTAAAGGATGTGTGAGTTTGTCTGCAGGCAAAGGTCATAAATGGTGCTGAACTAGCAGAGAAGGAAGCAGTCCAGTTGAGGAGGTCATAAAGATGAAGGCTGATTACACTCAACAAAAGGCACAACTGACCCTACAAGTTGGAGGAGACTGTGGGAATTGTGTTGTTAAAAGATAAAGCTGTTTATGACCTGTTTACGATGCAGTTGCTGTTTTCCCCCATCCTTTAGAGAACAATGTTTTTGTAAACTAGGGACCCCCGAAAGACAATAAAAAGAGGAAGCAGTCGGATAGGCTTCAGAGCGGTGCGAGATCTGTAACTGAGCACATCTTGACCGTTTCTCCTCGCAAAGCGAGTAAAAGAAACTAATACTTTGTCTCTCTTTTCTTTTTGTGTTGTTATAAGTATTGTTAGGTTGGTTAAACCTGACAGAAAGATTTGGCTCTTTTCTGAAATTCTCCCTTAATAATATTTCCTCAAATATTATCTTACTAAATAAAGGCAGCTAATTAGACACCATTGAGAAATAGTCATCCAGAAGGTTGGTTTTATTCAGCAGATCATTATTTAAAACATTATTTTATTAAAATAATATTTTATCTGATCTTACATTGTGAATGGTTGTCTAAATGTTTGCTGATTATTGCCTAAGTTGGTTCCAAGACTAACTTAACTTCATTTCCAGATTCTTCAAGGTAATCCTTGGTTCTCAAACATAAACATTGCATGGTAATGTTGCATCACTCTTTTGGTCATGGTTTCAATCATCTTTAATCAACTTGTTTATATTGTACATAGCCCATTAGTCTTCCCTATTCTTTAATTCTCCTTGGTAGTTAGTTGAATTGTTTTAGCATAGTGAAGGGTTTGTTAATTGAAATATGTTTGACTTTGAGTTTACTTATTTTTGTAAATAAATTATTGTATTTTAAGAAATTGTGTGAATTCATTCCATGTGTGTGAAGAGTTTATGCTGTTCAATAATGTCAGAGCTCGTCTCACACCTTTCTATTGTGTCCTAATACCATCGCCTTACTGGGCTGGTATTCACAAGACAACCCTTAACAGACCGAAATATTATTTGATAAAATATTAAAATATTAATATTAAATATTAAATAATATTCTCAGATTCATAATCGCAACAAAAGCAATCTGGCCTACATACAAAAAATAAACAATTCCAGATTGTAAACAATGACCAGCACTGCTAAGGTACATAAAACAATCACACTTAGGTTTAGATACTACAAAACCTTAGAGTTAACGTGGGAGGTACTGTGTATGTACATTACTTTACTGCATCTGGTTCATGAAAATGAAAAAGAAAACAGAAAGGAGAGAGAACGAGAGGGTGAAAGCAGTCCACATACTGTAGGCTATAGCAGTGGCCTACTCCTTAGAACCTGCTCTGGTTTCTTGAGCTTAGCCTCCTCAATTTGGTTCCAACTAGGTAGTGTAGTACATCTCATGACATAAGCTGTAAGAGAAGAGTAATAAAATCTGACATGAGTAATTTGACAAAAAAACTACATAGACCATATACAACTGCACTTCAGGTTAAAATGACAAAATACTGTGAGATGTCCATCTCAGTTCAAAGACTTGCAAATAAGCCAGTAAGTTTGTTGGGCCAATCATAAACATAAATGCAAACAATAGTTTGTTATCCTTAAAGGTGACATATGATGGAAATGGGGGTCAAAAACAGACTTTAAAACATGACTTTGGATGCCTGAAGATTGATATTTTACATTTTAGAATTTGAAATAATGGCTCTGTGAGAATAACGGGCAATAGGTTAAAAAAGACTGAGCCTGGAGAGGAATTGGCTCAGGAGCTCCACCTGCTGGTAAACGTAGTAATGACTTAGAAAAATCATTGTTAGAAGGTGAGCATTAAGTTGTTGGCAGCAGAAGCTTGGACGATGCCCCCCTCCAGGAAGGTGTCACAGGTAGATACCGAGTCAGGCAAGTTGTAGCTTGTAGGAAGAGAAAAGAGAGAGAACATAAAGTTAGAAGCTGAAAAAACAGCAAACTTCTTAGAGCCTCTGTTCGCATATCCTCCTAATGTTCATTATGGATTTGGTCAGCTGGTCTCTCAACGCAATCGATCAAATTTTCTCGACGAGAAGACAGGGTAAAGGGGAACCCTCATCCAGAGTGGACGTTCTTCTCCGGATACGCAATGGATTCCTGGCAGTGGAAGATTGTGTGCCTGACAACAATGTCAGTCGAGGACGTGGAAGATTTGTATATAATTGGATTTCTGATAACTTGATTTCTGCTTTTTGGAGTTGGCGGTTACCTGGCTTATCGAAAGATTTGTAAAACATCAGCAGCTGTTCAAAGCACTCCAAAGCTGCCTGGGATGTTTGAAGGGATCTTTAGAGCTCTCAGCACTCAGACTGATATGTTAAGAGAGCAGAATCGCAAGCTGGACGCGATCCAAAATCGCAGGCTGGCTGCGTTTCCCGGACTCAAAGGTGATATGATTTAATCTTGGAGAAAGTTGTAAGCTCAAGATCTACGGAAGTACCAGAAATTTGGCTATTTGGATTTGAAATTGAGAAATACCAGTAAGACTTTGAAGGCAGGCGGAAAATCACAGCCAACCTGAACCAAAACATTTATTGTTTGTCTAATTAGGCGCCCTGATATGGCCTTCACAGGCTTCTTGTCAAAACATTTCTCCTGGATGTTCTGTAAATACGACACTCTGCCCCAGCAACCCTCCTCATCTGTGAACTGTACTGTATGGCCGTTTGATAAAACTTCCATCTCTTTTTCAAGGACAATGGCACCTTCGTCAGTGTTGACAGTCTAATTCTTTGCACACATGATCATACTTAAATATTGGCATCCTCACAAGTCCACCATGCCCCTGAATCTTTGTTTATGTGTTGCTTTCCCATGCTCCTTATTTTTTACCTAAATGTGGATTTCATTTCTTCTCCTTTTCATAGATTTTTAGCTGCTTTTCATAGACTTTTAGATTTACCAGTGAAAGGAAAATAATACTAGTCCCTTAAAAATTTGAACAAAAGTTGTTTTTACACCAGTGACTCAGCTTCCTTAGTCAGAACTCAGTGATTGCTTGGTTGAATTTCAATTATGGGACTACAAATGCATTATACCAGCAAACCCAAGGATCATTCTCTCTCAGCACAAGATGCTTTCCCCTACATAGAGGACTTAATGATATAATTACCTCTTTAGAAAGATTGGTTTAGAACCAGCTCTTACAAGTAAAACCCAAATGATTATTAATGTTATCTGTATCATTGTAATGTTGGCCAGAGATTTTTAGTTTTCTTAGAAGGATTGTAGTTTTTCTGTGTCTGTATCTGTGTTTATTTTCTTTGTGATTGTATTGTAATTGTATGTACAGCGCTTTGAGTGTCTCGTTACTGAAAAGCGCTATATAAATAAATTTACCTTACCTTACCTTACAACTACAGAGATAGCTCAGGATAACCTAAGCCACTCTAATTATAAGCTTTCTCAAAAAGGAACGTTTTAAGCCCAGCCTTAAAAGTAGATAGGGTGTCTGCCTCAAGGACTAAAACTGGGAGCTGGTTCCACAGGCGTAGAGCCTGATAACTAAAGGATCTGCCTCCCATTTTACTTCCAGAGACTCTAGGAACCACCAGTAAACCTGCAGTCTGAGAGCTAAGTGCTCTGTTAGCAATATATGAAACAACCAGATCTCTGATGTATGATGGAGCTTGATCATTAAGGGCTTTATATGTGAGAAGGAGAATTTTAAATTCTATTCTGGATTTAACAGGCAGCCAATGAAGGGAAGCTAAAATAGATTAAATATGATCTCTCTTTTTATTTGCATTTTCTGGAAATCCTGGCAGTAAAGAATTACAATAGTGCAGCCTTGAAGTAACAAATGCATGGATTAGTTTTTCAGCGTCACTCCTGGATAGGATATTTAAAATTTTGGCAATGTTCCGGAGGTGAAAGAAGGAAATCATAGAAACCTGTTTAATATGGGGTTTAAATGACATGTCCTGGTGAAAAATAACACCAATGTTTTTTACTTCATTACTGGAGGTCAATTTATTACCATCTAGGTTAAGTGATTGACTAAGCAGTTTCTTTTTCAAAGACTCCGGTCCAAAGACGTCAACTTCTGTTTTGTCTGAATTTAGAAGCAGAAAATTTAAAGTCATCCAAGCTTTATGTCTTCAAGACATGCTTGCTTGCTGCCCCGTGACCCGACCTCGGATAAGAGGAAGTAACTGGATGGATGGATGGACCTGCTTGTAGTCTATCTAACTGGTTGGGCTCATCAGGATTTATGGATGAGTAAAGCTGAGTATCATTGGCATATCAGTGAAAATTTATCCCATTCTGCCTGATAATTTTACCTATTGGAAACGTATATATAGTGAAGAGAACCACTACTACTACTAGTACTACTGCTACTATGACTTTATTTATAAAGCGCTTTTAAACAACAGTAGCTGCGACAAAGTGCTGTACAGACGAACTGTAAAACACCATAGCAGAAGTAGGGGCAAAAGTCTCAACATGTGTTAAAAGCTAAAGAATAAAAGTGAGTCTTAAGATGAGTTTTAAAAGTAGACAAAAAATGGCACTTCTAATATGTAACGGCAAAACGTTCCCTAATTTGGGAGCGGCAACACTAAAAGCTCTGTCTCCTCTAAGTTTTAGTTTAGACCTCGGTACCTCAATGAGCAGCTGATCAGCTAACCTGAGGCAACGAGTGGGAGAATCTGGGTGAAGCAGCTTGGAGAGGTAAGATGGGGCAAGACCATGTAAACGTTTAAAAACAAATAACAGAATCTTAAAATGAACCCTAAAATGCACAGGCACCCAGTGGAGAGAAACCAGGATAGGCTCCCTCCTCCCGACTCCGGTTAAAAGCCGAGCATCAGCATTCTGGACCAAATGGACACGCCTGAGGGAAGACTGGCTAACTCCAAAGTAAAGAGCGTTACAGTAATCGAGCCGAGTTGTAATGAAGGCATGAATTACTGTTTAAAAATCTTCTCTTTAAAGAATTTACTTAATCTTTGCCAGCTGCCTAAGATGATAGAAACAGGACTTGATCACTGCTCCAACCTGGCGATCTAACTCAAGATCACTGTCTATTATAAAACCCAAATTGAAAATGATGTTCGAATAAGACATCAAGGGGCCCAGATCAATAAGGGATGTTTCACAGGGGCTGCTGGGACAAAACACCATCACTTCTGTTTTCTTGTCATTAAAGTTTAGGAAATTTAAAGCCGTCCAGGCTTTATTGTCTTCAAGACATAGAAGTAGGGGCTTGATCGATAAGCTCCTTTTTTTAATGGCATGTATATTTGACTGTCATCAGCATAACAATGAAAGGAGATCCCATGCTTTCTGAATATTGAACCCAAAGGAAGCAAATAAAGAGAAAAAAGCAAGGGACCGAGGATTGAGCCCTGTGGAACACCATAAAGTAGAGGAGCAGTGAAAGTTTCAGAACCAGCTAAATTTACAAACATGGTTCTGTCTGACAAATGAGACCTAAACCATTTTAATGCGGTACCACTAAAACCAAGTCTGGTCTGTAAACAAGATAGTAAAATATTGTGGTCCACTGTATCAAAAGCAGCAGTTTGGTCAAGCAGAACAAGAACAACATAGTCACCAGAGTCATTTGCCCAGAACATCTTTAAAAACTCTCACCAAAGCAGACTCTGTGCTATGCTCAGTTTTAAAGCCTGGCTGAAAAACCTCCATAATGTTGTGTTCATCTAAAAAGGGCGTGACCTGAGAAAGAACAACTTCTCTAAAATGTTTGAGATAAAAGGCAACTTAGAGATAGGCCTAAAATTAACTAAAAGAGTTTGATCAAGGCCAGGATTCTACAGTAGAGGCTGTACCACAGCATGCTTAAAATTTACAGGGACAACACCTCATCAAGCTGCTGTTTACAATAGCAAGAATGACCTGTCCTATGCTGGGAAAAAAACTCCTTGAAGAACTGGGGAGAAGCAGGATCACAAGGAGAACACAATGGTTTTATATGTGGCCCAAGCGCTGGACCCCGTGGTACTCCACAATCAACCCTGGAGTTTGAAGATGATTTATCATTTACATGAACAAACTGGAATCTGTCAGATAAATAATATTTAAACCAACCAAGTGCTGTTCCCCTGATCCCTACAGCATTTTCCAGCCTTTCTAAGAGAATATTGTGATCGACTGTATCAAATGCAGCACTGAGATCTAACAGGACAAGTACAGACACAAGTCCATTATCTGAGGCTAGGAGAATTTCATTAGTGACTTTCATCAGAGCTGTTTCAGTGCTATGATGAGCTCTGAAACCTGACTGAAACTCTTCAAACAGATCATTGCTGTGTAAATGCTCACACATTTGATTAGCAACTATTTTCTGAAGAATGGAAGAATGGAAGAACGGAAGATTGAATATAGGTCTGTAATTTATTAAATAATCTTGATCAATCTTGATCAAGCGATGGTTTCTTAAGTAAAGTTAAAATGGGGCTGGAAATCAGAGGGAAGACTTCCTTAAATAATTTGGTTGGGATTGGGTCTAACATACAAGTTGAAGGTTTAGATGAACCTAATATTTTTGATAAGGGGACCACCTCCTGGGTCTGGGGGCTGGTTGCCCCTATAGGGTATCAGCACCTGGACCTGGGAGTATAGAGCATGTATGGGGAGTGTGAGTGAGTGTACGATATCCATTGTTGTGTGTCTTTACGTTGGGTGTGAGTGTTTATATGTGTAGATCGCATGAGGGTGGAAATGTGTGATTGTGACTGTGTGTGCCTGTTTTTTTGTCAGGTTGGGTCTTAGCCTTCTCCCCCTCCTGGATCAGTTCCCTGCCCGCCACACTACCTGCCGGTGGTCAGTTTCTCTGCCTGCTGGTGTACTTGTGGTTCTCGGTGTCAAGGGCTGGGTGCTTTGGTGTGCTGGCTCACTCCCGGTGGCTGCTTGACAGGGCCTGTACCCCTGGGCTCTGTCGGGCCTCTGCTTGGGGGTCCCGGGGTCTCGGGTCTCTGGATCCATGGCTAGATCTGCTCGGGCATAGACAGCTGCCGGCAGGGGCTGTAGGCTCGTCGCTGCAGCTCCCTGGGGCTTCTGCACTGTGGCTGCTGGGTGGTTCCCCTGGGACTCTCACCTGCTCTTCTCTGGGAGGGTTGCGGTAGCAGAGTGTGAAGGTTCAATTAGCAGGGTAAGAGCACAATTTTGCTCAAAATATTGAAATGCACACAACATTATGGGTGACATACCAGAGTTCAAAAGAGGACAAATTGTTGGTGCACGTCTTGCTGGCCCATCAGTGACCAAGACAGCTAGTCTTTGTGATGTATCAAGAGCCACGGTATCCAGGGTAATGTCAGCATACCACCAAGAAGGATGAACCACATCCAACAGGATTAACTTTGGACGCAAGAGGAAGCTGTCTGAAAGGGATGTTCGGGTGCTAACCCGGATTGTATCCAAAAAACATAAAACCACGGTTGCCCCAAATTACAGCAGAATTAAATGTGCACCTCAACTCTCCTGTTTCCACCAGAACGGTCCGTCGGGAGCTCCACAGGGTCAATATACACGGCCGGGCTGCTATAGCCAAACCTTTGGTCACCATTTGCCAATGCCAAACGTCGGTTTCAATGTTGCAAGGAGCATAAATCTTGGGCTGTGGACAATGTGAAACATTTATTGTTCTCTGATGAGTCCACCTTTACTGTTTTCCCCACATCCGGAAGAGTTACGGTGTGGAGAAGCCCCAAAGAAGCGTACCACCCAGACTGTTGCATGCCCAGAGTGAAGCATGGGGATGGATCAGTGATGGCTTGGGCTGCCATATCATGGCATTCGCTTGGCCCAATACCTGTGCTAGATGGGCACATCACTGCCAAGGACTACTGAACCATTCTTGAGGTTCTTGGATGTGCATCCAATGGTTCAAACATTGTATCCTGAAGGCGGTGCACCAAAACCGGTAAAAACTGTGGACACAAGAGGAAGCTGTGTGCTAACCCGGATTGTATCTAAAAAACATAAAACCGCAGCTGTCCAAACATTGTATTCTGAAGGCGGTGCCGTGTATCAGGATGAAAATACACCAATACACACAGCAAGACTGGTGAAAGATTGATTTGATGGCCTGCACAGTCACCAGATCAAAATATTATTGAGCCACTTTGGGGTGTTTAGGAGGAGTGAGTCAGGAAACGTTTTTCTCCACCAGTATCACGTAGCGACCCGGCCACTCTCCTGGAAGAAGAATGGCTTAAAATCCCTCTGACCACTGTGCAGGACTTGTATATGTCATTCCCAAGACAAATTGACGCTGTATTGGCCGCAAAAGGAGGCCCTACGCCATACTAATAAATTATTGTGGTCTAAAACCAGGTGTTTCAGTTTCATCGTCCAACCCCTGTACATTCCAATTAATCCTAACTATTGAACAGTGCAGTCAGATTCAGATATTTGTTCAGATTAGTTAAAAAGTATTTATTTTAAAGGAAATTCAGCAGATTGTATCAAGTCAGTGACTTGTAGCAGTCACTGGCATTGACTCTGAAGCAATCCCTCATACTTAGCCTACATGTAGCGACAGTGGAGAGGAAAACCTCCCTTTTAACAGGAAGAAACCTCCAGCAGAACCAGGTTCAGTGTGAAAAGCCATCTGCCTCGACCGACTAAGTGTTTGGAGGTGTTTGAAGTTGTTATGATTCTGGCCCGTCTGCCTGCTCTGTCTTCATGTAATCGGCTAATCTGCTTCACCTGTCTGCTGCTGCACTGGAGTGCAATCAATCATGCCATGCACCTGTTTTTCTGCAGTTATATTCAGCCCTCAGACAAACCTACCAGTTAGTAGATGTCCAGCATTCCTTCCTGCCTGACCACGTTTTTGACCACTTTTTGCATCTTGGATTTCCCTGCCTTGCCTGACCCTCATTGGATGTCTCTCACCTCTGGATTATGACCTTGTTTCTGCCTCTCAACCAAAGCCTCCTGCCTCACCCCTGGATTTGTCTGCCTGAGTCTGCCTCCCTGGTTTCACCCAGTTACTGCCCCCCCCTTGACTACCGAGCCTTGGATCTTTCCCCCTGTTGGCAATCCGACTTCTGGCTGAGGCGTGTTCTGCACCGATCCTCCCGGTCTGGAGACTGCCAGGACCGCACCCTGCAAAGGAGCCTATTCTGATTCCTCCGTCCTACACGGACTCTGTTAAGTGATCCCGGGTTCCCGGCTGGTGGAGTCCTGAGTATTTGTGCGCTGCTCCTGAATAAATCATTTAACTTTTATTCTGTTTCTGGCTGAAATTCTGGGTCCTCCGTCCTGAACCTCACAGAGAAAATCTGGCCATAATGGACCCCTCGCCAGTATAGCAGTGGCGCGCCTGTGTGGATAACTCCATCGCTCGTCTTGATTCTGGTATGACTGAGATTATCACCATGTTGCGATCCATGTCCCCTGTTTCTACTCAGGCACCTTTACAGCCAGCTCCGCCCAGCCCTCCTGCCGTACCTCTCATGGTGAAAGAACCCCGACTGGTTCCCCCGGAATTATTCAAGGGGGATTCCGACCAGTGTCGGTCTTTCCTTACTCAGTGTGAGATACATTTTTAATTACAGCCATCTTCTTTCCCCACTGAGCGCTCTAAAGTGGCATTTGTCATCTCCCTTTTAGCTGGCAAAGCCAAACAGTGGGGCACAGCTGAGTGGCAGAATGGCTCCGCCTCCTGCGCTTCCTATTCAGCCTTTTCTAAGGAGCTCATCAGAGTTTTTGATCCGGTCCTTCCTAGTCGGGAGGCCGCCAGGGGGTTGTTTTCCTTGAGGCAGAGAGATAAGAGTGTGACTGCTTACATAATCGATTTTCATCTGCTGGCTGCCGACAGTAGCTGGAATGAGGAAGCTTTAATGGATGCCTTTATGCAAGGATTAAATGATAAGATTAAGGACGAACTGGCTACTCGAGATTATCCCTCCACCCTTATTGAATTGGAGAACCTGGCGTCTAGAATTGACCTCAGACTCAGTGAGAGAGGGAGGTAGAGGCATCAGGGGGGGGCTCAGTCCTCTTCAACTCGGAGATCTGGGTGGTGCCCAGAGCCTCTGATCTCTCCTCCCCAGGTCTTAAAAGGATCTGACCCTGAACCTATGCAAATAGGGAGGACCAAGATCTCGGTAGAGGAACGTACACGCCGCCGACCGCTGAACCTGTGCTTTTACTGCAGGGGCCAAGGTCACACAGTCACCAAGTGTCCTTTAAAAGGGCCGGCTCAATAGAGGTGAGGGGGACTCTACTGAGTCTGTCTCCTCATTATCTTTTCCTGCTAACATCCTAGTCTCCTCTGTTTCTCACCAGGTGTCCATTTTTATTGATTCTGGAGCGGACACAGAATTCATGAACGAGGCTTTTGCTAAGAGTCTTGGAATTGAACTTTTTCCTACACCTGACACCCATAACATCCTGGCCCTGGATGGACATCGCCTCTCCAGCTCCCATCTGAGAACTGATAAGGTCGGTCTGGTCCTTGGCGGAAATCATCAGGAGGAAATTTCCTTTCTCATTATCAGTTCACCTCAGTTACCCATTGTTCTGGGAGCTTCGTGGCTTAAGAGACATAACCCTCACATTGACTGGCAGGCCCAAGAAATTTTGGGTTGGTCTAGGGCCTGTTCAGCTTCCTGTTTGTCCTCCGCCAGAATTTTGTCCGTCCCTGATAACGCCATAGAAGAGACTTATCCTGACCTGTCTAAGGTTCCCCCAGAATATCATGATCTGAAAGAGGTGTTTAACAAGTCTCGGGCCACGGCACTTCCTCCCCACAGGCCTTATGATTGTGCCATTGAACTCCTCCCAGGTATGTCCCCCTCTAGGGGGCGCCTCTATTCATTGTCCGGGCCAGAGTATGAGGCCATGAAGAAGTACGTAGACGACTCCATAAAAGCAGCCATTATTCGACCCTCTTCATCTCCTGCTGGGTCTGGGTTCTTCTTTGTTGGCAAGAAAGACGGCTCCTTAAGACCATGTATCGACTATAGAGGGCTAAATGAGATCACGGTCAAGAATCGATACCCCCTTCCACTCATGAACGCTTTTGACCACATTCAGGGGGCCAGGTTCTTCACTAAATTGGACCTGCGTAATGCTTATCATTTAGTCCGCATTAGAGAGGGCGATGAGTGGAAAACAGCCTTCAACACCCCCACCGGCCACTACGAGTATTTGGTCATGCCTTTTGGCCTAACCTGTTGTATTTCAAGCTTTGGTTAATGATGTCTTGAGGGACATGGTGGGGCATTTTGTGTTTGTGTACCTTGATGACATCTTGATTTACTCACAAGACCAGGAGACTGCATGTCCGGTCTGTTCTTCTCTGCCTTCTCCAGAATCACTTATTTGTCAAGGCTGAGAAGTGTGAATTTCACACCACCTCCACTTCCTTCCTTGGGTTCATAATTTCCCCCAATCAAGTCATTATGGATCCCTCCAAGGTTAAGGCGGTTTCTGAGTGGCCTACACCTTTAGATCGCAAACAGCTACAAAGGTTTCTGGGGTTTGCTAATTTCTACCGCCGTTTTGTTTGCAACTACAGCCAGGTTTCTGCCCCTCTTCACGCCATCACTTCTCCCAAGGTCAGGTGTGAATGGAATGATCAGGCAGAGGAGGCCTTTGTCAAGCTCAAGAAATTATTCACCACTGCTCCAGTTCTCCGGTCCCCCAACCCAGAAAGGGAATTCATCGTTCAGGTTGATGCCTCCAGCACTGGGGTAGGTGCGATGCTAAGCCAAAGATCCCCAGAGGGCCGGGTTCACCCTTGTGCTTTCTTCTCCAGATCACTGTCCCATGCTGAACGCAACTATGATGTGGGGGATCGAGAACTCCTAGCAGTCAAGCTGGCTCTTGAGGAGTGGAGGCACTGGTTGGAGGGGTCGAAGGAGCCGTTTCTTGTCTGGACTGACCATAAGAATTTGGAGTATCTGAAGACGGCTAAGCGCCTAAACTCCAGGCAGGCCAGGTGGGCTCTTTTTTTTGGACGGTTTAATTTTGTACTCTCTTTTAGACCCGGAACCAAGAACATGAAACCAGATGCCTTGTCTAGAATTCAGGAGACCTCGGAGTTGGGGACCAGTGGAGTGGAGGAGTTCATCCTCCCGGAATCTGTCAGGTTGTCCATGACTATGTTGGAATTGGAACGAGAGGTCAGGGATGCCACCTGGGACCACCCTGCTCCCACTTCTTGCCCTGCGGATCGTCTGTTTGTTCCAGATCACCTGGTTCCCAAGGTACTAGAGTTCGGTCATAAGTCTCGTTTTGTTTGCCATCCTGGAATCTGCAGGACACAGCGGGTGGTTCGATCCCAGTTTTGGTGGCCTTCCCTGCTCAAGGATGTCACAGATTTTGTTGCTGCCTGTTCCCAATGTTGCCAGGCCAAGCCGTCCCGCCGACCGCCCTCGGGGCTATTGCTCCCTCTCCCTATCCCTTCACGCCCCTGGTCTCACATTGCCATGGACTTCGTGACAGGGTTGCCCCAGTCTAATGGTTTCTCAGTTCTATTGACTATAATCGACAGGTTCTCCAAGATGGTCCATCTGGTCCCTCTCAAAAAACTGCCGTCGGCCAGGGAGATGGGGGAGGTGGTGGCACGTGAGGTTTTCCGTCTCCATGGTGTTCCCTTGGATATTGTTTCTGACAAGGGACCACAATTTGTATACCGTTTCTGGAAGGAGTTCTGTTCCTTGCTGGGTGTATCAGTCAGCCTGTCCTCTGCTTTTCACCCGCAGTCGGATGGATAGACCGAGAGGGCAAACAAGGAAGTGGAGACCAAACTCCGTATTCTATGTGAGTCTGACCCCAGGAAGTGGTCGCACAATCTGCCTTGGGTTGAACATGCTATGAATACTCTTCCATCTAGCACCACTGGTCTTTCTCCCTTCCATGTTGTTTTTGGATTTCAGCCGCCTGTGTTCACGGTCCAAGAAAGGGAGGCAGAGGTTCCCTCAGCCCACGCTGCAGCCTTGAGATGCCAACGTGTCTGGAGAAGGGCCAGGAGGTCCATGGTCAGGATGTCGAGGGTCCAGTCTAGGGCTGCCAACCGCCGTCGTATACCCGCACCAGCCTACAGGGCGGGTCAGAAGGTTTATTGGTCCATTCCCCATCTCCAAGGTCGTGAATCCTGTGGCCATCCGTCTCAAACTGCCCTGATCTATGAGAATCCACCCCACCTTTCATGTGTCCCGGGTCAAGCCCTACATTGTGCCTCGTCCGGAAACGTTTTCCTCCACCAGTATCACGTAGTGACCTGGCCACTAGATAGATAGATAGATAGATAGATAGATAGATAGATAGATAGATAGATAGATAGATAGATAGATAGATAGATAGATAGATAGATAGATAGATAGATAGATAGATAGATAGATAGATAGATAGATAGATAGATAGATAGATAGATAGATAGATAGATAGATAGATAGATAGATAGATAGATAGATAGATAGATAGATTGATAATTCAGTCTGTCCTTATCCATCTCATTGGTGGTTTGGCTCATCCACAAACAGTGACAGGTCCAAACTGCAACGAACATTCAGGTCTGCAGAGAGGATCAACAGGACTGATCTTCCCTCTATCCAGGACTTATACAGGTCTAGGGTCAGGAAAAGGGCAGCTAACATCTCTGCAGACCCCACACACCCTGCACAACAACAGAGACAGTTTCTTCCCCCGGGCGGTTTCTCTGATGAACACTTGACAGTCAGAGTTCCAGAACAACACCATGCATGCTTGGACTTATCTCACATTATCTTCTCTGTACAGGCACTTTAAAGACATAATTTTATTTCCATTTATATTAAGAAAAAGTAACAAAACATTTTCAATGGGAGCAAAGTGTACCGAAGTCAAATTCCCTGTTTGTGTGCACAAACTTGGCAACACAGCTGATTTTGAGATTGTCCTAAACTTCGCCAACAAAGCTCATATTTCTATTGTGCCTGTCCACACTTACTCACCCCGTTGATCAGCATGGGATTTAGAAAGAATACAAGCAATACACATGACACAGTTACAAATTCTGAAAAGAATTTTCTTTTTGCAGGAATTTCCTTCTTAATATACATACAAACAACATGCACAAAAACTATTATAGTTATTATGGCTTTAATGCAGGAGCCCTCTGCGTTGGTGACCAAACCCCATAGGCTTATGCCTCAGTATGCCTCACCTCCACACAAATAGAGGGAAGAGAGCAAAATATATAGGACAGTTTCATGGCAAAGAGACTGGGGCATAAAGCAAATTGAACAGCTTCTGTTTCCCTTTTCTGTTTAATTATGAAAACTGTTGAGGAAGCTGAACTTTGCTTTCCACAGCTTCTCAATTCATCTTGCAGGAAGACTATGCTGCCTCCCTCTGTATACCTGGTTATTTACATTACAATATCTTCCATCTCTCTTCTTACTGTATTTCTGAACGTGCTGGTCATCATCTCCATATGCCACTTCAAGTAAACCTTTTTGTGTTTTTTGAAAAGGAAAAGCTTGCAAAAATTGTTTTGTATGAATTGTGTATTACGCCTGACAACCACTAATAGCATTGTACTGTTTTCTCATTTCTGTAGGAAGCTCCACAGCCCTACCAACATCCTCCTGCTCTCTCTGGCTTTCTCAGATTGCATGGTGGGATTCCTCATTTCATTTCAAATAGTGCTGATAGATGGTTGCTGGTATCTTGGGGACATCATGTGTGGAGTCTACTTCATTTTGGATTATGTTATCACTACTGCTTCAATAGGAACCATGGTGCTTATTTCTATTGATCGTTACGTGGCCATTTGTTACCCCCTATATTACCCCAGCAAAATCACTGAAGAACGAGCAAAGATGTGTGTTTCTCTGTTTTGGATGTGTTCCATTTTTTATCATTGTGTTCTCCTGAGAGATAACCTGCAACACCCAGGGAGGTATAATTCCTGCTCTGGAGAGTGTCTAGTTTTTCTAGATCATATTGGGGGAGTTTTTGATCTTTTGTCATCCTTCATTTGTCCTGTCACTGTGATCATTATTCTCTATGTGAGAGTATTTATAGTGGTTGTGTCACAGGCTCGGGCCATGCAGTCTCACGTTGCAGCCATCTCAGTTCAGGGTTCAGTGAGAGTCGCAGCTAAGAAATCTGAAATGAAGGCAGCCATTTCACTGGGGGCTGTTGTAGTTGTGTTTCTGATATGCACTTGCCCATATTTCTTTGTTACACTTATTGCAGAAGATGCTGCTGTCAGTGCTTCATCTGTGGCATTTCTTCTGTTCTATTTTAATTCCACCCTGAACCCTCTGATCTATGCACTATTTTACCCCTGGTTTAGGAAATCAGTTAAACTTATTCTTACACTGCAGATCCTGAAGCCAGACCTGTGTGACACAATCATGGTGTGAAGAGAGTTCAACTAACAAGACATTGTTAAATAGACAAGAAGCACTGGATGCAAACAAGTATAAATTGTAATTTTTATTGATGAAACTTTACTCTTGTCTTATGACAGAGAGCTAGGGAAAATGTCCTTTGTGTCATCAGTGTAGATTAAAGCGTTTAACAAATCCTGAGATACAATTAATTCTGTATAAATTTATAGAAATATTTCCAAATCCTAAAACATACGAGGAACTCTGTTGTGAAATGTGAAACCAGCCAAGGGTCAAAAAGGGATTTTTATATTTGGTTTCTGTTGAAGAGAGGATTCAGATCACAGTATATTTTGGCATATTTTACCTTGTAAAGTATTGTGTAACTTTAACAAGTAGTACAACTTTTAAACCTTTGTTCAACTTTAGCCTAATTAACAAAAAATATATACTGTAGTTACAGTGTGTCATGTTGTACACAGTATATAATTGTAAAATGTTATACTATACACTGATAATCTTGTCAGGAATCTTGTAGAAATGATTTGGATTTTAAATTGGTGAAACAGAGACTGGTATCAGCATAAGACATTAATGATAAATTTTATTTGAACAGGACAAACTCTGTTTTGCTTTAAAACCTGTTAATTCATACACTCACCGACCACTTTATTAGGCACACCTGTCCAACTGCTCGTTAACGCAAATTTCTAATCAGCCAATCACATGGCAGCAACTCAATGCATTTAGGCGTGTAGACGTGGTCAAGACAATCGGCTGCAGTTCAAACCAAGCATCAGAATGGGGAAGAAAGGTGATTTAAGTGACTTTGAACGTGGCATGGTTGTCAGTGCCAGTGAGACTGGTCTGAGTATTTCAGAAACCGTTGATCTACTGGAATTTTCACACATTACCATCTCCAGGGTTTACAGAAAATGGTCAGAAAAATAGAAAATATCCAGTGAGCAGCAGTTCTGTGGGCGCAAATGCCTTGTTGATGCCAGAGGACAGAGGAGAATGGCCAGACTGGTTCAAGCTGATAGAAAGGCAACAGTAACTCAAATAACCACTCGTTACAACCAAGGCATGCAAAAGAGCATCTCTGAACACACAACACATTGAACCGTGAGGCGGATTGGCTACATTAGCAAAAGACCACACCCGGCACCACTCATGTCAGCTAAGAACAGGAAACTAAGGCATCAACAACATGAAAGCATGGATCCATCCTGCCTTATATCAACAATATTTTCTTGGCACACTTTGGGCTCCTTAGTACCAACTGAGCATCGTGTCAATGCCACAGCCAGGGATGGACATGCTGACCATGTCCATCCCTTTATGACCACAGTGTACCCATCTTCTGACGGTTACTTCCAGCATGATAACGCGCCATGTCATAAAGCACAAATCATCTCAGACTAGTTTCTGACAATGGGTTCACTGTACTCAAATAGCCTCCACAGTCACCAGATATCAATCCAATAGAGCACCTTTGGGATGTGGTGGAACGGGAGATTCGCATCATAGATGTGCAGCAGACATATTTGCAGCATCTGTGTGATGCCATCATGTCAATATGGACCAAACTCTCTGAGGAATGTTTCCAGTACCTTGTTGAATCTATGCCACGAAGGATTAAGGCAGTTCTGAAGGCAAAAAGGGGTCCAACCCAATACTAGCAAGGTGTACCTAATAAAGTGGCCGGTGAGTGTATGTTACACAATAAATTTTTACATCGTACTGTTCCACTGAAAGACAAAAGACCATGTATCCTTTTAATTTAATTACTTTTCACAATTTATAATACTGATTGTTGGTTTATCACATTCCAGTATCCCATTAAAATACATTTAGTTTATGGCTTTAAAAGCGAAAATGTGAAAGAGTTGAAGTGGAACTGTACACAAACACAGACACACACATACATACATACACAAAACGTATGTGGCATGTACACACATTTAAATGGTTTTACACATATATTTATGCTGGGACTTTTACTAGTCAATTTCTGTTAGTTAATTAATAAAAAGTTAACAAGCAAAAAAAAACCTGACATTTAATCACACTGTGTAATGTAAACACATCTGAACTAGAGTTTAAATGAATGAGTAACAGATGTGAATGCAGCACAGAATGATCTGAGTTACATTACGCTGCCCCTCCCTCTTGTGTTTGGCTGATGATGGCAAACAACATCTGAGAGCGCAGGACAGTACCACTGGGCAAAACCACAATGTAAGCTGGACCAATGAGTAGGGTATTACAATAGATCACTGTTTAATGACAGTGTTATGTAATTAAACCAGGGTAAATATTACTACAGAATGCTTAGGCTGGCTCTAGGGATGTGGAATGTCACGTCGCTGGGGGGGAAGGAGCCTGAGTGTGTGCAGGAGGTTGAGAGTTATCGATTAGAAATAGGTGGGCTCTCTTCTACTCTGGAGTGGCCCATGGGGAGAGGCGGCGGGCTTGGGTGGGTTTGCTTGTTGCCCCCCAGCTCAGCCATCTCGTGTTGGGGTTTACCCCAGTGGATGAGAGGGTCGCATCCCTGCGCCTTCAGGTTGGGGACAGGCTGTGGGGACATATACAACTTCCACCTCCGGGATAGCTTTGACCAGATTCCAGGGGATGCTGAAGACATAAAGTCTGAGTGGACCATGTTCTCTGTGTCTATTGTCGATGCTGCTGCCCATAGCTGTGGCCGTAAGGTCTGTGGTGCCTGTCGCAGCGGCAATCCCCGAACCTGGTGGTGGACACCGGGAGTAAGGGATGCTGTCAAGCTGAAGAAGGAGTTATTTCGGCTGTAGTTGGCTTGTGGAATACCTGAGGTGGCTGACGGGTACCGTGAAGCCAAGCATGCCACAGCCCAGGCTTTGGCAAAGGCAAAAACTCAGGCCTGGGAGGAGTTTGTGAGGCTATGGAGAAGGACAACCGGTTGGCCTCGAAGCAATTCTGGCAAACCGTCCGGCGCCTCAGGAGTTGGAAGTAAGGTAAGGTAAGGTAGGTTTATTTATATAGCGCTTTTCAGTAATGAGACACTCAAAGCGCTGTAAGACACTCAAAGTGCTGAAGTAGTGCTTCGCCTACACTGTTTACAGTGTGGGTGGGGAGCTGCTGACCTTGACTGGGGACATTATTGGGCGGAGGAAGGAGTACTTCGAGGATCTCCTAAATCCTGCTGTTGTGCATTCCCTGGCGGAAGCAGAGGCTGGGGACTCAGGGTTGGACTCATCACCCAGGCTGAAGTCACTGAGGTGGTCAAAAAGCTCCACGGTGGCAGAGCTTTAGGGGTGGATGAGATCTGACCGGAGTACCTCAAGTCTGATGTTGTGGGGCTGTCATGGTTGACATGTCTCTTCAATATTGTGTGGTGGTCAGGACAGTGCCTCTGGACTGGCAGACTGGGGTGGTGGTCTCCGTTCATAAGAAGGGTGGTCCCTCTTCATAAGAAGGGTGACCAGAGGGTGGGTTCCAACTATAGGGGGATCACACTCCTCAGCCACCCTGGTAAGGGCTACGCCAGGGTATTGGAGAGGAGAGTCCGGCTGATAGTCGAACCTCGGCTTCAGGAGGAGCAGTGGTTTTCGTCCTGGCCGTAGAACACTGGACCAGCTCTACACCCTCTGCAGGGTACTTGAGGGTTCATGGGAGTTTGTTCAACCTGTCCACATGGTGTTTGTGGACCTGGGGAAGGCATTCCTAACTTTTATGGACAGGATTTCCAGGCGCAGCCAAGGGCCGGAGGGTGTCTGGTTTGGGGACCAGTTGATTTCGTCTCTTCTTGTTGCCCATGATGTGGTCTTGCTGGCCCACTTTAGCAAAGAACTGCAGTATTCCCTCGGGCGGTTCGCAGCCGAGTTTGAAGCGAATGGGATGAAGATCAGCTCCTTCAAGTCCGAGGCCATGATTCTTGACCAGAAAAGGGTGGTTTGCCCTCTTCAGGTTGGAGGGGAGTTCCTGCCTCAAGTGGAGGAGATCAAGTATCTTGGGGTCTTGTTCACAAGTGAGGGGAGAATGGAGCGGGAGATCGACAGACGGATCGGTACAGCTGCTGCAGTTATGGGGACGCTGTGCCAGTCCGTTGTGGTGAAGAGAGAGCTGAGCCGAAAAGCAAAGCTCTCAATTTACCGTTTGGTGTACGTTCCTACCCTCACCTAGGGCCATGAACTTTGGGTCATGACCGAAAGAACAAGATCCCGGATACAAGCGGCCAAAATGACCTTCCTCCGTAGGGTGGCCGGGAACTCCCTTTGAGATAGGGTGAGGAGCTTGGCCATCTGGGAGGAGCTAAGAGTAGATCAGCTGCTCCTCAACATTGAGAGGAGCCAGTTGGGGTGGTTCAGGCATCTATACCAGATGCCTCCTGGACGCCTTTCTCGGGAGGTGTTCCAAGCATGCCTCACCGGGAGGAGGCCCAGGGCACGACCCGGGACACACTGGAGGAACTATGTCTCATGGCTGGCCTGGGGACGCCTTGGGAGTCCCCCAGACGAGCTGGAGGAGGTGTCTGGGGAGAAGGACATCTGGGTGTCCCGAATGAAGTGGAAGACTTACGAATAATCAATTGCATATATACAGGTCCTTCTCAAAATATTAGCATATTGTGATAAAGTTCATTATTTTCCATAATGTCATGATGAAAATTTAACATTTATATATTTTAGATTCATTGCACACTAACTGAAATATTTCAGGTCTTTTATTGTCTTAATACGGATGATTTTGGCATACAGCTCATGAAAACCCCAAATTCCTATCTCACAAAATTAGCATATTTCATCCGACCAATAAAAGAAAAGTGTTTTTAATACAAAAAACGTCAACCTTCAAATAATCATGTACAGTTATGCACTCAATACTTGGTCGGGAATCCTTTGGCAGAAATTACTGCTTCAATGCGGCGTGGCATGGAGGCAATCAGCCTGTGGCACTGCTGAGGTCTTATGGAGGCCCAGGATGCTTCGATAGCGGCCTTTAGCTCATCCAGAGTGTTGGGTCTTGAGTCACTCAACGTTCTCTTCACAATATCCCACAGATTCTCTATGGGGTTCAGGTCAGGAGAGTTGGCAGGCCAATTGAGCACAGTGATACCATGGTCAGTAAACCATTTACCAGTGGTTTTGGCACTGTGAATAGGTGCCAGGTCGTGCTGAAAAATGAAATCTTCATCTCCATAAAGCTTTTCAGCAGATGGAAGCATGAAGTGCTCCAAAATCTCCTGATAGCTAGCTGCATTGACCCTGCCCTTGATAAAACACAGTGGATCAACACCAGCAGCTGACACGGCACCCCAGACCATCACTGACTGTGGGTACTTGACACTGGACTTCTGGCATTTTGGCATTTCCTTCTCCCCAGTCTTCCTCCAGACTCTGGCACCTTGATTTCCGAATGACATGCAGAATTTGCTTTCATCCGAAAAAAGTACTTTGGACCACTGAGCAACAGTCCAGTGCTGCTTCTCTGTAGCCCAGGTCTGGGGAATGTGGCACCTGTAGCCCATTTCCTGCACACGCCTGTGCACGGTGGCTCTGGATGTTTCTACTCCAGACTCAGTCCACTGCTTCCGCAGGTCCCCCAAGGTCTGGAATCGGCCCTTCTCCACAATCTTCCTCAGGGTCCGGTCACCTCTTCTCGTTGTGCAGCGTTTTCTGCCACACTTTTTCCTTCCCACAGACTTCCCACTGAGGTGCCTTGATACAGCACTCTGGGAACAGCCTATTCGTTCAGAAATTTCTTTCTGTGTCTTACCCTCTTGCTTGAGGTGTCAATAGTGGTCTTCTGGACAGCAGTCAGGTCGGCAGTCTTACCCGTGATTGGGGTTTTGAGTGATGAACCAGGCTGGGAGTTTTAAAGGCCTCAGGAATCTTTTGCAGGTGTTTAGAGTTAACTCGTTGATTCAGATGATTAGATTCATAGCTCGTTTAGAGACCCTTTTAAAGATATGCTAATTTTGTGAGATTGGAATTTTGGGTTTTCATGAGCTGTATGCCAAAATCATCCATATTAAGACAATAAAAGACCTGAAATATTTCAGTTAGTGTGCAATGAATCTAAAATATATGAATGTTAAATTTTCATCATTACATTATGGAAAATAATTAACTTTATCACAATATGCTAATATTTTGAGAAGGACCTGTACAAGTATCTCAAAGTGCTACACTGTCATGTTTTTATATGTAAAAACATGTACAGTAAAAACATGAAAATACTTAAAGCAACAGTTAAAACATGACATATAAATTATAAAAAATAGAAAAGCTGATGGCCACTGCCAGACTATTATTGAAATGCAGCTCTAAACAGTTGTATTTACCTGCGCCAACTCATTCACACCCCATCAACCCACTGCCCCAGTGCATGCTCCAACAACTCTGTCAGCTACTCCCCCACTCAATCTGTGAGTGCTTTCTGTGAATGCGGTTATTCAATGGGGGGGGGGGATCTCCTCAATCCTTCTGTTGTGCATTCCCTGGCGGAAGCAGAGGCTGTAAGGTGAATTCTTTAGCTGTAAACTGGCAGAAAGAAGCTAATGTTGATAGCACAATCTTGGCTAAAATTCAGTGAATTAGCGGATAACGGCAGAGGTAGCAGACAGAAGCTTAAGTTGACAGCAAAGAATCAGCCAAAATCTGATAAATTAGCGGAAATTGCAGAAACTTTAATTAGCAAACAAAATGTTAACGTTAGCTTAAATGCTAACATTAGGATGTTGGCTAATACTAACATGTTGGCAAATATTGACTAATTCCATTCAATATGTCAATATAGCCTTATATGTGAAAATTCGCATAAGTGATAATGTTAACTTAAATGCTAACAGTAGTATGTGGGTTATCACTAGCATGTCAGCTAACATTGACTCAATCTATTCAAAATGTCAATTTAGCCTTATAAGCTAAAATATGCCTAAATGCTAATGTTAGCCTACATGCTAACATTAGCATGAGGGATATCACTAGCATGTTAGCTAATATGAACTTACTCAATTCAATAAATCAATTTACCCTGATGAGCTAAAAATAAATCTAAATGCTAAAGTTAGCTTAAATGTTAACATTTGCATGTTGGCTTACATTGACCCATTGAGGCATGTTTGCTAACATTATCTCACTCCATTCAATTTGTTAATTTAGCCTTAAAAGTGAATCTTAGCCTAAATGCTAATGTTAGCTTAAGTGTTAACATTAGCATGTGGGCAAACACTAACATGCTGGCTAATTTCACTTATTCCATTCAGTATGTCAAAGTAGCCTTAGAAGTGAAAATAAACCTAAATGCTAATGTTAGCTTAAATGCTAACACGAACATGTTGGCTAACATTAACTTATTCCATTCAATATGTCAAATTAGCCTTAGAATGGAAAATAAACCTAAATGCTAATATAAGCTTAAATGCTAACATTAGCCTGTTGACTATCACTAGCATGTTGGCTAACAATAACTCATTCCATTCAATATTTTAATTTAGCACTATAAATGAAAATCAGCCTAAATGCTAGTGTTAGCTTAAATGCTAACATTAGCATGCGGGCTATCACTAGAATGTTAGCTAATATAAACTCACTCCATTCAATATGTCAATTTAGCCATATAAGCTAACATTAGCCTTAATGCTAATGTTAGCTAAATCTGTTAAGCCCGAGGATTCCGGGGTCGGTACACTTAAGCCCCTCACCTTTCAAATGAGGTATGTCACGAGTTTGCCCGACGTTTTCCTGTGGTGTAATTTCCATGCGCAACGGAGGTTATTAAATTGGCAGTCTCAGCTGCTTTGCAACATTACGCACAGCTGTAGACAAGGTCAGCTTGTTGTTTTGCTTCGGCTGTGTTTTTTTTGTTGGATTTCTTTTATAATAATGGCGCAGAAGAGGCAAATGACGGCTCTGGAAGCATTGGAGGAAATTACCAGGTTGAGCGATATTGACATAGAGCATTCTTCAGACACAACTGTGGATTTTGATGAGGAAGAATATGAGCAACTTCTCCTCATTGACCCCATTCATAAGTAAGTAATACCGTTACTTTTTATTTTCAGCGTCTTTATATTACATGGCTGTTATTTCAAAAAGAGATGATATGGCATATTTATTTTAGTTTTGTAATCAGAAAACTTAGCAATGACCCTGCGTCCCTCCCCCCACTCCAGCACAACAAAAACATGCATACCTGTCCTGTATGGTGACTGGTTGAAAGCTTGTTATGAATCTGTTTTGTTATTTACACTTTACCAATTACACTACTGTTTTATAACTTTGCTGTTTTGTGTTATTTGGCTCTTTTTGGAGTACAGTAGCAAATCATTTATCATCTTGTAAGCAGAAAACGTAGCTATGAACTAATCTATTTCTATATTTTTACAGCCAGGAGGACGCAGGGCCATCCAGCACAGCAAAATCCCTGCCTCCCACCGCTTCAGTTGCCTTCTCTTCTTCTTCGAGGTGAGAAATCTATTCTGCAAACCATTGTGTTTACAAAAGAAACATAATGTGTCATCACAGTGTGTTAGCATTGTGTTCATAGGCCTATTATAAGTCATTGTTAGATGCAACTTCATTTTTAGCTTGCCATTTAGATAAACAGAGTCAAAGTTAGTCTTCAACATATATCTTTCTGTTTCCCCAGTGAAAATGGTGCAGAAGAAGATGAGATGTATCAGCCACCTTCCCAATAGCTACGGTCCGCCTCAAGACCAGTGAAGTGCAAGGTTGCATCTGCCACAAAAAAAAGGAGCACTTCAACCAGGCCAGTCTCCAGATGGGCGAGTAGGGCTACCCCTCCACCTAACTGTTTTTTCAACATTTGTTTACACTGTTTTGTATCAATAATTGGTTTTCATTTACATTTGTTCAGATTGTTTTCTATTGAAAATTATTGTTTTCAATAAAACGTCTCTGTTTGGCGATAATTCAATATAATTCAGGTGTTTTCTATTCATAATATTGATATTATGCTCTGCACAATGATACATTTTGATGATACACAGGGTAAATGTCATGACCAAAGGTTATGTCATATGCAGAAGGAGTCCTACAGTGGAAATCAGCATTTTTATTTGATCAGATTCCCTTTTATGAGGTGAAAAATACATTTGGCACAGTTTTGCCACATTTGGGTAAAATGTGCCAAAATGCCATGTCCGCCTGGCACATTTCCCACTAAAACCTTTATAGAAAATAAATGCTTCAACTGATTCAGTCCAAATTTGCTGCAATTATAGCCAGGTGTTGAAAAATACAACTTGGGGGTTCTTCTAGAATTTCCAAAGGATTTTCATGGTGTTTTACATTGTTTATTTAGAAAAGAAATTAGGCAACAGCCAAAAAATAGAAACTTTTCTGTGTTTAATCACAAATAAATTAGACATAGTAATAGTTGCAACAGTGGTTCTACTGGAAATGTATTCATTTATGTCTTAACTTTACACAGGTACCAAAACTTTGCATGTAGACCTTGTAGTTGTGGAGCTATACTTTATTTATTTAAGGTATGTAATTTCAGGCGGAAACCCCTTAGGGCTTAACAGGTTAAATGCTAACAAGGTTAGCCCATAGTAATAAATGAAAATGAATGGAAGTCACTGATAACTCCTCAAAAAGAAAGTAAAAAAGGATGCATATGTGTGTTTGTGTCACCACAAGAAATATGTATCAGAGCACCAACAAATTTCTTATGCCTTCTTCTGCCGACAGGGACCATTTTGGGTGGTTCCACCAAAAGAGAGAGAAAAAGAGACATACCAGTGTAAGTGTCGAAGCTGTCTCTGCTTCCCCGGGTCCGTTGATTTGGGCACAGGTTTCAAAAGAGTGAAATAAACACAAAGTACAATCAGCTTATGTTTGCCTCTGCGCAGAGTGAGAGAAAGATGCTCCAGCCAAAACCTGCAAGCAACAACTCTGCCCTCTCTCTGCTTCCAGCTCGTTTTATTCAGTCTTCAAGGGTGTGTTCAACATATACATATATCATGTCACTCATGTATAACATAACATTTCCTTAGGTCCAAATAAGGAGTGCTTCTGGTTATTTTCTCCTAGCAAGCTTGTCTTATCTTGTCTCCGGCCTTCCCTGTCCTCCATCCATTTACAACCTTGCCCTCTCTCTACCCTTTCCTCTCTTGTCATTCACCAATTTATGACCTTGCATTTTCTATGCTTCACTCCCTAAGGACCTTGCAGATTTCAATTACACACATAGATAGTTTATATTCTACAATCCCCTTTTGAACTCTAATAAAAGAGTTCACAATCTAAAATGTCCTTCTAAGAATAAGTATAAATAAGTAAAAATATTACTGTACCACCTGTAAAACAAGAAAATCATTAAGAAAACATGCATCCATCTTATCATGCGTCCATGAAGTCACACTCTGAGTCCTCATCCTGGTTATGGTCAAATTGCAACAGTGGCATCGTTATCTTTGGATCCCTCTGCTCAATTGCAGAGGTGATGGGGCGCACCATCAGAGAACGAATGCATGACACACAACAACATCCACAAGTCACCATTATAGCTACAAATACTGCAATAGAAATCATCAAAGACATTATCAAACCCTTCCAGTGTCCAAATATACCGGTCATCCACTCAACTAGGGGATTATCAATTCCAGAATGTTCATGCATGGTGGCGGAGAGGGTCTTAAGTCCCTTTAAAGCCTTTGACACTGAACCATCCGGTGCAGTGTTATTGGGAATAAAATTACAACACATATCTCCAAACAAGGCACACACGCCCCCTTTCTCAGCTAACAACATGTCCAATGCCATCCTATTTTGAACCGCCATGAGGGAAGTTGGGGCCAATTGTTCAGATAAACCTTCTACAGCGTCTCGAGTTAGATTGGCCAGACACAAAACATTATAATGAATATAATTAATGCGGTCTACGTTTTTGTTGGGCGTTACTGGGAACAAGGCAGCTATAATAGGGATGTTTTCAAATCCAGCTGATATTTGGTGTGCAAGTTTATACTCATTTGGGACTCCTCGCGGAACTCCAATTGCATCTATATAGGTGGGGGAACCCTGTCTCACGTCAAAAGTGTTTGAAGCACTTCTTTTCATAATGTGTCTTCTCCTCCTACGAGTGAGTGCCAGTGCCTTATTTTGTTGATATGTCACAGAAGTAATATTAGGACCAATTAAAATCAACGGGGCCTGCTATCTGACCATTGCACATACTCCCATGGCATTATTTGGTATATTAGTGAGAAGTCTATATCCTCCGCAGTAGTAATATAATCCTGATCGTGCCCAAAGTCCTATCACTTTTCCAGATGTTATGGTATTACACCAGTCCGAGGGAATTTGTCCTACATTCACCTTTGGGATATTTGAGGTGAACTCAAAACAAAAATATGTCCCATTCAGCCTCTGGGGAGTGACTAGTCCTGTCTTAGTATTGTTTGGAATGGGTGGAAAGATGCTAGCTAGCGTGATACAGTTGGCTGGGGTGGCTTCTTTAGTTAGTTGTAACATGCAACTGTACCCCCAAGCATCTTCCGGATATAAAGGGGCTGGGTCAGTGGTTAAGTGTGGCCTTGCAGATGCACATGCAATGCAGTCAGACCTACTTTGTTCCTTTGCGGTTTGTGTCATCCATTGCAACCAAAGATTATCATCTGCGTAACCATCTGGATTATTTCTAGAGGCTGCAGGGTGGAGTAATCTACTTTTACCACTCCCTCTATTTGGTCTTCTGGTTCTGGGACTGTAGGAGTGCTGGTGGCCTGTACCTGAGGGGTTGGTTTATTGAAATTGACTTTGATTAGTACCTGGGGGTCGGTCCCTGTTACCTCTACCCCTAGAGTGAAATACATCACCTCATCCCACTTGTGAGAGGTGCGATGCAAACCTTCTTGTAACGATTTTATGGACAAAAATAGTGGATTGACACCCCCAAGTGTATTATGTGTCAACGCTCATACCAGGCTGAATTGTTTGGCTTTTTCTCGATTCTGTGAATTTTTATATGTGTCAGGGTTGGTGTCCACCTTCCCGTGTACCCCACTGCGTGACCCCAGTTTCCGCAAAAGCAGGTTTCCCCCATATAAACTCCTGCCTGCAGCGCATTGGGTGGACACGTCGAGATTGGCACACAAATACACATCATACCCCCTCCAGGCAGTCGGATTCTTCCCACATTTCATGACATCACACAGGTCAAACCGAAAAGTGGTAGTTGCTCCTAACGTGTAATTTAGTTCTAATCCCCCATAATGCTTAAGGCACATGTCCTTGTGTTTGTTTACCTTAGACCTTTTGGACACCTTTCCGGAGTGGTTTTCAGAACATGTCTGGAATGGAAGTTCACAAACATACCATAAGATAAACGTAACAATGAGTGCTGAGAGAAACACTCCACCTATGATGAAACTCCTTGAGAGTCTAGTTCCCTTGCTTTGGGTACTCTTTTTTTTTTTTTTACTTATGAAACTTAAAACATAAACATATAAAGTTAAATCATAACCTGAAAAAAGATACAAAAAATCCAAATGTAGTGTAAAATATAAAATGTTCGCCGAGCAGTGTCTTCTGGGATGGGAGGGAAACTCTACAACTCCTAGTGAGAGGGAAACTCAATCACTTCCGCCTCTTCTTCTGCTGTTCTTCTTCTGTTTTCAGCTCTCAGGACAGAACGACCCTGGGCTAATTTCTCTCACCCGGGAATTATTCTGCCCCTTCTTGGGTGAGAGAAGTGAGATTGTCTTTTCCTGTGTTTTCGCTCAGATCTTCCTGGACCTGAGAGAGGGATCGTTGAGGTGGTTTTGCTCCTGCACACTGGCTCCAGTGGTACCAAGTAGTGCCTTTGCCCTTCAGCCTGACTGCATGGGTTGTCCTCTCTGTGACCTGAAATGGACCGGTCCACCTTGGCTCTGACCACTTTCTTTTGATGACTTTCAGGAGGACCCACTCGGCTTCCGAGGTGGTGGTTCCGACCCTGGTCTCTGGTTCTGCTGGGATCTGTTTGGAGAAAGCTGTAACAAGACTGAGGAGAGATCTGTAATAATCACGATGAGACATAAATTGTTCACACTCAGTGAGAAACGGTAACCTTGTTTGGGGGCCTGGAAATGGTCTCACTGTTTGCAGCTCATGTGGAGTCAAACCATGTTTCTGATTTATAGAACTCCGTACGGACATCAGAGCTAATAGTAAGGCAGTAACCCAATTAATTTTGGTCTGTGCACAGATTTTAGCCAATTTGGTTTTAAGGGTTTGATTCATTCTTTCAACCTTCCCCTGTGACTGTGGATGGTACACAGTGCCAAATGAGTGTTTCAGTCCCAGGAATTTTTCCACTTCCTTTAGTTCCTCATTTTTGAAATGTGTTCCCTTGTCAGACATTATTTTAGCTGGAAAACCATGTCTAGGGATATAATGATTTATCAAACACTTCACCACAGATTTGCTGTCTTCCTTTTTTGTAGGCCATGCCTCTGGCCATCCAGTAACTGCATCCACACACACCAACAGATATCTGAACCCATTTACTCTCTCAATCATGTCTGTATAATCAATGATAACCTATTTTCCTGCTATTGGGTCTACTGGGAACTTTCCAGGTGCTGGCTTCAAGGTTGGTCTAACATTGAACTGCCTGCACATCTCACATGAATTAATCCAATGCACTGCCAATGGTTTCAAAAAAGGGTGCCACCAGTGTTCAAGATTTTTCAACATTTACGTTGTTCCCACGTGTCCTACTCCGTGTGCGTCTTCTAGGGCTACTTTAGTAAGACCTGGTGGCAAGATGGGACGTCCGTCTGGGTTTCTCCAGAGGCCACTCTGATCCTCTGATCCCCCTCGGGCCTTCCAAACTGATTTTTCCTCAGGAGAGGTCCCCTTTTGTAATTTCAGTACTTCTTCCAGGGTGGTTTCTGGTGTCCACCCTGCATCTGAACACAGCATTATGTGCCTGGGCTGATATCCTGCACACTGTTTAGCTGCCTGGTCAGCTGCCTGATTCCCTTGTGCTACTCTGGTGTTACTGCTGTCATGTCCTCTGCATTTAATGACGGCTAATTCTTGAGGGAGGAACAAATCTTCAGCCAACTTTCTCATTTCCTGTTCATGTTTAATGGGTTTCTGTCCTGCAGTTCTGAATCCTGTCCTCAGCCACTGTTTGAGTTCTACATGTACTGCTCCTGTAGCGTATGCGGAGTCTGTGTAAATGTTAACATTCTGTCCTGCTCCTAGTTCCAGAGCAGCTATTACTGCCAAAACTTCTGCTCTCTGTGCTGATTGTGCATCTGTCAGTTCCTCTGCTTGTACTGTGACAAAATCTGTCCCTGCGTATGCTGCCTTAAGTCCTTCTTTGTTATGTCTGAAGCAGCACCCGTCTGTGTACAGGTTTTGGGCGTCTGTTAGGTATGTACTTTGTAAATCTGGTCTGATTTTTTCATTGAAATCCACTTTTTCTGCGCAGACATGTGGTGTACCGGTAGTTATTCTATCTGCCATGTTTATTCCTTCATGTGTGTATGTGATGTTTGGAGCCTCCAGCACCTTACTCAGCCTCTGTTGTCTCAGTGGTGAGAGTGTGAAAGCAACATGTCCTTAACCAGGTGTGGTTTTGGGTGGGACAAAACTGCAGATTGGTGAGCTGGGGATATCCCCGTGCCAGGTTGGGAAACTACTTTGCCCAGAAAGTCAACCTGGCATCTGCAGATCTGGAGTTTGGCTTTGCTAAACTTGTAGCCTTTTTTAGCCAAATGTGACAGGACAATTGCTGTTGCCTCAAGGCATTCAGCCACAGTGGGTGTTGTGAGGAGAATGTCATCCACGTACTGAATCAGAGTGGTGTTTGGTGGTAATAGGCAATCTTGGAGAGAGTCTTTTAGAACCTGATTGAAGATTCCTGGAGAAAGCGCGAATCCTTGCGGCAAACGAGTGTATCTATACCTATGAGATTTATAGGTAAATGCGAAAATGTCCCTGCATTCCTCAGCTAAAGGAAGGCAGAAAAATGCATTGGCCAGATCAATGCAGGTAAACCAGCAATGGTCAGGGTTAAGATTGGTCAGAGCAACATAGGGATTGGGCACGGGAGCAGTAGGGGTGGCCAAAGCTGCATTTATGGCCCATAAATCATGTGCCATGCGCCATTTACCTGTCCCTTTTTTCTCCACTGGCAAAATGGGTGTATTCCATGAAGAGGAATGTGCGGACTCTAAAATACCTTGAGTTCCAGAGGCCTTCCACTGTATCTTTAATGCCTGATTCTGCTGCTGGTTTGTGAGGGTATTGGGGCTTCCATATTGGTTGGTAGGTGGTTAACTGAAAGGTAAATGGTAAATGGACTGAACTTATATAGCGCTTTTCCAGTCATACAGACCGCTCAAAGCGCTTTATACTAGAGCCACATTCACCCAATTGCACTCACTAACGCTCACACATTCATACACCGATACGCAGATCGGTAGGCAACTTGAGGTTCAGTGCCTTGCCCAGGGGCACATCAACCTATGGCAGGAGGAAGGTGGAATCAAACCCACAACCTTCTGATTGCAAGACAACTACTCTTCCTACTGAGCCACAGTAATGGGGGAACTTTGAATCAGGCCTACATCTGTGGGTGGAAGGCATTTTTTCCACAATAGCAGCTGCCAGCGGATGGTCTGTTTTTTCCCTACCATGGTGTCTGTCTAACTGAACATGCTCCAGTGTGCCCATATCCATGGAATGGTTGAATATGTGATAAGTGTTACCTGAGGGCGAGTAAAAAAGGTTGGGGGTTGCCAAAGGCTGCTAATCCTGTAGGTTCAGGGAGCGTTTTAACACACCTCCAAGTTCACGTGCTTCATGACCTGGGTGCAGAGCCAAAGAGACATGTGGCACGCCATCAGACCACATCCTAAACCACACTTCCTGCTCTTCAGTCAAGTGAACCTCGGCCACCACTCCTTCTGGTGCTACATAAATGTCTGTGGTGACAATGTCCCTGTGTGTACCCTCTAACTCATCAGCAAAGCTTTCCTGGTAACATTCACAATTATTTCTATCATAAAACAAGGTAACAAGCAGGGGGTCAGGAAGAGGTACATAGGGTGCCAGAGTGGAGACCCAGGATTTCCACCGATGGAAAGCCGAGAGAATGCCTCTGTGCGCGGTGGTTTCAGGTAGCAGCAAAACCCAGTATATGTCAGCCATTGAGTCCTGCAGTGGCTGGAGGAGGTACTGTCCATGTGAAAAAGAAGTGTTATTGCCACAAAAGAACTGGATACCATTGGGCAGGTGAACCTGCAGTCCATCAGTCCCGCATAAAATGGTTGCTCCCAGTTTTATTAACATGTCTCTACCCAGTAAATTTACTGGTGTGTCAGTGGAAACTAGATAACTGTGATTCAGTGTCTGTCCACCAATTTCAGTCTTTAAAGGCTTGGTATATGGCAGGGCCTGTTTTGCCCCCGAGAACCCCATGACAGTTGTAGTCCTGGTGGAGAGTGTGTTTGGAGGAGCAGGCGGTGATAGGCCAGGAGGCTGGGCAGTTACTGGCAAGAGATCACACATGTCCCCCGGTAACTTGCAGCGTGGGGTATAAACCAGTAAGAGGAGAAGTGGGGGCTGTAGTGTGTGATAAAGTGGGCTGATATGCAAAAAGTTCATATGATGGTGGCATTTCAACTGTACTGTTATCTTTAATCTGTCTGCTTTTCCTGTCAGTCATCACATGGTCGCTACTTTGCCACAACAAACCCATTTGTGACCAAAAGTTTTAATCTCTTTCTGATTTGTGTGCAAGTTGCTTCCATTTCCCTCTGCCCAACCATCTGCTGTCTCTACACAGTTTGTCAGCCAAGTCTCTCTCCTGTTTTGATTTATTCACCTTCAACCAAAACCACTTGCCAAGATTCTCTCTATCTGTCTTGCTCTTTCCATCTTTTGACAATTCTTCATTTATTTTAGAATCCATCCGTTTAACCAACTTTTGTCCTTCTCTGCATTCAAGTGATTTTTTAATAGCAGCTTTCATTACCAGAAGTTGGTTCTCTATGCTTTTCCATGGATCATTCTGTTTCTCTCCACTATTATCAAATTCACCTTCCATCCTTATGACAACTACTATCCGTTTTTCTAAAAGATATATTTTTAATGCGTTATCTCGGTCACTCACTCATTCAGTTCTGACCAACCTTCAAGACACCAGAACACATTCAACCCCCAGAAGCCTGTTTTTAGTGTCCAGTGTGTGTGTGTGTCTCACAGCTCATGGACTTAACCTATAAATCTTGTCTAATTTTTGCCGGAGTGTGTGTGTGTCCAGCTCATTCATTTTTAACCCTAACAAGTCTGTTGTCGGTTATTTATCCAACTAACAGCTCATTCTTTTTACTTTTATTTCTGTCTGATGTTGTTGGTTTTACCCAACTCACAGCTCATGGCCGCTCTTACAGTATTAATAACTTCTGTTCACGGCTCTTAAGAAAAACGTCTTGAACTCACAGAATTTTCTATATCTTACGATGTTATCTCCACCGCTTATATTGTTCCTTCTGTGTTTGTGCAGACGTCTGTAATCTGAGTTTTCACAGAGAAATATTTCCGTTACTCATCAAAAGCAACAATGAGCAGTCTGTCTTTGTTATCACCGTTAGGTTACTCGACAGAAAGCTGCATTCAGTCACCTGCTATGAGAGCCGCTCTGCACAGCGCTGCTCTCCAGTCACACAAATTTTCACTCACTCCGCCTAATAATGTCTGTAACACAGATTATTTCCTCTGCACACAGCTCATGAGTTTTTTACCAAAAAGCCTGGTCTTGCTGAATTCCTGTATTCAGCTCACAGTTCATTCATTTTATCACAAACCTGGTCTTGTTGGATTATTTCTCCAACTCACAGTTTATCACTTCACAGGAGTTATTCTCAGACTATGTGTTTGTGCTTTTATTACGTCTGTAATCCGGTTTTACTGAGGCAGAACTCACGTAAAACACGGCATTCACACCCAAGTGTTTATGCCTGATCTCAGTGTATTAACTTGTATGTAGAATTCGAGGTTTCTCATGCCCTCGGGCCTCAAACCCAGCTAACAGTAGTCCCCCGTCGAGGACTACTCTGAACTGCCACGTTCGAGAAATTAGTATATTTTTTCACACAACACCACCACTGAGTCTTGTAATCCTCTTAAAACAACATCCTATTCACCAGTTTAAATCCTAGTCAACATTTATGACCCTCTTTTTCTTAAGTTTTGGTGGACTCAGACTTACTTAGACATCGAACACAATATTACTTTAGCCTATCAAAATTCCAAAAGCAGAGTTTGATAAAACAGGTTCTGCTTACCTTTTCTGTAGTTTTTGGCTAGCCAGTGTAATGGAAATTCTTTTATTAAGTGTTCCAAAGTGTATGACCTTTAGGTTACCTCACTCCTCAGAACATCTGTGTTAGAGAAGGAGGCGGTAAAAGCCATTATCATAAGTTTAATGGTTAAAACCCATGCTTTAGGGTGATATCTCAGGAAGTGCAGATGGGTCTGTTCCTAGATAACATTGTCACCTCTGAACCCGAGAAGGTTCTGGGGTCATAAAACACAGACTCTTTGAAGTTGAGATAACACTGTCGTCAGTGACAGGGTCTTCATATGCTTAATGCCTTTGATAAGAAAATTCCACTACAATTTTAGCGTCACGAACAGGATCTAACGTGCCAGAGGAATCCGCGGGAGGGGACACGGACGTCTGGCCAGCCTGGAGACTAAGTTGTCCTCAGTCCACCTCCATTTTATGGAGGGGAGTCCTATAGTGCCCGCTTGCGGCTTCTGGCCGATTGGATCCGAACTATTTGTCTACGAATATATCTGGGTGAGAGGTTGCTCTGTATGATATAATGTATATTATTTTTTTATTACACATTAACCATCATCTCCTAACTAATTACAGGTCCTTCTCAAAATATTAGCATATTGTGATGAAGTTCATTATTTTCCATAATGTCATGATGAAAATTTAACATTCATATATTTTAGATTCATTGCACACTAACTGAAATATTTCAGGTCTTTTATTGTCTTAATACGGATGATTTTGGCATACAGCTCATGAAAACCCAAAATTCCTATCTCACAAAATTAGCATATTTCATCCGACCAATAAAAGAAAAGTGTTTTTAATAAAAAAACGTCAACCTTCAAATAATCATGTACAGTTATGCACTCAATACTTGGTCGGGAATCCTTTGGCAGAAATTACTTCTTCAATGCGGCGTGGCATGGAGGCAATCAGCCTGTGGCACTGCTGAGGTCTTATGGAGGCCCAAGATGTTTCGATAGCGGCCTTTAGCTCATCCAGAGTGTTGGGTCTTGAGTCTCTCAACGTTCTCTTCACAATATCCCACAGATTCTCTATGGGGTTCAGGTCAGGAGAGTTGGCAGGCCAATTGAGCACAGTGATACCATGGTCAGTACACCATTTACCAGTGGTTTTGGCACTGTGAGCAGGTGCCAGGTCGTGCTGAAAAATGAAATCTTCATCTCCATAAAGCTTTTCAGCAGATGGAAGCATGAAGTGCTCCAAAATCTCCTGATAGCTAGCTGCATTGACCCTGCCCTTGATAAAACACAGTGGACCAACACCAGCAGCTGACACGGCACCCTAGACCATCACTGACTGTGGGTACTTGACACTGGACTTCTGGCATTTTGGCATTTCCTTCTCCCCAGTCGTCCTCCAGAGTCTGGCACCTTGATTTCCGAATGACATGCAGAATTTGCTTTCATCCGAAAAAAGTACTTTGGACCACTGAGCAACAGTCCAGTGCTGCTTCTCTGTAGCCCAGGACAGGCGCTTCTGCCGCTGTTTCTGGTTCAAAAGTGGCTTGACCCGAGGAATGCGGCACCTGTAGCCCATTTCCTGCACACGCCTGTGCACGGTGGCTCTGGATGTTTCTACTCCAGACTCAGTCAACTGCTTCCGCAGGTCCCCCAAGGTCTGGAATCGGCCCTTCTCCATAATCTTCCTCAGGGTCCGGTCACCTCTTCTCGTTGTGCAGCGTTTTCTGCCACACTTTTTCCTTCCCACAGACTTCCCACTGAGGTGCCTTGATACAGCACTCTGGGAACAGCCTATTCATTCAGAAATTTCTTTCTGTGTCTTACCCTCTTGCTTGAGGGTGTCAATAGTGGCCTTCTGGACAGCAGTCATGTCGGCAGTCTTACCCATGATTGGGGTTTTAAGTGATGAACCAGGCTGGGAGTTTTAAAAGCCTCAGGAATCTTTTGCAGGTGTTTAGAGTTAACTCGTTGATTCAGATGATTACGTTCATAGCTCGTTTAGAGACCCTTTTAATGATATGCTAATTTTGTGAGATAGGAATTTTGGGTTTTCATGAGCTGTATGCCAAAATCATCCGTATTAAGACAATAAAAGACCTGAAATATTTCAGTTAGTGTGCAATGAATCTAAAATATATGAATGTTAAATTTTCATCATGACATTATGGAAAATAATGAACTTTATCACAATATGCTAATATTTTGAGAAGGACCTGTAATTAGGTTTCGGAGATGCGAGTGGGAGGACATCAGCTGAGGGCCAGGCCACCCTGTTAGGGAAAACAGGGAGGTTCTTATTGGTAACAATAAGATAAAGCAAAACACAGGGTTTTGCGGGTGGTTTTTAGCAATTTTCTACACCTCATAAAGGAGAAAAGCCAGACGGCAGACGTGCCGCTGAACGGGTAAAAAGGAAAAAAAAAATGGTTCCGGAACCTTGAGGCATCAGGGGTGCCTCCTTCTCCAGACTCTGTGATTTATAAAATAATGAAAGGAAAAAGTGGGGATGATTGTGTTAAATGTGCTTTAATTTGGAAGATAAGTTTTGTTTTTCACAGTGTGGAAGTTTGAGTGTAAATAAGTTAAATAGTTAAAAAGAAATTGTTTAAACAGTTTAAAGTAAAACAGTGGATGGATGGAGATGGAAAAATAAAAAACATAAGAAAAAGATTAAAAAGCATGCATCAATTAAAGGGTTAAAGAGTTAAAACTTTCCTGAAGGAAGTTTCGTTTGTCTTAAATATTGCGATCAGTCAGAAAAGGTAAAAGTGAAAAGTGACATTAGAGATGCGAAAAGAAAGTTGTTTTAGAAAGGAGTATAGTTCATGTTATGAAAGGAAGTGGCAGGCAGGTGGACAACTGACTGACTGACTGATAATATTTCTTTTTGCAAAATCTGAACCTATACTAAACTTTTTCTTCTGCCTCTCTCACACACACATACACACATATATGGGATTTGAGTGCAACATCTGCGTATTTGAGTCTGGATTTTAGAAACCTGCCCTTCCCATGGTTACTCAACCAGAGACACTTCTTCAGCACGGCCTGAAAGAGAGAGGATCTGCCTTCCTGCCTGTCTGCCTGCTGCTGCAAATCACAGTGTGAGTTTCCACCAGAACGAAACTCAGAAGAAGTCTGGCCCCAAAACCCAATGAGATGGACAACGATCCATGTTGTTTGCCAGAGCCAGAAGAGTGAATGCACTGGATTTATATTGAAAGCACATCTTATGTGGGCAGAAGAGAAACAGGCCGGAGCAAAGTTCTTTCTCCCTCCTGGAGAAGTTAAAGTGGACAATGAAGGAGTGAATGTCTCACCAGCAAACCTGGGAAGGGCCTGGGTTGTTTTTTTGGACTGATAGAGGACTGTGTGCCATGACTGACTCTGGAGCGATTTAGAAACTGATGGGGGTAACGTACAAACACACACACACATTTGCATAAATCTTTTCCTATTTTCTGCAACGAAGAACGCTTATTGACCGCTGCTCATGTGACACGCTTGCTTGACGTTGACAGATATAGCAGGTTAAAATATTATTTTAGGGTTAGAAAAGTATCTTAAAAGGGTGATAACTTAGCTCATTTGATACATTCCAGTTAATTCTTTTAGAGAAGCAAGTTCTCTTTCGTCGTGGAATATTCAGGGTCAAGTATTCTAGTTATTAAAAGTTATTAAAAAGCAGAGGAAGTTACATCTCCAAAACTCAGCAGTAACCATGTGTTTCTATGTCATTCTCAGGACAGATCTCATGAAGGAGCATTTTCAAAACCCAGTGTATTATTTTCTGTTGTCAGAGTTTGTATCCCATAAATCTAATGGGTAGAGACCTCATGGAAACAGGCTTAGTTTTACTGCACATGGTCTTCATACAGTCTCTGACACAGTACTTACAGCGGGGTGCAGTTTTTTTCTGCAAGTGCTAACTGACGCTTATGGAAGGTACAAATTAATTGTTTTTCACAGCAGCTGCTGGGAAGAGGTTATATTAGGTTCTTTCTTCCCTCTTCTGATTCATGCAGTGTGTTTATTTACACTGTACCTTATATCAAGTTCTGACAAAATCTATGAAAGGTTTGGTTCTGCAGTTTCTTTTTTCTCCCTTTGGAGAAGGAAAGGAAACGTAATCAGTTCTGTGTTGCATAGGAATCTTAAAACACTTGTTGTTTTCTAAGATATCACCAGCTAAAACTTTTGAGAGTAATTGGTTTTGTTAAACACATTTTCCTTTGTAAAACAAACCTTTAAAATGAGAATGGAAAAAATTGGGTTATTTTTGAAGGTAAGAAAGATTCTGATTGGACAGTGGTACCACACAAAACTTGTACTAATTTCCTAAAAGACTGCATAGAAAGGCCTTCAGAACTGTGGTACCAAGTTTTTTTAAGCATGCTTTTCTTTATTTTAAAACAGATCTGTGTTTTTGTTTTGTATTTTGGCTTTTTAGCATAATGTTTGTCTGAAGTTTCTTATGAACTGGGTTAGGAGCAAATATAATCTGAGGTAAATTAGGAGTTGAGAACTAGTGATTTTTAAATCTGATTATTGTCCAAGCAGAAATAATACACTAACAGGTCTGGGGATATTTAGTCAATCCTTCAATCTCTGCAGAAGGTTAACACCATTGTTCAATGCAGTAGTACTCAACTTGTGGTTCCTGGACTCCTGAAGCCCGTGAGCCATAGATTGTGGGACCATAAAATTATTATTAAACTATTAAAACAGCTCTAAGCCAATGATGGGTTCCAGTTATTTGGAGGCTTTGAAATGCAATAATACTCAAAATTTCTACTCTAGGGAACACAGATTGGGGTTGAAGAGTTTTGTTTTGGAACCAAGGTTAGGATTTTATAACGGAATAAAGACAAGTAAAATCCTTCATTTTAGGAAAAGAAAAGAAATAAAGGCTCTCTCAATACTAAAGAGGATGGTCAGCTCAAACTCCAGTCTCCTTGTTTGATTTCTTAGGGTTTAAAGATTAAAAGAATACATAGGAGTACAAAGGTACACAAGGTGATTTCAGATTACTAAGAGATAAAATATTGGAACATTTATCAGCATTTGGATTGTAAAAGAGGGGTTCTAGTAATTTTTCTAATGTTTCTCCACAACTCTCAAAATTTAAATAGCCCAAATTAAAGAAAACAATGTTTGTTCTCCTTTTGAAACACTATTTTGGAACAAAGTCCAGTTTGGAGTCAAGCCTCTTAGCTTAATTCCTGGTTAAGTTTAACACTGCATAAAAATGTCAATGCCGGCTTAAAATACTTCTTTGCATTTAACCTGAGCAGAGAAATTCTTGAATGCAGCTGCTATCAAATTGAGAAACAAAAAGAGAATTATAACAATAACTCTCAAGATTGTAATTTTTTATTTTTTTTTTAAACTGTTTGCTTTCAGTACCAGAATAAAGGACATTCCACTTAATGTGGAATGATGCAGCTATATGGAAGATGGTCTGTTCTGATGCTAATGATTGGTATTGCAAGTATTTTATTACTCTTGTGTTCATTTGATGAAAGGTACAGCAGAGACAATGTGTGGTTAATCTGAGTAATTATGCCAATAATACTCATCAGCTGATTCGAAGAGATATTCATCACTTTTCTTATTACCATGATCATGCTGAAAATGTCTGGTGGCAACTGATGCATCAAACTGTGAGGAATTATATTGCAAGGCAAAGCAGAAATGTTTGTAGACTTTCTAGTGAGACTAATTTAATATGTGCTACTACAGGAATTCTTTATGGATTTTGGGGTAATAGGAATCAGTAAGATATTCAGATATAGGTACAGATATTTGTATTGCACAGGAGGGAAACACAACTTATTTCCTTGGGAAGACAGAAGGTTGCAAAGCTATTATATCTGTTTCATGTGCTTTAATCAACAGACATAAATTTGAGTCATGTCCTATCAGAACTGCTGCTTACACTATTTCACGATCTTTGGTCTCAGATCCCTTTGTGTTAACTCTTAATCTTACAGCCGTACCAAATGGAAGTAAGTTGTATGACCAGGCAGGTAAATTAAACAGGGTTCTTGTTACTTTTCCTAGTAGAGATGGGAACTCATGTCCTAAAACCATGGTTTGGATGTGTGGAAATAGTTTATATCTGTATCTGCCTGCTAATTGATCTGGAGTATGTTATCTAGCTCACTTACTACCTACAGTCACAACTTATAATTCAATCAGCCCATTATTAGAGAGGAAGTGTTCACTGTTCTGACCACGGAGCAGCAAGCTCTTAGAACATGAGTTTGCAAAGTAGAATGGCTTTGGATTATGTGTTGGCTGAGAGGGGTGATGGTTTTGAAGAATTTTCCTTTAGTTGTGATTATCTTGTAATCAGGAGAAATGAGTTGTAATGGAAATTATTTTATTAAGTGTTCCAAAGTGTATGACCTTTAGGTTACCTGACTCCTCAGAACATCTGTGTTAGAGGAGGAGGCTGTAAAAGCCATTATCAGCAGTTTAATGGTTAAAACCCATGCTTTACGGTGATATCTCAGGAAGTGCAGATGGGTCTGTTCCTAGAAAACTTTGTCACCTCTGAACCCGAGAAGGGTCTGGGGTCATAAAACACAGACTCTTTGAAATTGAGATAACACTGTCATGTTTGGTATAAATACTGTGTGTAAATGGTGTTCGTGGCTCTGCTTCACTGACTAACCTCAGTGACAGGGTCTTCAAACGCTTAATGCCTTTGAATAAATCTTATGAAGACAAAGTCTGGATTTTCTCTTGTTGTGAGTCAACTTCTATCCACTTTGATAAGAAAATTCCACTACACCAATGACCAATGTCTGTTGGTCCTTGTCAGTGATCCCAATTTTTTCACCTGTTTTTCCAAATCCCACACAAGCCCCCAATTTGTCGAAGCCGTCTCTGCTTCCCCGGGTCCGTTGATTTGGGCACAGGTTTCAAAAGAGTGAAATAAACACAAAGTACAATCAACTTATGTTTGCCTCTGCGCAGAGTGAGAGAAAGAAGCTCCAGCCAAAACCTGCAAGCAACAACTCTGCCCTCTCTTTGGTTCCAGCTCATTTTATTCAGTCTTCAAAAGTGTGTTCAACATATACATATATCATGTCACTCATGTATAACATAACATTTCCTTAGGTGCAAATAAGGAGTGCTTCTGGTTATTTTCTCCTAGCAAGCTTGTCTTATCTTGTCTCCGGCCTTCCCTGTCCTCCATCCATTTACAACCTTGCCCTCTCTCTACCCTTTCCTCCCTTGTCATTCACCAATTTATGACCTTGCATTTTATATGCTTCACTCCCTAAGGACCTTGCACATTCCAGTTACACACATAGATAGTTTATATTCTACATAAGACACATAACAATTTGCAGTACATGGCGGACAAATTATGCAGACTCGGCATCTTAAACTGCAAAAACTTAGAGGGAATGTGTGATGACGTTATGATGACGGACCCTACCCTGGTTTCATTCTGCAACTAGAAGAAAACAACATAAAAGCCAAGTGCATGCACCGGAATGGACTTAATAAGTTCTGCGGCAAAGCCCCAGAGATGACATCAGGTGGTACAGTGATGACCAGATGATGTGCCTGATTCCACACCCCCTGGCACTCAATCAATGTTCAGTGCAGATTGAGCAGCAGTTCTGGGGGTTCATCATGGGGAAGCTGGACAAGTGAAAGACGTTGCCATGAACTGTACATTTTCCAAGTTTTTTGGTCAAAACCCAACCACTTTTCCGTGTAGTGGTGAACAATTGAATCTTAACAATCTTAACTTTGCTAAACAGTTTAGTTGTTTGTTAATGGACTTCATGTGTCCTTAGACTGTTCATGAACCTTTAGGATAAAAGTTTATTTGCTTTAAAATTAGAATCTTTGCTCTTGTCATTGGTGTGTAATTCTGTCAGTGGTGTTACCGTAAGGTTCTTCTGTTGTCATGTTCATAACGTGTCATATTTCACTTGATAATAATTTACATCCATAAATTCTGTTTCACTCATGAGTTAAAATTTTAAGGAGTGTATAATTTATTGTTTGCATGAATTTTTCAAATATTTTCATTGTTGTTGCAAATACATGGTAGTCCAAATAAATTAAAGTCATTCGATCACACTTTTAATAAACCTTATACATTTTAAGATACAGTCTCCTGGTTCCATTGCGATATCACAATTCCTCTCCAACTCTGAATACATGTGCTGAGGAGATCGAGACAAAATGTTTTATAAAAGCCATAAATATTATGAAGCAAAGTGTGGTAACATCAGTGACAAAACAATCGGTTCATTCATCATTAGATAAATGTACCAAAAGAAAATATATTAATTAAGCTTTCATTTATGTGTCTTCATAAAGTTAATGACTTGTGTAACAATGTATTCCAAGTTTAAATGTTAGAAAAAGAAATTAAATGAAGACATCTTGCCATTACAAAAGTGGAGGTTTCTGTAGAATGAGCCAAAGACTGTCAGTGTAACTCTACACCGGTTTTTCTCACTTACACAGCACAACACTGTGTCTCATCCTGGCCTGGCTTTTTAACATTGAGGCGCATGCTCCCGAACTACAGCAATAACCCGGAAACCGTAAGGGCTATCGACGTCATTCTTGGACTGTTTTTATCAGATTGGACAGGGGAACAATAATATCAATCCTTTTTTGTTCAAAATATAATATGAAATGCACATCACTAGGTGGAAATAAAGCAAAAAATGGAGAAAAAGACAAAACTGCTTGAACATGCTCTCGAACAACGTCTAATAACTAAGAAACTAGAAGGGCTATCACTTTGATTCATGGACCATACGAATCAGCAAACCTTGCTGAACAATCATGGAGCTTTTCAAGTTTGGGAGGTGTGACCTTGTAAATAAGTGGATCATTTTGAGCATTTTTAACCTGAGTGAAAGGCAGTTTTTTTAACTCTGAAACAGACTGTAGGTAGCAGGCATAGGTGAACAATCCTGGAGATTTTCATGTGTCTACTATAATACATGTAGGAGATGTGACAGTGTAGAAAAGTGGATAATTTTGAAATTTTTTAATTTTAAGTGTTTTTGGGAAGGACAGATTTGATAATCCTAAACAAACCTTTTGTATGACAAAACAGTAAAACGTATCAAATTCCTTCAATCTGACCGCCAGCAAGGTCTGAAGATAATCTGCACAAGGCTCATGTCTCTACCTCGAACGGTATCTACGAGAGGCGACAATTCAAAAACATGGGAGTTTAAGGATGTCTGCCAAATTCCTATAGGTGGCCCATTCCAGGTGTGTTGACTTTGCGTTGCTTTGAGACATGTTGCTGTTAGTCCCACACAAATGAGGGTGACATTTTCTAAATCGCAAAGGAGATTCCTACGTTCTGATACATTATTTGTATAGGTAGAGTGAAAACTGAGTGAGTGAGGATAGTTTGTTCGTCCTTTTTCAGGTTATTTAAAAAGTTAGAGTGTGCACTCTAGCAGCACTAACATTCCGTCATTGGATTACATTGTAAAACTGAAAACTGGTTTAAAAAGTTTTAAACCAAAATTGTAGAAAAACTGTAAAATATATCAAATTGTTGAATAATACAATAATAGCAGAAGGTTGTGAAAGCATTTTAAACATTGAATGGAGTTTCTAGCTGAATGTATGTGGAAAAAGTTAAATGGCAAAAACAGTTAAATTTGAGCAGAGTTTTTGACGTTTTCCATTCATTTCAATGGGGCAAAAATTGGCAGTGTTGGACCCCAGCCATGGGTTACAACATCAGAGGCCGGTAAGAACTTTCCTGGAACTTTCAAAATTAATCGCATTAACCTACTTCCAGCACAGCCAGGAACAGGAGTAACAGCTGACTTCCTGTGACATCACTGTTTGAATAAAAACCCCGCTTTGCAACAAACAGACCTCTTCCACGCAGGTCCCCAACAGAACTGGAAGGAGAGACACACAAAGTGTGCTAATGTCTCTTTGCTGGCAAACAGACATAATTCTTCAAACTGGATCCAAGAGTGTCATACCATCACACAATCATTGAATCATGAATTGCTGTTTGTGTATCCGGTATTCATTCATGAACAGGTTAATTAAGGTGCAAGTGTGGCTTGACTTTTCCTTCTGAGGTCTACAGAAGCAAACAGTGTTCCAGAGAGTTCCCCGCAGAGATCCTGTCTCTACAACACAGAGTGACACACACACAGTTTTCTCGGTCTGCAGGAAGGACAATGGGACCGGATCACCGCGGCCTGGCAGAACGAGCCGCCCCACCCCACAGCTACGGAGGTTAGCTGCAGGTTAACTCTTTGTTCACTGTGGATGCTTTCCTCAACTTTATCGCCCCGGACAATTTTTCCTCAGCACGGTTCATGTAAGGTAATGTTTGGGCAGAGACCTAGTTTAGAATGAAATAATCCAAACAATGTTCGTTTTATGAAGTTTGGTTTTGTTGTGTTGAGATCTCAGCTATCTCAGTGCTAGCAGATTAGCTGTTCAGCACATCTAAACAGTTTATGTTTACATGTTTGTATTTTTAAAGTTAAGACAAACTTTATTTGAAGGGTGATTTGAAACACAGAAGATCGGCCATAATGCACTGTCCACGCTTTTGCATTTCAACCCTTTTATTAGTGGTATTTTAATTATTTGTTTGATTCTGGTAACAAGCTTATTTTGTTAGCTCCAACCGCTAACAGCTAAGAACACGTGCTCACCCACTTTGAGTCAGCTGAAGATTATTTACCCAGAGAGGTTGTTCGTTTCCAATCTAGAAAATAATGTCTCCCTAAATATTATTTTATTAAACTTGTGTTTTGTGTAACACCATAATTTGAAAGTGAATTAACTTTGCAGTTAATTTTAGGATCTGACTTAAGATTTTTGATGCATATATCCATTCAGGAACTTTATAGTTTCTTTTATGTTTTGAAAGAACAGGATTTATTGCCAGATCAAATCCCAAATTTAATCTATTCTACCTGTCATAATTGGGGTTGTATTAAAAGCCAAATTGCAAGTATTACCCTGAGGAAGGTGTAGCAAATTTCCTTTCTTTTACTTTGCATTTTAAAGCATAATGTACCGTGCCACAGGAGGGATGAGGAATCACTATAATAACAAACTTCCCTTAAAGAAAGATTAGGAATTGTGCCTAATCACTAGTTCCTCTGAAAGAAAGGTGAATAATTAATGCAAAAATCACAAAATATCCCTAGAGAAAGTAGTAACATTGTAACACTTAGAGCATAGTGTTGTCATAAGTCACAGGCTGAATGGTTAACTTCCGTGCAACTGTTTTACACTCATACGAATGTTTGCAATATATGTATAGTCAAGGATACATATATAGCTGGACATACATTTGTTAGATGTTGCTATCAGCAATTTCTCATAACTTTGTTGTTGTTTTGTAGTGTCTGCCAGAATGGTGGAATCACACTCCGTTATGCATTCAGCAGACGTGGAGATGCAGAAGGTTGTTGCTGATCTCATCTGTCTGTCTCCAGATGAGTGGAATCCTTTAAATCAATTTAACCTTGCTGCATGTGATAAAAAGATTCAACAATTACCTGACCTAACTGACTATCCAACTAGAGGGATTCAGATTTCAGATGTTGTTGGTAGGCCTACCTTGTTGTATCAGCAGAAATCACAACTGGAAGCTAAAATATATTTCCAGTTACAGACTGCCCATCAGATGACCCTTCAAAGAGAAAAAGCTGTGAAGCTTGATCTCTCAAAAGCTGAGGAGAGGATGGAGAAAGCTGAAGCAAAGTTAGAGGATCTGAAGGCAGATGAGCTCAGGAAAGCTGCATTCCAAACGGTGGGGATGGACCCCCACCTCTCAGGTGCCTGATTTGCATTTTCACTCACAGTAGCTACAGCAGCCACAGCAGGAGGCAGACTCAGACAACAGGCATCCCAGTGCCTACAAAGTCTCCCCTTCCTAAACTACGTCCAAGTGTTCAGCTTATTTCCACCTACCCTAACAAAGTGTTAGAAGTCACAGGGTTTCCAGTGGTGTCCTGCCACCTCATATTGCAGTGAACCACTAAGATGACCGGGTGCCAGACTCAGCATGTGCAAATGGTCCAATTGGGTGGAAGGAGCAGCCTTTCAAACTGATCTGCAACCCTCTCCCTTCTGACTCTGTGTCGACCCATAAGTGCCACAAGAGACGCATAAGGTTGTCAGGAGACTCAATCCAACCTGACCCACCAGCCCAGGCACAAGTCCACTCATTAGAAAGCTCTCATTTAATTAATGAGAAAACTTATTTTCTTCCCCAGAGGTTAGATCGTGATCTTCCACCATTTCATGAACTAAACCAGCTTGACTTCTCAGATGGACATGGTCCACCTTGGGAGCATGGTATCCATTTTAAGCAGCTTGAATCCCTTGCTAAGGACAGTTTTTGATCCAGATAGTCAGGAGTCAATGATTGATGCTTATCTGATTGAGGTTGAACATTGTCTTCTTGACTTGTGTTTTCCTTCTTCTCGTGAGAAGCTGAGGCTTATTTGGAAAACAACAGCTAAGAGTGTTCATGTGTTCATTAAAAACTCTTCCTTGAGAAATTAGTGACAGGTATATAGCTCTTTGTCAAGCTCTAAGAGAAGACTACTATGTTTACAGAAATGAAGCCACTGCCACTATTGATGTTTTGGCAGTTTTGCAAAAAGAGGTGAGCCTCCCAGATAATATTTCCAACGTTTGAGGACTGCTTACTTTTAGGGATGTTATGCTCCAGGTCTTGAAGAAACGGGAGGGTGGTAGTAGAAAAAGCGGAATATTTTGAAAAGTATAACAGGTAGTGTTGAGGTAAAATAATTCCACCAGATATCATAACACAGCCTCAACACCCCAGTCCGGATGTCGTGAGAAAGAACAGATGAAGAGCAGGAAATTAAGATTAACACAAGTTTAATTTGGTAAATGATAAGTCCAATAATTCCCAATGCATATTCCATACAAAAAGAATGATACAGAGAAAGAAAGAAAGATTTACCAAAGGCCTTTGGGAGAAGACCCGGTCAGCAGCAAAGCTACGGCTGGTCACCGAGTGGTCTGTCTTACAATCAATGGTGAAAGTGAGCCGGTGTGGTCCGGTACTGCCTACCACTAAAAGATTCTGCGCCGGTACTGCGTACCGGGAAGAGGAAAGAACAACTGCCTGCTACGAAGCGGTCATCCAGAACCAGTTACGGCTGCAACAATTCCCGAGCACACAAAGAAGATCAGATCCGCTACCAATAGGCAGTCTACAACACGACTTAATCAGTTTATAAATATAGCTATTTTCCCCTCATTCCAAATTGTTTCTGAACTGTTCTGCTATGCTGGAGCCTCAATGCTCTTGCTTTGCTTCTCCCCCCTCGGAGCTCGAGGCTTTTGTGAAAGGCCAGCCTTTAAAATGAGCACCGCTACGTTTAATGTCTGTCTGCTTGCTGCTACATACCTCAGTTAAAAGCAAAGGGAGAGTAACTAGTTGTGTTTCATGTTATTTTGCTGAATTACAACAACACAGTACAGCTCGAAAACATCACTTATGACCAGAGATTTCACATACACTACACGAGAGCGCATGCGTGCTTACCTCCAAAACAGCATGGTTGCCAAGGAGATGACTGCGTTTGATTTAATGGACTGGGAAATTTTACACAGGTGGTGCACAGACATAAAAAACCGTTGCTTGCATTAAGACAAGACGAACAATAAATCACTTACCATCTACAGACTTTTAAATAAAAACCACAAAAACAACCGAACTGTCAATTTTTTTATTTAAATGAAATCAAAACTTGACCACAATGCAGAAAACAATAACTTCTTTGTTCAAAAGAAAAGACGGAAACTGAAGAAACGTTATGCATCAGAAAATAGTTTATCATTGTTTCATACATGGAAGTTCTTTAACAATTGAAAAAAAAAAAAAAAACAATATATATATATATATATATATTTGAGGGGGGCACCGATGAGAGTAACAATTAACACAAACACAAATTATAGACATTTCTACACAAATTATAGACATTTCTACACTGGATGTGAGATTACTTCCTGCATCCCGTGTTGTTCCCACCTGTACTTTAACGGGAAATAATATCTGATAATGAGTCTTCACCACATCATATACAGGGGTTAGACAATGAAAGTGAAACACCTGGTTTTAGACCACAATAATTTATTAGTATGGTGAAGGGCCTCCTTTTGCGGCAAAGACAGCGTCAATTCATCTTGGGAACGACATATACAAGTCCTACACATTGGTCAGAGGGATTGTAAGCCATTGTTCTTGTAGGATAGTGGCCAGGTCACTACGTGATACTGGTGGAGGAAAACCTTTCCTGACTCGCTCCTCCAAAACACCCCAAAGTGGCTCAATAATATTTAGATCTGGTGACTGTGCAGTCCATGGGAGATGTTCAACTTCACTTTCATGTTCATCAAACCAATCTTTCACCAGTCTTGCTGTGTGTATTAGTGCACCGCCTTCAGGATACAATGTTTGAACCATTGGAGGCACATGGTCCTCAAGAATGGTTTGGTTGTCCTTGGCAGTGACGTGCCCATCTAGCACAAGTATTGGGCGAAGGGAATGCTATGATATGGCAGCCCAAACCATCACTAATCCACCCCCATGCTTCACTCTGGGCATGCAACAGTCTGGGTGGTACGCTTCTTTGGGGCTTCTCCACACCGTAACTTTCTCGGATGTGGGAAAAACAGTAAAGGTGGACTCATCAGAGAACAATACATGTTTCACATTGTCCACAGCCCAAGATTTGTGCTCCTTGCACCATAGAAACCGACGTTTGGCATTGGCATGACTGACCAAAGGTTTGGCTATAGCAGCCCGGCCATGTATATTGACCCTATGAAGCTCCCGACGGAACGTTCTGCTGGAAACAGGAGAGTTGAGGTGCACATTTAATTCTGCCGTAATTTGGGGCAGCCATGGTTTTATGTTTTTTGGATACAATCCAGGTTAGCACCCGGACATCCCTTTCAGACAGCTTCCTCTTGCGTCCACAGTTAATCCTGTTGGATGTGGTTCGTCCTTCTTGGTGGTATGCTGACATTACCCTGGATACCGTGGCTCTTGATACATCACAAAGACTTGTTGTCTTAGTCACAGATGCGCCAGCAAAACGTGCACCAACAATTTGTCCTCTTTTGAACTCTGGTATGTCACCCATAATGTTGTGTGCCCATATATATGGATATATATGCATGCATATATGTCCCCAGTGCCTCCCCAGCCCCCCTAGCTCCGCCCCTAAGTACCGGCAAGAATTTAAAACTACTTTCACCCCTGCTTACAATCAGTGCTTCAAAGCTTGAGGTTTGTTTATGAAGCCACATGTCACTTAATGGAGTTTTCTATGTTCCCGTGTCCCCACTATAAATTAGTTACTCCTATGGGAATACTTTTATTGCCTATTTATGACTAACAGCCGGCATTTACTGCTCACAGCTGCTGGGAACATCCTGAACATCCTGACCTGGGATTAACCCATTCTCTAACCTGAAGCCTGATGTGACCTCTGACTTCTCCGTCTCAGGCTCACAATACATGTTATGTCTCAGTTTTATGGTTATACATGCGAACTAAACTAATGGCATGAAAGTACATGATTGTAATTCTCAACAATAGAAACAGCAAAAGTATAGTCAGTGGAAAGAGCAGAATGAGCAGAATATTGCGAAGTTTGAACGGTTGAAATAACACAAAGTATGCAGAAGTAGAAGCAATTCAAAAAAACAAAGAAACTAGAATAATAATAATAAAAAAAAGAATAAAGAGAAACAGGAACACTATCTGTGTTTTTTGTTATTATTTTGTCCTTCAATATCTGTGATGGTTTTCTGGTCTCTGATAGCTGTTAATGTTCAGTTTTGTTTGTTAAACAACATCGCTCAACATATTTCTTGCCAGTTAGCCCTTGCCTTTCAAATGTGCTAAATATACATGCCAAAACAGCATCTTTAATCCTTTTCAGGTTTGATAAATTGCTTTGCGGGTGGTAAGTAATCACATTTGCATATCCTCCCATAAATCGGAACGTTGTGCATATTCATGAAGGCAAGCACGCTAAAAGGTTTGGGCACGCTGTTCTGCTGATTTTACACACAATTTGATTTGCACCTGCTTTATAGATCAGCTTTGCACAAGCAAACCAGTTTCCACGTGTTTTCATGCACCCAAACCTTTTGAAGATCAAGCCCATAATGTCTTGACCTATAAAAAAACTTTTCATATTTTCTCTATGTTCTTTAGTGACCTAATGCTTGTTTAATAATTTTATAAAACTTTTTAGAGTGAACTGACTGGGTCAGACTGGCCTGATGATTCTGTAACATTTGAGATAACCGCATGGACAGATGTATTGGATTTCATACCATACACTCAAAGTACTCACTGGCTTTAAATTATTCACAATTTTCCTCTAATTTCCTCTAGGCCTCTCTGACAGTCTCTTTTTAATAAACAGACCATGGTCACTTACAATCATAAGGACATTTCTTCACATTATGAGGTTATTTTAACATTTGCTCATCTTTCAATAAAAAAATGAACAAGTAGCTAAAACACCAGATTTTTTATACATAACATGTTGAAAATTATTAAAGACACTGTCTCACAGGGACAGTGAATAAAAACGTTTTCTGTTATTTTAAAGTGAAAATGAGGTATAACAATCTATAAAAATTGCATTGGGCAAAATATTTGGTATGGCTTTATTATTTCCATGATGTTTTCACCTATTTACAAGAAAGAAAGAGTGCAAATAGCATTCCAAAGGGTAAATTATGCCATAACTGTAGTAAGGGTCTACATATGCATATTCCTACAAACACCATTTTCATGAGTCAGAACAGTTCTAACAAGCATCAAGGGCAGGATTTCTGGTAGTGTACATCTAGTGAATTTTATTTTGTCTCAACTTTTCCAGTCCATTTAACTTAATTAGAACACTTTACACTCTCTTTCTTGGTTTCCGATCATAGCTCTGAAATCACCATGCTAGTTCCGAACTATCAACGTCTGCCTGTTCAAGAAGCAGTGCTCTTCATATTTATTAAGAATTAGTAAAAAAATGTGTTTTAGTGACACTAGCAGCATTTTATTTTCGTGAAAACTGATTATCCTTTGCTATTTATAGAAACATTAAATTCTCTGAGTTTAAGGTGCTTCATTGCCTAAAGTGTTAATGTATTTACTCACTGATTAACTTGACGAGAGCATCTCTTTACATGGTGCAAAATTGTTCTAAGTCTTTAGTACTGTATTACTGGAAATTATTCCACAATGTTCTTCAGTGAAATGTCTTATTTATGTGTACTCTTTATGTACTCTAGGTGAAGTTATTCAAATATGAAATATTTATATGACGTTTCATGTTACAAAAACACTTTACAGGACAATCTTTAATCTTGTCAACAGAAAAAGGATACATCAGATTTTACAACAGCATTTCCTGTTTTCTATATGCATAGTTTATATGGAATTAAGTGTTTCTCAGGATTTTTTTAACAGTTATCTATAACGAAGAGACAAAGGATAGTAACTTTACTCTACATCCCTGTCACAAGGAGAAGTATAAAGGCCCATAAGAGAAAATGTGTTATCTCTTAAAGGATTTATTCACACCCAGAAGTAGTTATTTATTAACTTTATGAAGAGAACAGAACTCTCTTTACACAGTGATGGTGTCACATGAACCAGACGTCAGTATCTGCAGTGTAAGAATAAGTTTAACTGATTTCCTAAACCAGGGGTAAAATAGTGCATAGATGAGAGGGTTCAGGGTGGAATTTAAATAGAACAGAATAAATGTTACAGATGAAGCACTGACTGCAGCATCTTCTGCAATTAATGTAACACGAAAATATGGGCAGGTACATATCAGAAACACAACAACAACAATCCCAAGGATAACAGCTGCCTTCATTTCAGATTTCATAGCTGTGAGTCTCGCTGAACCCTGCAGTGAGATGGCTGCAACGTGAGACTGCATGGCCCAAGTCTGAGACACAACCACTGCAAACACTCTCACATAAAGAATAATGATCACAGTGACAGGACCAATGAAGGATGACAAAAGATCAAAAACTCCCCCAATATGATCTAGAAAAACTAGACACTCTCCAGAGCAGGAATTATACCTGCCTGGGTGTTGCAGGTTGTCTCTCAGAAGAACACAATGATAGAAAATGGAACACATCCAAAACAGAGAAACACACATCTTTGCTCGTTCTTCAGTGATTTTGCTGGGGTAATACAGGGGGTAACAAATGGCCACGTAACGATCAACAGATATAAGCAATATCGTTCCTATTGAGGCAGTAGTGCTAACATAGTCCAAAACAACATACAGGACACACATGATGTCCCCAAGATACCAGCAACCATCTATCAGCACTATTTGAAATGAAATGAGGAATCCCACCATGCAATCTGAGACAGCCAGAGAGAGCAGGAGGATGTTGGCAGGGCTGTGGAGATTCCTACAGAAATGAGAAAACAGTACAATGCTATTAGTGGTTGTCAGGCTTAATACACAATTCATACAAAATAAATTTTGCACACTGTTCCTTTTCAAAACGTTTACTTGAAGTGGCAGATGGAGATGATGACCAGCACATTCAGAAACACAGTAAGAAGAGAGATGGAAGATATTGTAATGTAAATAACCAGGTATACAGATGGAGGCAGCATAGTCTTTCTGCACGATGAATTGAGAAGCTGTGGAAAGCAAAGTTCAGCTTCCTCAACAGTTTTCATAATTAAACAGAAACGGGAAACAGAAGCTTTTCAATTTGCTTTATGCCTCAATCTCTTTGCCATTAAACTGTCCTATATATTTTGCTACCTTCCTTATATTTGTGTGGAGGTGAGGCATAATGAGTTGGCACACTCCTATGGGCTTTGGTCGCCACAGCAAAAGACTGTTGTACTAAATATATTATTATTGTTATTGTTATCATCGTTATTCTTATACATAATTTAATTTTATACTATACTAAATATTGTTGTGTAATGAAATTTGGAAGCAAAGTGGGAAGAAAACATCTAATCTACCTGTCTTCAGGTTGTAAGACCCCTTCCACATCCCCTGAAAAAAAGTAGATGCTTTCAGATAATATATTTTGAAATTATTCTTTGGTGGCTTGCTGTTGATGGACTATACCTCCCAGTATCATTTGCTACTACACCTCCCAGCATGCATTGCAGTTTACTGGAAGTAGGTGTAGCAGCTCTGATGTCAAAGTGAGCACATGTGAGACACTCCACCATTGCTTTTTTTCCCGCTGGAAACTGAGACGCGGTTACAACGTAACGGAGGTGCACATAATTCTGGAGAAGAAACTCACACGTGGGTTTCCAATCATTCTCCTCACTGGCCAAACTCATGAGAAGCTCAACGAGCTAAAAGCTTACTGGGATAAGTTAGTCTTGGAACCAACTTAGGCAATAATTGGTATACCTTTAAACAACTAGTCCCAATGCAAGATCAGATAAAATATTTTGATAAAACATTTTAAAGAGTGATTTGCTGAATAAAATCAGCCTTCTGAATGACCAATTCTCAATGCTGTTTAATGAGCTGCCTGTATATATTAAAATAACATTTAAGGAAATATTAGTTTGAAGAAGAACCAAACCTTTTGGATAAATGGGTCTTAATGGTGTTTAATTAGTCATCATGTTTAGTAAAATAATATTTAAGGAAATATTATTTCCTAATTTGCAAATTTATTTAAGCTGGCTCATGAAATAGGCGAGCATGTGTTCTTAGCTGTTAGCAGTTGGAGCTAACAAAAGAAACGTATAATCACCTTATAATCAGAATCAAACACATACGTTTAAGATACCACTAATAAAAGGATTGGAATACATAAGGGTGAATGGCCTGTTATGGCCGATCTTCTTTGTTTAAAATCACCCTTTAAATAAAGTGTGTCTTAACTTTAAAAACACATAACACATAAACTGAGCACATGCACTGAGCAGCTAATCTGCTAGCTGAGTTCTCAACACAGAAAAAAACAAAAGTCATAAAATGAACATTGTATAGATTATTTCATTCTAAACTATGTCTCTGCCCAAACACTACCTCTTACGTGAACCATGCTGAGGAGAAGTTTTCCTGGGCGACTAAGTTGAGGAAACATCCACGAGTGGGTACAGTGAAGGGTTAACTTGCAGCTAACCTCTCTAGCTGTTTGGGGGGGAGGGGGGCTTGTTCTGCCGGCCTGGGCAGAATTGCACGCAGAGCGGCGTGTTGTGTTGAAGTACCTATGTCCTTCCTTTAGACCGGTAAAAACTGCTCCACTCGGCGTTGTAGAGACAGGGTCTCCGTTGGGAACCCCCTAGAACACAGTTTGCTTCTGTAGACCTCAGAAAGAAAAGTCAAGCCACGCTTACACGTTAATTACCCCGTTCATGAATGAATACCGGATACACAAACAGCAATTCATTCTTACTTAACTTAGTGCATATGATTACGTGGTCGTATGACACTCTTGAATCCAGTTTGAAGAATCATGTTTGTTTGCCAGCAAAGAGACATTAGTGTGCTGGGTCTGTCCTTCCAGTTCCACTGGGGACCTGTGTGGAAGAGGTCTGTTTGTTGAAATGGAGAGTTTTTTCTCAAACAGTGACGTCACGGGAAGTCCCCTGTTACTCCCTTCTTGTTCCTGTTCTTGGCTGCGCTGGAAGTAGGTTAATGCGATTTATTTTGAAAGTTCCAGCAAAGTTCTTTCTGGCCTTTAATGTTGTAACCCATGGCTGGGGTCCAAACATTCCCCCTTTTAGTTATGAAGAATGAGATGAAGTTCACAGTCTGGGTTCTAACAATCAGTCCTCAGCCATATGAAAAGACTCACTGGGTTCCTGTAGGTAGACAGAGTTTAACAGTTCATTTTCGGTTCATGGGTTAGTGTTTGGACAGGAGTGAGGCAGGTTTGGGCACGGACTGACACTAATAAGATGTTTAAAAAAAAGAAAAACAATCTAAAAATAATGTTCACACCATCATAACACTGCTTTTAAAGCCTTAATAATTTCTCAAGTTCAAAACCAAAAGAAAAAAAAGATTAAACAGAATATAGGGTGTTGGAAATTATTCACCAACTTCACACCTTTTTTGATAGAATTTACAGGGTTGATTCTGGACTGCAACAGCTTGCCCTGTCTTTTAGAAACGCCGTTACCTCAGTGATAATGCACTTGCAGATCATCTTTAACTCTTCCCTTGTGATGACATCTTTGGAGTGGCCAACCTTGCACTTGGATGTTGCACTGTGAAAGGTGTTTGTCTTTTAACTGGCGGCTTAGGTTTTGGCTGATGCCAGTTACCACCCCCCTAGTTCTGTTGCGTCACTTGGGAACTGACTTTGCGCTTCTTCTTATGCCCGTAGTTTAGGATGGGGACACTCTGTAGGCACTAAATGCCTGTTTAAGTCTACCTCCTGCTGTGGCTGTTGTAGCTACTGTGAGTGAAAATGCAAATCAGGTACCTGAGCGGTGGGGGTCTGTCCCCCCTTTTGGGATGCAGGTTTCTTCAGAGCTTGAGCCTTGAGATCATCATACTCTGCTTCAGCTTTCCCTATCCTCTCGTCAGCTCTTGAGAGCTCAAGCTTCGCAGCTTCTCTCTTTGAAGAGCCATCTGATGGGCAGTCTGTAACTGAAAATATCTTTTAGCTTCCAGTTGTAATTTCTGCTGACACAAGGTAAGCCTACCAACAACATCTGAAATCTGGATTTTCAATTAGGTCAAGTAATTCTTGAATCTTTTTATCACATGCAGTAAGGTTAAATTGATTAAAAGCATTTCACTCATCTGGAGACAAACAGATGAGATCAGCATCAACCTTCTGCATCGCCACGTCTGCTGAATTCATAATGGAGTGTGATTCCATCATTCTGGCAGACACTGCTTCCGCCTCTCTGCATGCTCAGATTCTTTGCTCCTTAGCTCCCTGCTTGCTTGCATTCTTTTACTTCTAACTTTTTATCTCTTACCCTAAATTATGGAATTATTGGACTAAAACTACTTCTTACCAACGACTCCCAAGGATTATTATTATTTGAATTTTTTTCTAAAGGATTTTGACATTTTTATAATCGAACCCGAAAGAAGGACAAGTTGACTTCAGCTAATCAGCACAGGATGCCTCTCTTCACTACAGAGGACTTTGACAAGTTTACAGAAATTGGTTGTTTTGGAGATGAAAATCCATCACTGGACTCCCTGACAGCAGGCACCACTTTAGCTCTAGGTGATTACAGGCCCATTGCTGGACAATGCATGAAGCCATACAGCTGTAGGGACATAGAACTTGTTGCGGGTATAACAACAGCACCAGATGGGGACCCATTTACCTTCTATTCCACTCTCATAGGCATAGCTCTTAGACAAATGTATCCAGTAACCAGAGGACGTACCATTCCAAAATTTGAGCGGAAAGCAAACACAAATCCGAGAGAATACTTAGATCAGTGCAAATCCATGTGGCAAACACAGACAGGAACTAATCCAGGCAGAGCTGGTCCCCAAAGGGACTGGTTCCATAGGATGATTGATTACTAATTTTATTTATGGGTCAAATAACGCAGCCGCATTCTTAAAATGAAAAAGCATTTCTGGAAATGCTTTTTCATTTTCAAATTTTACATTTCAAATTGAATTTTGGTATCTATTTGCTGGGGTACATTTTGAAAAATAAATCTCAAATGTCTTTTTCTTTTTCATTTTAATTAAGTGAAAGAATGAGCAGTCTTGAAGAAGAAAATTAAAATGCAAATAGGATTATTGATAACTAATTTCATTTATGAGTCAAACAATGCAGCCACATTCTTAAAATGAAAAAGCATTTCTGAAAATGCTTTTTCATTTGAAATATGGTAACGATTTGCTTCCTTAGAGTTTTTGCTCGCAGGTGTTGGCTGGGGCATCTCTCTCCCTCTGCGCAGAGGCGAACTTAAGCTGATTGTACTTTGTGTTTATTTCAGTCTTTTGAAACCTGTGCCCAAAACAACGGACCTGGGGAAACAGAGACGGCTTCGACACGATTTAAAAGTTTGTTTCCAGCGACCAGCTCTGTACCCCAGAGCTGGTCGCTGGCCTAGCCTCCCTTCTACCGGACGCGGAGTTGCAGATCGTGCTGAGAGTCCCACACTCGGGATTTGGCTCAACCAAAACGTGGATATAGTTTAGTTGGGGACGTTTGGACTTAGGAACGGGTTGGCTCACCCGGAGGTTTGCGCTCACCTCAAACAGGATGCACTCATAGGAAAGGTTTGCCCCGCCGTGTCGGAGTAACTTCCTTGGTCAGGATCTAAATGTTACACTCAGTTAACTGAGACCCTTTCTCTTTGTTGCCGGTAACCGTAGGGGTTTCAACTGTTTGCTTTGCTTTCTTTTGTTTCCCTTTTCTCTCCTTGCTGTGCACAGTGTGTCTATGTGTATGTGTGACTGTGTGTGTTTGGCTGCGAGTGGTGACATCATCGCAGGAGCTGTTTGTGAAATTTTGAGGAAACAATTATTGTGATTCGAACACTGGTTGGTTTTCTGCTGCTGTGCTGCAGTTATCAAATAGTAACATGGAGGAGTATTATAGGGTGTTTGAGGATGTTGACAGGGGAAATGGTTGGAAACCCCTTGCAAAACAAAATAGATTCATTGTAGCGTATTTGGATTGATCATATAGATTCACACAAAGTTAATAAAGTGAAAGAATGTCTGGAAAATGCTGTCAAAGTGAAGGGAAATACGTATAACCAGGCGCGTAGTTAGACCTTGGCGGGCTTCTTGTTAAAATACATTTAGAAATATTAAAAAGATGCAGCCACAAAATGGTATTGGACTTCACATTTTTACTTAAAAATAATCAGCTTTTTAACTTGTGTTCCATATACTCATGTCCCGCTCCACAATAACCTGACAATGAGGTAAAATGAGAAGACAAAAAATAGTTATTTGCGCACTTGCGGCTCATTTCAGAGCAACCGCGGAGCCAACCAAAGAGTGGGAGGCTGGTGTGTTCAGGAACAGGTGGAAGCAGAGCGGTATAACTCAGACGAAGATAGCGGTAAAACCTGAATGCTAACTCGGAATGGGCTAAAACCTTTGTCAGCAAAATGCAGATTAAGTTCTTTTCTAAATACCTCAAAATGTGTCATTATTTGCTTCAGTTATTCATTATGTTTCTTCAGTCCTAAACTCTGTTTCTCCTTGTCCTTCATTCAGCTTCTAACCAAAATAAACAGTACAATTATTGCAAACCTTTTTTGTTCACAATAATTTACATTCAGTCTAAAACCAGCCAAAACAGAGAACTGGTACAATATGTCCTATATTATTTTAATATTAAATTACCTATAAATTGTCAGAGGGTGTGTTGAATAAGGGCAAATATGCACGAAACGTGGAGGACAAGACAGAGAGAAATCTGAAGCGTTTAATGCAGCTGCTTGCGTGACAAGGAACTAAACACAGACACCGAGGTGTCGCCTTCACCACAATACATCCACCCTAATAATCCGTTTACTGAGGCCATGGTTAGATAAGGAAAAGGCCTTCAGGAGTGGGGACAAAGACATATACAGAGAGGCAAAGTACAAGTTTGGCAAGGCAGTGAAAGAGGCCAAACGACTGTACTCTGAGAATCTCCAAAACCAGTTCTCAGCCAACGACTCTGCCTCTGTCTGGAAAGGGCTCAAGCAAATCACCAACTACAAGCCGAAAGCCCCCCACTCCATCAACGACCAACGCCTCGCCAACAACCTGAACGAGTTCTACTGCCGCTTTGAAAGACAAAGGGACAGTCCTGCAACCATCCCCCACGACGCCCCCCAACAGCTGCAGCCACAATCCACCACCCCCATCTCTCCAACCTCAAGAGGGGCCTTGGCACCTCCAACCCCCACCCTGAAGTTCCCCCCCACCAGCCCCCTACCCACGCCGAGGACGGCTCTTTCCATCAGGAGAGGGACATAAACAAACTCTTCAGGAGACAGAACCCCCGGAAAGCTGCTGGTCCGGACTCTGTCTCACCAGCCAGCCTGAAGCACTGCACTGATCAGCTGTCTCCAGTCTTCACAGACATTTTTAACACCTCACTGGAGACATGTCATGTGCCAGCCTGCTTCAAGTCCTCCACCATCGTCCCTGTTCCCAAGAAGCCAAGGACCACAGGGCTTAATGACTTCAGACCCGTCGCCCTGATCTCTGTGGTGATGAAGTCCTTTGAGCGCCTTGTGCTCTCACACCTAAAAGACATCACCGACCCCCTCCTGGACCCCCTGCAGTTTGCCTACAGAGCCAACAGGTCTGTAGATGATGCAGTCAACCTAGCCCTTCACTTCATCCTCCGGCACCTGGACTCCACAGGAACCTATGCCAGGATCCTGTTTGTGGATTTCAGCTCTGCCTTCAACACCATCGTCCCAGCTCTGCTCCAGGAGAAACTCTCCCAGCTGAGTGTGCCCGACTCCACCTGTAGGTGGATAACTGACTTCCTGTCTGACAGGAAGCAGCGCGTGAGGCTGGGGAAGCACGTCTCTGACTCCCTGACCATCAGCACCGGTTCCCCCCAAGGCTGTGTTCTCTCTCCTCTGCTCTTCTCCCTGTACACCAACAGCTGCACCTCCAGTCACCAGTCTGTCAAGCTTCTGAAGTTTGCGGACGACACCACCCTGATCGGACTCATCTCCGATGGTGACGAGTCCGCGTACAGATGGGAGGTGGACCATCTGTTGGACTGGTGCAGCCAGAACAACCTTGAGCTCAACGCTCTAAAGACAGTGGAGATGGTTGTGGACTTCAGGCAGAACCCAGCCCCACCTGCCCCCATCACCCTCTGTGACTCCACAATTGACACTGTGGAATCTTTCCGCTTCCTGGGAACCATCATCTCCCAGGATCTCAAGTGGGAGCCAAACATCAGCTCCCTCATCAAGAAAGCCCAGCAGAGGATGTTCTTCCTGCGGCAGCTGAAGAAATTCAACCTGCCAAAGACTATGATGGTGCACTTCTACACAGCCATCATTGAGTCCATCCTCCCCTCCTCCATCACCATCTGGTACGCCGCTGCTACAGCCAAGGATAAGGGCAGGCTGCAACGTGTCATTCGGTCTGCTGAGAAGGTGATTGGCTGCAGTCTAAAGTCGCTCCAGGAACTGTACACCTCCAGGACCCTGAAGCGGGCAGGGAAGATTCTGGCTGATCCCTCCCACCCCGGTCACAGACTCTTTGAAACTCTCCCCTCTGGCAGGAGGCTGCGGTCCATCCGGACCAAAACCTCACGCCACAAGAACAGTTTTTTCCCATCTGCCACCAGCCTTGTTAACAAAGCCCGGAAACCACACTGACACTGACTTGCATCAACCTCCTCTGACACAACAAGCTCCTGTCACCGCACAATGCATCAATCATACCACAGTGACACACCCCACAGAGAGGTCCAGACAATGGGAAAAAGGCAAAACCCATTGTTCCAGTGGAATTAAAGGGACACATTGCTATTTCTTGTGAACACTGAAGCCACATTTTCCACGTTGAACATTCCTTCTCTGTTCATGTCTTCTCTGTTGGGGTGAAACAGACTCTGGCTGTGTTTCTGTAGAGGAGCCTTGTGTGGACATTTATCAGGGATTCATTGAGCCTGAAACCCCTTCTAGTGCTGGGTTGAGGTCCAGTTTCCTTATCTGGAAACCCTGGATTTGGGCCCTGGCTCCTTGCAGCCCAATACCTGCTCTGCCACGTGTGACTTTGTTTTATGACAGAAATGAGAAACAAACAGATTTGTTTCAGGAACAGTTGAGGACTATTTAGAAGGAAAATATGGACCATTTCCTCTAAAACATTTATGAAATGTCTGATGAAGCTGTATCTCACATATCTCTAACCTTGCACTCAAGTCATCAGACTAAAGAACAGGGAGGAGTTGTAACACAATTTACTGCTGTCCCAGCCCTTTCTTTCTCTGCCTCCACTAACATTTACTGTGTTGAAGTTATTGACTCTGCCGTTTCAGAACATCATCAGCTATCCAGATAACACGGCAGATAATTAACTGATCACTCTCTGACTGAGGCTGTTTATCCAGTTGTCCACCACATGTCTTCCCCATTTGGCGAAACCAGTACCCACACTCTCCTGCTGCAGAAGCTGGAATTGCTGAAAAACCCTGCATGTCATACCTTAGCAAAGGTGTTTCCGGTTATTAGTAATAGCTCACTGGTAGGCCCTTTTTCTCATCAGAGTGAGGGATATGATTATCCCTGTTTCAATTTTACAGGGGTTACTGAAGAACCACAGTTAAAATTGGGAATAGTCTCTCCATCATGGTGCAACAAAACTTACCCAGCTGGCACTGTAGGACACTGGGCCCAAGAAGGTTTATATTACTATTGTGGTGGAAGTGTTTTATTAGCCCAAATTTCCCCTAGGGCAGTAGGAAGCTATGCAATGGTGCGGCTAGTGGCTCCCTTACTGCTGTGGGGGGAGAAATCACCACATGGAGGAATGGTGAGGAATACCAGATCCTTTGATCTTATGGATAGCTCGTTAACTTATATTGATGCAATTGGTATTCCACGTGGAGTTCCAGAACAATTTAAATTAGTTGACTAAATGGCAGCGGGGTTTGAAAATTTACCGGTAATTTCAGCAGTTTTTCCTGTAACCCCAAATAAAAATGTAGACAGGATCAATTGCATACATTACAATGTCTTAAGGTTGGCAAATCTGACACGAGATGCGGTTGAAGGATTGGCAGAACAGTTGGCGCCTGCTTCTCTTATGGCTGTGCAGAATAGATTGGCTCTGGACATGTTGTTGGCTGAAAAGGGGGTGTGTGTACAATGTTTGGTGACATGTGCTGCACGTTTATCCCAAGTAATACTGCCCCCGATGGTTCAGTGACTCGAGCTTTAGAAGGTTTACGAACATTAAGTAAAGAAATGCATGAATATTCAGGAATTGGCGGGGGACTGGAGGCATGGTTCACCAACACCTTTGGTAAGTGGAAGAATATAATCATCTCATTGCTGATTTCATTGTCTGTATTTGTTGGTATTCTAGTAACATGTGGATGCTTTTGTGTGCTATGTATTCGCTCCCTTACAGTACGACTCATAACGTCAACTATTGAAAAAGGGGCACTCACTCATCAGCCACCTCCATATAATATGATGCAAAATGTTGTAACTGAAGGTTGGGAACTAATGGCCCAGTCATAATTCATGGTTTTCCTTTGTCACTTCGCAGAGTACTAATCTTTTGGTGTGCATTTGTTACTATAATTTCTACATTTTTGAATATTGACCTCTTTTACAGAGGCCAAAAGGGGGAATTGTTGAGAATTAAAATCATGTAATTTCATACTATTAGTTTAGTTTGCATGTGAGAACATTAAACTGAGATTTAACATGAGTGAGCCTTGAGGAGAGAGCACAGATCACAGTTGGGGTCAGGATGGCACAGGGTGAAACAGAGGTTAGAAGGTTCTCGGCAGCTGCAAGCAGTAAAAGCTGGCTGTAGGGACAATAAAGCAATAAATGTCAACTTTTGGCCATGGTATAGATGCCACAAGGGAGCTTGGCTGATTTACAACACCAGATGGAAAAAGGGAAGGCACAGTCAGTAAGCTTTGAAGTCAACAGTATAAAGATGAACTGGAACTTGTAATGACAGAGACATCTGGGTAAAGACAGCCATGCGATGCTGAAATCTGCGATCTCTCTCCATTAGGGTCCTTATGTAATTTGCTTTTCTTTATGTAATTTTCTTTCTTTGTGTTATTTTGTATATTCATCTTGCATTTGAAATCATTGGACTTATTATCTTCCACATTAAACTTGCGTTAATCTTAATTTCCTGCTCTTCATCTGTTCTTTCTCACGACATAGCATTATTTTACCTCAACAGACTGCAGGCCAGTCAATGTCTTCCACACCAGACTCACTCATTCGTGTCTTTGAATTCCTCTAAAACATTTTGTATTGTCTTGTGAGTAAACAGTGCTCTTTAAACAAACGTGCTTTGTGGCCCTTGCTTTGTGCACTGGTGTGCAATCATCCTGGGACTGAGGGGTGGAACCCCAAACTGTTGAACAAAAAGTTCAGATATTGAATTATCCATAATATCTTTAAAAATTAATAAATGAGTTAAGAGTTGGGCTCAAGACTGGTATGAAAGGTTCTACAAAGCAGGAAGACGACATTGAAGGCAATCCCTTCTTTAGGAAAATTATACTAAAGATTATAAGATTATAAGTCATAAAGTCAGACGATTTGGAAAGACAATGTAAAATACAGATGTATAATAGACTTGTATTCTTGAAATGGTCAATTCAAATCAGTTTATTTATATAGCGCCAATTCACAACACGTCATGTCAAGGCACTTCACAAAGTCAGGTGCATAAAGGAGTTGGACAATGAAACTGAAACACCTGTCATTTTAGTGTGGGAGGTTTCATGGCTAAATTGGACCAGCCTGGTAGCCAGTCTTCATTGATTGCACATTGCACCAGTAAGAGCAGAGTGTGAAGGTTCAATTAGCAGGGTAAGAGCACAGTTTTGCTCAAAATATTGAAATGCACACAACATTATGGGTGACATACCAGAGTTCAAAAGAGGACAAATTGTTGGTGCACGTCTTGCTGGCGCATCTGTGACCAAGACAGCAAGTCTTTGTGATGTATCAAGAGCCACGGTATCCAGGGTAATGTCAGCATACCACCAAGAAGGACGAACCACATCCAACAGGATTAACTGTGGACGCAAGAGGAAGCTGTCTGAAAGAAATGTTCGGGTGCTAACCTGGATGGTATCCAAAAAACATACAACCACGGCTGCCCAAATCACGGCAGAATTAAATGTGCACCTCAACTCTCCTGTTTCCACCAGAACTGTCCGTCGGGAGCTCCACAGAGTCAATATACACGGCGGACAATGTGAAACATGTATTGTTCTCTGATGAGTCCACCTTTACTGTTTTCCCCACATCCGGGAGAGACTGTTGCATGCCCAGAGTGAAGCATGGGGTTGGATCAGTGATGGTTTGGGTTGCCATATCATGGCATTCCCTTGGCCAAATACTTGTGCTAGATGGGCGCATCACTGCCAAGGACTACCGAACCGTTCTTGAGGACCATGTGCATCCAATGGTTCAAACATTGTATCATGAAGACGGTGCCGTGTATCAGGATGACAATGCACCAATACACACCGCAAGACTGGTGAAAGATTGGTTTGATGAACATGAAAGTGAAGTTGAACATCTCCCATGGCCTGCACAGTCACCAGATCTAAATATTATTGAGCCACTTTGGGGTGTTTTGGATGAGCGAGTCAGGAAAGGTTTTCCTCCACCAGTATCACGTAGTGACCTGGCCACTATCCTACAAGAAGAATGGCTTAAAATCCCTCTGACCACTGTGCAGGACTTGTATATGTCATTCCCAAGATGAATCGATGCTGTATTGGCCGCAAAAGGAGGCCCTACACCATACTAATAAATTATTGTGGTCTAAAACCAGGTGTTTCAGTGTCATTGTCCAATCCCTGTACATTCCGATTATTCGTAACCATTGAACAGTGCAGTCAGATTCAGTTATTTATTCAAATTGGATAAAAAGTTTTTCTGTCTAAGGAAACCAAGCAGATTGCATCGAGTCAGAGACTTGTAGCATTCACTCCTCCTGGATGAGCATGTAGCAACAGTGGACAGTCCCTGATGTTGACTTTGCAGCAATCCCTCATACTGAGCATGCATTTAGCAACAATGGAGAGGAAAAACTCCCTTTTAACATCTGCCACGACCGACTGGGGCTTCGAGAGAACATAGCAGAGACACAAGGAGAACAAAGAAGCACTGATCCAGTAGTACATTCTATAGGAAGGAAAAGTAAATGTTAGTGGATGTAGCTCCTTTAGTCATTTCACCTAGAAAGAATGAACAGATAAACTCTGAGCCAGTTTTCAAGGTTAGAGTCTGAAAGAGAGCACATACAGGTAGTCACAGTAAAAGCTCAGTCAATTGCCATGTCTAGGAGAGAGAAAGGGTTAAACACTGAAAGACAGGGCCATGTGGGTCATCGGTAGAGGGTGAGCATTAAGTTGTTGCCAGCAGAAGCTTGGACGATGACCCTCTCCAGAATGGTGTCACAGATAGACACAGAGTCAGGCTAGTTGTAGCTTCTAGGAAGAGAGAAGAGGGAGAACATAAAGTTAAAAACTGAAATAACAGCAAATAATGCAGCCAAGCCTATAGCAGCATAACTACAGACATACTCAGGATAACCTAAGCCACTCTAACTATAAGCTTTATCAAAAAGGAAAGTTTTATGCCTAGCCTTAAAAATAGACAGTTTGTCCATCTAGAGCCCACTGATGGCTATTGTTATACTAAAAACCACAACGATTGGGATACCTCAGATTGACCATAACCATTGGAAAACAGAGGTGGTCATACAGGTAGCAGAAATGGAGGGTGTGTTTGCACCTCAACCTCTACTTCTAGAGACTCTAGGAACCACCAGTAAACCTGCAGTCTGAGAACAAAGTGCTCTGTTAGGTCCATATGGAACAATCAGAATACATCTCTGATGTATGATGGAGCTAGATCATTAAGGGCTTTATATGTGAGGAGGAGAATTTTAAATTCTATTCTGGATTTAACGGGGAGCCAATGAAGGGAAGCTAAAGTAGGAGAAATATGATCTCTCTTTTTAATTTTCATCAGAACTCTTGCTGCAGCATTTTGAATCAGCTGAAGGCTTTTAACTGCATTTTGTGGACATCCTGATAGTAAAGAATTACAACAGTCCAGCCTTGAAGTAACAAATGCATGGACTAGTTTTTCAGCGTCACTCCTGGACAGGATATTTCTAATTTTGGCAATGTTCCGGAGGTGAAAGAAGGAAACCCTAGAAACCTGTTTAATATGGGATTTAAATTACATGTCCTGGTCAAAAATAACACCAAGGTTTTTTACTTTATTATTGGAGGTCAATTTAATCCCATCCAGGTTAAGTGATTGACTAAGCAGTTTCTTTTTCAAAGACTCCGGTCCAAAGAGAAAAACTTCTGTCTTGTCTGAATTTAGAAACAAAAAATTTACAGTCATACACGTTTTTATGTCTTCAAGACATTCTTGTAGTCTATCTAACTGGTTGGGTTCATCAAGATTTATGGATAAATAAAGCTGAGTATCATCAGCGTAACAGTGAAAATTTATCCTATGCTGCCTGATAATTTGACCTATTGGAAGCATATATATAGTAAAGAGAATTGGCCCAAGTACTGAACCCTGTGGTACTCCACAATTAACCCTGGAGTTTAAAGATGATTATCATTTACATGAACAAACTGGAATCTGTCAGACAAATAAGATTTAAACCAGCCTAGTGCTGTTCCCCTGATCCCAACAGCATATTCCAGCCTTTCTAAGAGGATATTGTGATTGACTGTATCAAATGCAGCACTGAGATCTAAGAGGACAAGTACAGATGCAAGTCCATTATCTGAGGCCATAAGAATATCATTAGTGACTTTCAGCAGAGCTGTTTCAGTGCTATGATGACCTCTGAAGCCTGACTGAAACTCTTCGAACAGGTCTTTGCTGTATAAATGCTCACATATTTGATTAGCAAGTATTTTCTCAAGAATTTTAGATAAGAATGGAAGATTGGATATAGGTCTGTAATTTTTCAAGTCATACCTTAAAAGCCTGTGGTACATATCCATTTACTAAGGATAGGTTAATCATACCTAAAATGGGGCTGGTAATCAGAGGGAACACTTCCTTAAATAATTTGGTTGGGATTGGGTCTAACATACAAGTTGAAGGTTTAGATGCAGCTAATATTTCTGATAACTCAGGAAGCTCCACAGGATCAAAGCAGTCCAAACACAGATCAGGTTCTACAGTTACTTCCAATGTTGTCTCACTTGCTGAGGATGAAGTAATCATCTTCGGGAGTATGTCAAAGATTTTCTTTTTAATAGAATCAATTTTATTTTGAAAGAATCCCATAAAGTCATGACTGGTCAGAAGGGTTGGTGACACAATTGTTACTGACTCATTAAGTCCCGCCTCAATTTCATTGCGGAGAGAGAGAGAGAGAGAGAGAGAGAAAAAGAGAGATGAATGATTTATCTAATAAAGAATTTAATTTATAGAGCAGACAGACTTCAGTTTCTGTTCTTCTTCATTGTCTAATGATGAAAACCTTTGAAAACACTGAACTTTGCTTTCCACAGCTGCTCAATTCATCTTGTAGGAAGATCATGGGTCGTTCCTCAGTATCCCTGCTGATTTACTTTACTCTGTCCTTCATCTCTTTGCTCACTGTGACACTTAACCTGATGGTCATCATCTCTATCTCCCACTTTAAGTAATTAAATGTTTTACCCATTTAAAAACAGTTTAAACTATAGTTTTTGGTTGTATTATCATAACTTTATGTTTGATTACAAATCTACATTAGATGATGAGTGTGTTATTTTCTGATTTCTGTAGGAATCTCCACAGCCCCACCAACATCCTCCTGCTTTCTCTGGCTGTCTCAGATTGCATGGTGGGATTCCTCATTTCATTTCAAATAGTGCTGATAGATGGCTGCTGGTATCTTGGGGACATCATATGCACCCTGTATGTTGTTCTGGACTATGTAATCACTTCTGCCTCAATAGGAACCATGGTGCTTATATCGGTAGATCGTTACGTGGCCATTTGTTACCCCCTGTATTACCCCAGCAAAGTCACAGCAGAACGAACAAAAATGTGTGTTTCTCTGTGTTGGATGTTTGCTTTTCTTTGTCATAGCCTGCTCCTGAAAGACAGCTTGCAAAAACCAGGCAGGTATAATTCCTGTTTTGGAGAGTGTGTAGTTGTCCTTGATTATATTGGAGGAATTACTGATCTTTTGTTGTCCTTTATTGGCCCAGTCACTGCCATCCTAGTTCTGTATGTGAGAGTGTTTGTAGTAGTTGTGTCTCAGGTTCAAGCCATCCAGTCTCATGTTTCAGCTGCCTCACTTCAGGGTTCAGTGAGAGTCTCTGCTAAGAAATCTGAAATGAAGGCAGCTGTTATCCTTGGGATTGTTGTTGTTGTGTTTCTGATATGCACTTGCCCATATTTCTGTGTTATTCTTATGGCAGAAGGTGCTGAGGTCAGTGCTTCCTCAGTGACCTTTCTTCTGTTTTACTTTAATTCCACCCTTAACCCACTAATCTATGCACTGTTTTACCCCTGGTTTAGGAAATCAGTTAAACTAATTCTTACATTGCAGATACTGAAGTCCGACTCATCTGACACTATTGTGATGTAAAGAGAGTTTACCCCGGATAACAAATCTAAAGATATAGTTAAATGAACTTAAGGAAAATAAAACACCTAAAACCTAATGTTATGTTTGATGCTGGCACAACCTAAGCTTTTCTAAGATCACCCTTCACTCATTACTGGGAAAGGTAATGTTTTGCATTGTGAACCAACATTATGTAGCACTTATTCTTATTAACTGATCATACTATATTACTTTACTAATTCGTTATGTTTTGGACTTGTTAGGTTTGTGTTTACAAATGAACTCTTAGGTGATTGTTTGTGAGATTTAAAATAAACCTTTGTCACAGTAGAATTTTTTTGGAGGTTTTAAAGGTTTTGTAATAATACTAGATATTGTTCCAGCTAATGTTGCAACACTGCAAAATTTGTTTTGTAGGCTGCTTTAGTTGAGAGCCACACGTTTTATATCACGATGACAGGTTTTTGTACATCTACTGCCAACTGCATATCTCCATTTTAGCTTTTAGGCAAATGGAATTGCCTTACTACTGTTGGAGCATGATCTGTCAATTGTTATCTGCTGTAGCAAAATGTGCAAAATCATGCAAGCAGGTGTAAAGTTAAAATAAAGTGGTTGCAGAATTTTATGCCTGGATGATTGAAAGAAACATGGCCCAACAAGAGAGCTGTCAGCTGAAACAAAAGATAAGATATTTTGAAGAAGGCGAATCAATCTGGAGAGCAGCCAAAGATGTTGGTTGCTCCTGGTCTGCTGTGTCTTATATTTAGACCAAGTACAAACAGGATCTGAAGGTTAAAAGGGAAACATCCTGTTGACCAAGAACAAATAAAAGTGTTAGGACAGAAAACTCAAAGCAATATGCTGTGGAAATAGACATTGAACAACAAAATAAATTAAAAACAGTTGTGTAAAAGCAGGATTCAATATTTGTAAACCATCATTAAAACTAATCAGAAGAAAATTAGGCTGCTGTCAGACTGTTTTCTATTTTGCTATGTATGCTGCCATATTGAAAAATATAGTAAGTGTTTAATGTGAGAAAACCCCACTTCCCGATGCTCTCTGATGTGTTTGGTTTAATTTTCTGTTTTGTGTATATTTTGACTATTTCTTTGCGGTTCACTTTGTTCCGTAAGTCCTTCTTTCTTAAGTTTATGTGTCTGTGGTCATTATTCTTAGGTATTAAGTTATTTTTCCTCATTTTTTCAAGTTTTTTTCTAGTTTTCTTTATTCATCTAGCTATTTTCTGCCAGGTCTGTTAGATATTTCCCCTGTGTTTTCTTGTATTTCTCTTTTTGCTCTGCTCGGGTTAATTTGTCTTCCTCCTTCAGGTGCTATATCTTCTCTCTACCACAGCTGCTCCTTATTTTATCTGATTAGCCCTTCTGGTTTGCTGGCCATTTTCCCCTACCCTGCCTCAGTGTATATAAGTTCCTGTCTTGTCATTGTTTTCTGCTGTACTCTTTGATTTGACTGCTTGTTCCATGCTGTTCCTTTTCCTACAGGTGCTTTATGTCCATTCATGTCTGTTTGACAACTGACAAGGCTACAACTGACAACCTATGTGACTTTCCATGATGTTCCAGCTACAACAACAGCTACATGTTGCACAACAGTCATTGACGGCTCTGGGTCAGTTGATTGCTGTTCTTCTTCTGAGGTCAAAATGCTTTTATCTCTTTTTTTAATTTAGCAATATGGCTTGTGAATTTCTGCACACAGAACATGTGTGATGTAAATCCCAAAGCCATTGTTCATGCTGCCCTAATCAGAATCACTTGACCTCAGATCCCCACACATGTGGGACTGAACCCAGACAAAAAGCCACAGGGCAGTTAGGCAGTGTGCAGAAGCATGCTAGAGATCTGTGACGTTAAACACAGCTTTTTGTGATTTTTAGCAATAATCTATTAAAGACCCCAGCAGAATGCTGTTCCATTTTAAAGTATGCTTTGATGGAAATACACAATAACATGATAGGAAATGAGATTTAAATTGAATTATTGCTATTAAAAAAACAGCTGCTATAAATACTGTTTGGTAGGAACAACTCCCTCTTGTTCGTGTTTCTGGTATTTTTAACGTAATTAATTGTCTAGGGCTGCTCTTGTGTCATGTCATAGACCAGATTTTTTTCTAAATACAAATTTTAATACAAGGTACATGTCCTGTGATAATGATTAGCCAGATTATAAAATGATGGTCAACTACTCTAAATCTACGGCCATGGTTCTGAACCCAAAAAAATTATTGCTCCCTTGGAGTCGGGAGTCAGCCTTTGGTCTCTTGATCATAAATAGTAGGATGGGGCAGAAGATGGATAGGGTCTTGCCTCCCATAATACTAACACTGCTTATGTCTGTTATGGTGAATAAGGAGCTTAACCAAAAGAAACAGATCTGTCTTTGATCCAACTCTCACTCTCACAAATCATTCTTTGAAATATTATTTTATTAAAATAATATTTGTTCTGATGTTTCATTGTGAATAGTGGTTTGAAGATATGCCAGGTTAGGTTAAGTTAGTTCCAAGACCAACTTGACCTAATTTACAGATTCCTCAAGATAATCCTAGGTTCTCAAACATAAATAACATTGAATGGTAATGTTGGATTATTTTATTGGACATGCTTTTTATCCATCTTTGATTCACTTGTTCATATTGTAGATAGTTCATTGGTCTTCCTTATTCTTTCGTTTTGCTTGGTAGTTTAGTTAAATTGTTCAAGGTTAGTAAAGGGTTTGTTGATTTGAAATATGTTTGAGTTGTGTAGAATATAAACTATCTATGTGTGTAACTGGAATGGGCAGATAGAGGACAGGGAGTAGAGGATAGAGAGTGCAAGGTCATAAATTGGTGAAGGACAGGGAGGGCCAGAGACAAGATAAGATGAGTCTGCTGGAAGTAATAACAAGAAGCACTCCTTATTTGGACATAAGGAACTGTTAAGCTATACAACTGGGTGATATAATATATGTAAAAAAAGGAAATGTGAACACACCCTTAAAACTTAATAAAACGAGATGGAACCAGAGAGAGAGCAGAGTTGGGCTCGCAGGCGTTGGCTGGAGCATCTCTCTCACTCTGCGCAGAGGCGAACTTAAGCTGATTGTATTTTGTGTTTATTTCACTCTTTTGAAACCTGTGCCCACATCAACGGACCTGGGGAAGCAGAGACGGCTTCGACAGTTGACTTATTTTTGTTAATAAATTCTTGTATTTTAAGAAAGTGTGTGAATTTATTTTATGTGTGTACAGAGTTTTGCTGTTCAGTAATGCCAGAGCTTGGCTCACGCCTTTCACTATTGTTCTAATAACACTACCTATGCCATGGATGCGGAAAACGTGGAGAACCAGGAGTTGGGCAGTCTCCAATGCAGACGGAAGCTTGGGTAAAGGAACAAAATGGGCTGTTTTAGAGAATCTGTCAACAACAGTAAGGATGACTCTGTTACCGTCAGATGGCGGGAGACCAGTGATGAAATCAACGGAAATGTGGGACCAGGGGCGGCTAGGGGTGGGCAGAGGTTGAAGAAGACCAGCAGGGGGTTGATTAGTGTTCTTGTTTCGAGCACATGTGGGACAAGCTGCAACAAAATCTTTAATGTTGAGGTTCATAGTCGGCCACCAGAAATACCTTTTTGTAAATGTGATCATACGAGTCACCCCAGGATGACAAGTCAATTTATTGTTGTGCACCCAATCCAGAACTTTATTGACGACAGAGTTGGGAACGAACAGCTTGCCCACTGGGCCAGTACCTGGGTCAGGTTCGGACCTCTGTGCCTCCCTGATATCCTTTTCAGTGGCCCAGGTGAGGGCGCCCACAATACAAGAATCCGGTAGGATGAAAGCTTCAGTCTTGAGTTGGTCAGAATGAGAGAACTGGCGAGAGAGAGCGTCAGGTTTAATGTTCTTGGAGTCTGTAGGAGATAGAAAAATGAAAACGAACAAAAAACAGAGACCAACGGGCTTGTCTGGGGTTAAGTCTCTTGGCATTTTGAATGTAGGAGAGGTTCTTATAATCAGTCCAAATGAGAAAAGGGACTTCAGTACCCTCTAACCAATGCCGCCATTCCTCAAGCGCCAACTTGATGGCTAAAAGTTCACGGTTGCCCACATCATAATTTTGCTCTGCTGGAGACAAGCAAGGAGAAAAATAGGCACATGGATGTACCTTATCATCCAGAGGAGACCGTTGAGAAAGAATAGCCCCTACTCCAATGTCAGAAGCATCAACCTCTACAATAAATTGTGCACATGGATCAGGATGTGTCAATATGGGTGCTGAAGAAAATGGAGTCTTTAATTCCCCAAATGCCCTTTCTGCCTCAGGAGTCCAATGGAACGTTTTCAGAGAGGAGGTGAGTTGAGTGAGAGGTGCAGTGACCTGACTGTAGGTCCTTATAAACCTCCTATAAAAATTTGCAAGTCCCAAGAACCTTTGAAGTTGCCTGCGATCAGTTGGAGTAGGCCACTCTGCCACTACCTTGGTTTTCTCTGGATCAGTTCTGTACCTGCCTGCCTCAAAAATAAAACCCAAAAAAGACACAGATGTGACACTGAATTCGCACTTTTCGGCTTTAACAAAGAGTTGATTCTCAAAAAGCCTCTGGAGAACTGTTCTGACATGCTGGCGATGTTGTTCTATGTCCTGGGAAAAAATCTAAATGTCATCCAGATAAACGAAAACAAAGAGGTTGAGAAAGTCACAAAGAACATCATTAATAAGAGCCTGGAAAACAGCGGGTGCATTAGTCAACCTGAAAGGCATAACCAAATACTCAAAATGTCCTAGGGGGGTTTTGAAAGCTGTTTTCCACTCATCACCCTCTCGGATCCGGACCAAATGGTAAGCATTGCGCAGGTCGAGTTTAGTGAAGATCTTGGCAGAATGTAATTGTTCATGTATGGAATCAATAAGTGGTAGTGGGTATTTATTTTTAATAGCGATTTGATTCAATCCTCTATAATCGATACAGAGTCTTAATGTGCCGTCCTTCTTACCCACGAAGAAGAATCCGGTGCCAACAGGGGAGGTAGACCTTTCTCTCGGGTCCGGAGAGATTAAAGAGTCTGCTGGATGGTAGCGGAGCGCCTGGGAGGAGATCAATAGAGCAGTCATAGGGGCGATGCAGAGGTAAAGAAAGAGCCCCTTGTTTGCTAAACACAGGTGCGAGATTGTGGTATTCAGGTGGAACTTTGGACAGATCAACAGGCTCAGAAGGTTTGAGTTGTTTGATAGAGTGAGAGACAGCAGTTCTTAAGCAGTTCTGGAGACAGAGATTACTCCATCTCTCTACTCTGCCCTCCACCCAATTAATAGAAGGATTATGTTTCTGCAACCAGGGAAACCCCAAAACTAATTGTGGAGAGATGGAAGAGACAACAAAGAACTCACCCCATTCATGATGGTTACCAGAGGTGATGATGTGAAGTTGAGGCACTTTAAATCTCACTTGAGACATGGTTTGACCAGTGATGCCAGTGACAGAAAGGGAATGGTTGAGAGGCTGAGAGGGTATTTGAAGTTTATCAACCAGATCCGAGGAAATAAGATTCTGTTCAGCACCAGAATCAATAAAAGCATCAACAGGAAACTTCTCTTGGCCAACAATAATAGTGACCGGAAAACACAGACGAGAGACAGGGGAAGAATGGGATATGCTCATCAAAGTCCCCTGACCTATTGACGAGCCCTCTCTTTTCCCTTCTTGGGGCATCTTGTGATAAAATGTCCTCCTTGTTCACAATATAGGCAAAGACCACCCTCAAAGCGACATTGTCGTTCCTCTGGGGAGAGTCGAGTGTGACCACTCTGCATCGGTTCCGGTTCCGCAGATCCCTCTGAAGAGGAAGTGGGTGCGTCGAGGAAAGTGGTTCGAGGCGCCAGAGAGTGCTGCCACTGTGAATTGTAGTTCCTTTTTGTTTGTCTCTCTCAGACGGTTGTCAATGCGGATCGATAGGTTGATTAATTAATCCAGTCTTTCGGGTTCATCTCTCAAAACCAACTGGTCCTTTACTTGATCTGCAAGGGAATTAACAAAAATACCCTTGAGTGCCGCTTCATCCCAACCCACCTCCTGCGCTGCCACCTGGAAGTCGATGGCGAACTCAGCCAACGCTCTCCTTCCCTGTTTGAGGGTGAGTATCTTCTTAGCCGCTTCCTCCTGCTGGAGTGGTTGATCGAAGACTCTCTTGAAGTGACTGAAAAAAATGGCATAACTCAGAGACTCAACAGGGTTAGATGCCAAATATGCATGCGCCCAGCGCAGAGCAGATCCCTTTAGCGAGGTAACAATATAAGTAATCTTGGAGGCAGCAGTAGGGAAAAGGGAGGGGGAACGACTAAATGCTAATTCACACTGGAGAGAAAAACCACCAAAGTTATTAGGATTACCATCAAACAGTTCAGACGGACGGAAGTCAGGCTCTCGGATCCCAGAAGATAGAATTGTGGGTGGCTGAGGATTCTCTAAACGAGCTGGAGGATTGGAAGAGGCAGGTGAGAGTTTGGTTATGATTTCGCTTAAAGCATGACCCATACCACCAAGTTCTGTGAGATGAGAATCCGTAGTCCTTTGTTGTTGCAGTAGCTGTTGAAGCTTGGTTTCAGTAGATTGTAGGCATTCCTTTAAGGAAGTCTGTTCATCATCTGAATTGTTCTTCGACATGTTAGATGGCTGGAACATACTATCATGAATTGCTTAGATAGTCGAAGTAGAACAAAACCAGAGAATGAAACACACTCAGCACACAGGATAAGACGGTAAATGAGGTTTATTTCTAATGTAGACTTTGTTTAAGGAATCTTGAGCTGGAGTTGTCCAGAAGCCAGAGGAGGAGGAGGTAAACCCAGGAATCCAAGGAGAGAGAGAGAGAGTACTGGTGATGAGAATATTTACAGTGCAGTCCTTAGGAGGGAGTATTACCAGATGTTGGCAGGCAGGTAGGCAGATAGGCAGGTCGACAGGCAGACGGATAGGCAGACAGACAGGAGTCCACATAACTGAGGTTATGTTCCAGCAAAGGTCTGTATCAGCAGCTACCTTAAGAAGCCCATGAGCTCATTAGGAGAATGCGTTGCAGCTGCAGACAATGAGCTGCCAGAACCAACCAGAAGGGGAGGAGCAGAGATCCTACAGTTTCAAAACATTTTCACATATATAAAATAAACATTTGTGTTTGTGCAAGAGTGATTAATCTGTCAAATTAAGGTCAAAGTTCCCCCACCGTTCGGTGAAGCATCTGATTAAACAGTGACATTTAGCGTGGTTTTGGTTAATAATGATCAATTATTAATAATAATTTACTAATTGTAATTATTAAGTGCTTTGAGCTTCCCAATCACAACACCAGAGGACATTTTTGATTTCTATTCATAAGCAATGATTTTTGATTTAGAAATGATTTTTCTGAATTATGATTTTTAATTACAATTTTTGATCAATTTTAAGTTATTAATTGATTATGATCAAGTATCATAATCCATACAACTTCAAACTACAACAGTTTGTCAGCTGCTCTACAAGAGAAAACAAAATGTTGGATTTGTTTTATACAAATGTCAAGGACTCATACATCTCAAACCAAGACCTCCTCTAAGCAAATCAGATCAAAATCTTATTTTTCTCTGCTCAAAATATAAGCACCTTGCTCAGAGGCAACCTGTAACAAGAAGCTGAAGAAGCCCTGCGAGGTTGCTTTTAAGGCTACAGACTGGGACTTACTGTGCCAGCCACATGAGGAAGACATCAGTGCTATGACTGAGTGTGTAACCAACTATATAAACTTCAGTGTGGATAATATCATCCCCACCAGAACAGTGAGATGCTTCCCCAATAACAAACCCTGGATCACCAGTGACCTGAAGGACCTGCTAAACAAGAAAAAAATAGCCTTCAGAGAGGGAGACAGGGAATTATTGAGGAGTATACAGAAGCTGTCGGAGTTCTGGGAGTTTCTTTCTGTTCACCTGTTTTACCTGCTACTAACCCCATCCAACCTCTAGATGGCACCAGACGCACAGTAGGAGCTGAGTCCACAGGTGTTCTCCATCACCTAGGAGAGGAGCTTTAGTATCCAATGTTGCCAACACCTGAGTGTTAACCCACAGTGCTAACTCTAGCTGGCCAAGACAAGTCTCCTTGTGATTATTTTCTTAGTACCTACCTTCTCGTGTCCTCCTTCCCAAGTTACCTCCAGTTCCGATCCTTCTCTCTCTCTCCACAAGAGAACATCACGGATTATCTTCTCAGTTGGCTGCGTTTGGGTTTCAAGTCTCCTCTCGCTACCTGTAAACGAACCTGGCTCACCCTCCACCGTGCTCCCCTCCAAGATCATCCACCTGGTGCCACCTCCACCTCAAGTGCAAGTAAAACATAATTACCTGGACCTTTAACTCTCTTCTCATCTCACTTCTCCTCCCTCCTGGTGGATCTCCTAATCACCCTCTGTTGGATGGGTGCAAAAACTTGTTATCACTCATGTAAAAACTTTGTGTTGCAAGGCACCTACACTATGCCTTCCTCCCTGTGTGTGTGAATTATTGTTATCTCTGTGTGAACCAGCCTCCTTTCTGTCTCACACACACACACCCTGTCTGAACTGTCTGTTGAATTGTGTATATAAATAAAGAGATAGGGTGTCAAAACTTTGTAGTTTCACTGCAAAGTGGGCTACCCTTGCTGCAAGTAACTCTGACTGTATCGTTCTTACCTCTGAGTTGACTAAATAATACCTAACATTTATTGGTCCTTCGTAGCCGGATTCATTCAATAACCTTATTTCTCTTTGCTTTAACAGTGACTCTGGGATCCGTGGGGGAAGCCTGACGTCGAGTGAAGCACCGCTGCACAGCCTCCAAGAGTGGCTGAAAGTCCAGGTGTGTGTGAATTCACACCTGGCCAGTGGGATATCGCCTTCCTCGGCGCGGGGTGACTCTCACAGGGTCCAGAGAGTCACCAAGAAGTCAACTCCAAGGTGAGACAGTTTTAAAATACAGTTCATAGGAAAAGTACATAACAGTCGTTGGTAATGCGTCGCCGGTAAGGACGCTGCATTGGGATGGTTTTATTCCACCGTGAAAGGAATAGTGACAAATTTGGTACAATCCCGCCGTGAAGGGGATTAAAGAAAATGACTGAGGATTATTCCCCTGTGAGGGAATAGAATAAGCGCTATATAAAATGTTGGAATAATTGAATAAAGATTTGTCTTATAGTTTCTCCTATTCTTTAACTTGACTATTTGATCTTATAACCTTTCATGATGTATGTGTGAGTAAAGGATGTGTGAGTTTGTCTGCAGGCAAAGATCATAAATGGAGCTGAACTAGCAGAGAAGGAAGCAGTCCAGTTGAGGAGGTCATAAAGATGAAGGCTGATTACACTCAACAAAAAGTCACAACTGACCCTACCAGTTGTAGGAGACTGTGGGAAATGTGTTGTTAATGTATAAAGCTGTTTATGACCTGTTTACGATGCAGCTGTTGTTTCCCCCCATCCTTTAGAGAACAATGTTTTTGTAAACTAGGGACCCCCGAAAGACAATAAAAAGAGGAAGCGGTCGGATAGGCTTCAGAGCGGTGCGAGATCTGTAACTGAGCAAATCTTGACTGTCTCTCCTCGCAAAGCGAGTAAAAGGAACTAATACTTTGTCTCTCTTTTCTTTTTGTGTTGTTATAAATATTGTTAGGTTGGTTAAACCTGACATAAATAAAAGAAGAAAAGTACTTAAAAGTCGTTGGTAGTGCGTCGCCGGTAAGGACGCTGCATTGGGATGGTTTTATTCCACCGTGAAAGGAATAGTGACAAATTAAGGTAGGGCCCCCCCAAGAATGGGGCCAAATAAAACGACTAAGGGTTATTCCCCTGTGAGGGAATAGAATAAGCGCTATAAAAGTAAAAAGAATGGAGTAAATTGAGCTCATAAAATAACACCAAGTTAACTTAGAAAAATTACAAGGTACCTGAAACTAACTGTGTGACTGTGTTGTGTGTGTATGGAGGACTAAGCATTTTAATAGAATCATAGCAGGATTCTGCTAGTCCTGTGTTTTCTTTTGCCCAGATTAAATCTACGTACTGGTGACTTTGGAGATTCAGGTCGGATTTCATTCCAGAAAATTAACACCGCTGCGAATTAGTCGCAGTAGAAGGGCGTGTTAATGTCCTCTCCTTAAAGTCTCATGCCAGTGACCTTTTATCTGGGACATTCATACTACAATTAAACTAACATAAAACATAATGGGGAAGAAACAAAGTAAACTAATTGACTTAGAAGGGGAGGTAAAGTTTATGGAGAACTATGTAAAAGGAGCAGGTATGATCTGTCATAGATGGAATAAAAAACATGGGTTTTTCGGCAAATTAGATACAAAGGATGTCTTAAAATTACAAGGGGATCTAAAATTAGAAATAATGAAAACTAAAAAGAGAAAAATAACAAAGAACAATGGGGAAGGGACAGAGAAAAATCTCTGATTTAACAGAAATATGTACACGATGGAATAAAAATACGGATTTTAAGGTAACTTAATTATCACTGAAATCCTAAAACTACACGGGGATCTTAAACTGGAGATTATGCATTCAAAAGATTCAAGAGACAATAAAAAACCTTGCCAGATTATAATTTCAAAGGGGACTTTTCAGTCCCTGAGTGCACATAGTTGACAAACAGATTAAAACAAAAAGATGAATTAAAAAAACAACAAGAGCAGCGTTTAACTGACATAGCCATAATACTGAGGCCTTAAGAAAAGCACAGAAAAAAACTTTCAGCTTATCTGAAAACAAATAACGGGGGGCGGACCGCCACCCATCCCAGTTTAGAATACCAAGGTAGCCCCAAATTATAAAGACTAAGAGATGGTTTTAGAGGATGTGGTAAAAGAAGTTAAAAGAGGAGGTGACAATGTGGACAACATGGAAACTGTCCAACTGGACAACCCAGTGAACAATGACTAGAGAAGGGAGAACAGAATGTTGTTAAAGAAGTAATCTGAGAGTAAAATATTTTGTAGGCAAGCATTAGTGAGAAACAGGTGCTTTAAAAATCATTCTATGGTGTTATACTACCAACAATATCATGATAAAATGCAAAAGATTCATTTTACAGGGAAATAATTCCATATTTGGCTCAGATTGTGTGCATTCTTGATTTTTCCTCTTTGAGAGAAGTTAAATTTCAGCTCTGTGAAACGACCTTGACAAAGAGATGCAGCTGCCTGAAAACAAAGATAAAACTTCTGCAAACAGCAGAAGCATGTCTCTGCTGAAAGGTCTGAAAGAAATTGTAACTCTACCCTGCATGTGTCAAACTCAAGGTCCGCGGGCCAAAACCAGACCCCAGAAGTTTAGTGATTCTCTAGAAGTAGAGCCTTTTAATATGGTGATTGTGTGCTTGAATGTTATTTTGTCAATCAATAAGCAGTTTTGTCTATATTCTGCCACAATCTGCCTTTTGAAAATGTTTTGAATCTTGCTCTTTATGTATAAAAAAAAAGAGAAAAGAAAAGTAGCAGGACTCTTTCTCTATCTAAAGCAGGATCCACAGGAGGTGATACCGAACCAGAAGAGATGGACATCAGACGGGACCCATCTCAGACCACTGACGGAAGGACATGACACACACCCATTTCTGCAAAATTACTGGTATCGTTATGTGTATGACACAGCTAAAACTCAAAATAAAACTGATTGTTATGTGTGTTCTATAATGCCCGTGCATTCCCAAGGCCCCACTATATATGTCAAAGCTATGAACCTCACCGAGACAAGTTGCGCCATATCAATGGGCCTGATAGGATATGCAAATAAAAAGTTATTTCTTAAGCCAGACCAATCTTTCAGTAACCAGAGATTAAATTACAGTTGTGACCCAGAAAACTGCACTTGCGACAGAAAACAATGGCAACCTCTCAACATTACAGGGAAATCAGAACCATTCAAAGCATATGTAACAGACCCCGGAAACCATCGACACTGCATAAGACAAAATATTACAGGGAATCATACTCATTTTGTAGGGAATACTACGAAATGTAACTACTTCTACACTTACAGGAATAATCCCGGAAACGGCACATACTGGATAGAAGGGGTGGCATGGTTATGTGATAATAACGCTTATGTACTTCCACCCAGTTGGTATGGTGTATGTGCCCCAGTTTTCACATCAGATCACACTGTGGTATTTAGTAAGCAGACTATAGTTATACCACATAGGAGATCAAAAAGGGAAATAGATGTTAAACCACATGACCCCATTTGGGGAACAAATGTCCCAGATGAATTTAAACTTTGGTCTAAAGATGATAAAACATTATTATCTCTCTTACCCTGGTTAAGTGTGGGCAAATTAATGCTGCGCGTGGAAACTTTAAGTTATCGATTTGGATTGTTTCTAAATAACTCCATAATAGTAGAAGAGGGTCAAAACACAGAAATGAGCGCTATGCGAGCCATGATAATTCAGAACCGCATGGCTTTGGATATTCTAACAGCATCAACGGGGGGCGTTTGTGTTCTATTGAATAACACCTGTTGCACATATATCCCAGATAATATACACTCTGCAAACATAACGGGAGCATTAAACAACCTACGGAATCTGCAAAATGTCATGGCACATGACCACCCAGATCCTAACTCTTCTTGGTTAGATTGGATGCTCACAGGAGGATGGATAAATCTGTTTAAGGTTCTCTTAGTTGCAGTAATAACATGCATGGGCCTTCTGTGTCTCCTGTCAATATGTATTATCCCATGTTGCAAATGCATGGTACAAAGTATAGTAACTCAGTCAGTCACAGTGGCATATGCAACACTGAACCAGGTAGAAATGCACGAAAATGAAGGGGACGATTATGATGACATGTTGTAAATAAATCACATCAAAAGCCTGAGTGTACTCATACATTGTATTTCATAAAATGACCTTACAGCAGAAAATCGAAAGAAGTTGTTGTTTAAGTGAAATGAGAAAAAGTACAATGATGACATAAACAGGGCAGATTTTTAAATACCTTTATTATGTTTCACTGTTTTCATTAAGTATTATTCTTTTATTTTTATGATTTCAAGTATTATTCTTTTATTTTTATGATTTCAAGTATTATTCTTTTATTTTTATGATTTCAAGTATTATTCTTTTATTTTTATGATTTCAAGTATTAATCAACATTCAACTTTTAATGGTTGCCGAGGGCGGCGGGACCGTATGAGTATTTCCCACAAAATATAATCTGTTTACCGTCCGTGGGTCATACAGAGTATTTTTCTTATTTGTTTTTTTATTAAATGTTTTTACTTGTGATAAAAGGAGGGACTGTTGGATGGGTGCAAAAACTTGTTATCACTCATGTAAAAACTTTGTGTTGCAAGGCACCTACACTATGCCTTCCTCCCTGTGTGTGTGAATTATTGTTATCTCTGTGTGAACCAGCCTCCTTTCTGTCTCACACACACACACCCTGTCTGAACTGTCTGTTGAATTGTGTATATAAATAAAGAGATAGGGTGTCAAAACTTTGTAGTTTCACTGCAAAGTGGGCTACCCTTGCTGCAAGTAACTCTGACTGTATCGTTCTTACCTCTGAGTTGACTAAATAATACCTAACACCCTCTGTAAATATATCAAGATAAACAACCCAGAATATTTACCATTGATCCCTTCTCCATACAGCGGCGAGTTCCTGTTTCTCCAGTAAACAAAATATTTCTTGATAAACTTGTTAAAACATTTCCTGCTTTAACCCTGCATGTGGGTCAAAGCAGCTAGAAAAACGATGACAGAACACTCAGGTCCTATCTGACCCAGCAGATACACTAAGGAGGACTCTTTCAGTTCATAGCCTCTAGCTAACAGCAGAGTATCCTGACTTAACTTCAGTTCCCGAGGAGTATATGGATCTATAACAGGTCTTCAGTAAAACTAAGGCTCTGTCCTTACCCCCTCACAGGCCATACGACTGCACCATTGACATTCTCTCTAGGGCAACCCTGCCCTCCAGTATGTCTCACACCCTGAACGACAGACCCTCGAAGAATATATCACTGAGTCCCTAGCTGCAGGCATCATTTGTCCCTCATCATCTCCACTAGGGGCGGGTTTTTCTTTGTGGGGAAAAAAGATGGATCCCTTCGTCCATGCATTGACTACAGGGGACTAAATCTTATCATAATCAAGAACAAATATCCTCTTCCACTCATCTCTTCCACATTCGAACCTATACAAGATGCTACCATATTTTCCAAACTCGACCTCCGTAATGCTTACCATCTCGTCCAAATCCGCCAGGGGGACGAATGGAAAACAGCTTTTAAGACCCCTTTAGGACATTTTGAGTATCTGGTTCTGCCTTTCGGCCTCTGTAATGCCCCGGCTGTATTTGAGGCCCTAATGAATGATGTCCTGAGGGATTCATCGATTGTTTTGTTTTTGTGTATTTAGATCGCATCCTCATTTACTCAAGAAACCTCTCAGAGCATCAACACGTCCGCTTGGTCCTTCAACGCCACCTAGAGAACCATCTATATGCAAAAGCTGAAAAGTGTGAGTTTCACAAGACCTCTGTTACCTTCCTTGGATTCATTGTAGAGGGTGGGCAGGTTTGTTCAGATCCAGACAAGATTAAGGCTGTACTCGAATGGCCCACTCCTGACTCATGTAAACAACTTCAACAGTTTTTGGGCTTTGTCAATGTTTATAGAAAATTCATCAGAAGCTACGGTCACACTGCAGCCCATTAACTGCTCTGACTTCCACAAAACACCTTTTTGAGTGGACTCCACAGGCAGATGCTGCTTTTCATAAGCTCAAGGACAGTTTCTCTCAAGCCCCGTCCTCCTTCATCCAAACCTGTCAAAACAATTCCCACTAGAAGTTGATGCATCTGATATTGGAACAGGGGCTGTGCTATCCCAGGTTTCTGACTCTGATGGCATACTTCACCCTTGTGCCTTTTTCTCGCGCAGATTCAATCTAGCCAAGAAAAAAAATATGATGTGGGAGACTGAGAACTCCTGGCAATAAAACTGGCCCTGGAGGAGTGGCGTCATTGGCTGGAGGGCGCTGAACACCCAGTTGTGGTATGGACAGATCATAAAAACCTAGCCTATCTTCAAGCAGCCAAACGCATTAACCCTCGCCAGTCTCGTTGGTCCTTTTTCTTTTCATGTTTTAACCTCTCAATCTCATACAGACCTGGTCCCAAGAATATCAAGCCCGACGCCCTCTCTCGACAGTTCTCCCCAGACAACTTTCACAAGGAACCTGCTCCCATCCTACCGCAAAGTTGTGTTGTTGGAGCCCTCATGTGGGATGTGGAGAATTTGGTATCCAAGGTGCTCAGAAATGAACCAGATCCTGGAACTGGACCCCCAAATTGGACTTACGTCCCATCTTCTGTCTGGTACCACCTGATCCACTGGTTCCATTCGTCCCTTCATAGAGACGTCAAAGAGTATGTACAAGCCTGTACTATTTGTGCTAGAAATAAGTCCTCTAACCAACCACCCGCAGGACTATTGCAACTTTTTGCAGTGGCCCTGGTCACATATAGCCCTCGACTTTGTCACCGGACTTCCCACTTCAAGAGGTGTGACCACCATACTCACTATTATCGACCGTTTCTCTAAGTCCTGTCATCTCATTCCCTTCAGAAATCTACCTTCTGGCCTTTAGACAGCTCAACTTCTGGTGAAGCATGTTTTCAGACTCCATGGCATACCTCTGGAGATACTCTCCGACCGTGGACCTCAGTTCATAGCTAAGGTTTAGAAACAATTCTGCTTGCCACCCTTGGTCTAATGGTCAAACGGAGAAGATGAATCAAGAGCTGGAATCCATCCTCCATTGTTCAACATCAAACAACCCCACAGACTGGAGCCAATTCCTGCCATGGATTGAGCACGCTCATAATTCTCACACTTCTGCTTCCACAGGTTTCTCCCCTTTTAAAGCTTCTCTGGGCTACCAACCACCATTGCTTTCTGGTGACGAGGAAGAAATCTAAGTCACTTCTGTGTGCCATCACATCCGTAGATGCAAACACATCTGGACAGCCACCGCACAAGCCCTTCAGCGTACCGCTGAGCAGAACAAGAAGTATGCAGACAGGAAAAGGGTTCCAGCTCCCCAGTACCAGCCTGGTCAGAAGGTTTGGCTCTTGTCACGTGACATCCCTCTAAAATAAATGTCCAAGAAACGTGCCCCCAGGTTCATTGGCCCGTATGAGATTGAGGCAGTTATCAGTCCTTCAGCTATCCGCCTGAAGCTTCCTTCGAGTCCCCACATTCATCCAACGTTCCACATCTCCCAGATCAAACCCGTCATCACAAGTCCTTCTTACCCCCCGGCCGAACCCCCGTCCACCCCACCTGGGATTGGGGCACCCAGTCTATGCAGTCCGACAGATTGTGGATCCCGTCAGCGGGGTCGCGGTTGGCAGTATCTCGTCAACTGGGAAGGCTATGGTCCTGAGGACCGCACCTGGGTGCCCTGGTGTTTTATCTGTGACCCGTCTCTCATCTCTGACTACCTCTCTTCCCTTCCTTCCAATTCTTCTGGGCCGCTGAATCACTGAAGCGAATGCTGAATTGCCATTCCCATCCGTGGTGTTACAAGACTACTTCGGAGGAACATCTCTGGAGAAATAGAAGCTCGCGGGCGGGTTTACATTTCCTCCACATTGGCCATTCCCGGAAGAGTTTGAAAGCTGAAAACCTGTCTGATACAAGAAGATTAGAAGATCCATATCCTGATTGAAGGGATATCGAAGTGTTTATGCATTGTTTTGATTTGCTGTCTGAATACTGTTGAACCCCCGAAGTACGGTTGCGCTCAAGAACTTTAGATGTGTTTTCGTCTTGCTGATTGCCAATCAGCCAGAAGTTAAAGGTGAACTTTTAGAAGTTTTTCATTCGAACCAAACCACCGTCTGCGGTTTGGGCCTCGTGGCCTGGCTCCCCCTTGTTCCATCATTTTAATACTCTTGAAGTTTTTCCACCGAGCTCTTGCCTCAGAGTTTCATGACCCTTTGTTCAAGATTTGGGGCTATCAGCTGTTAGTGGCTAAGGGGCTGGCTGCTAGATGCTCTGGGTTTGGAACGTGGCCCTAGCCCCTTTCGAGACCCATCATGGAGAAAGGCTTCACCTTGTAGTGGTTCTGTTCCACTTTCCAAGTTAATCCAAATTGTTGTGTTTTTTACATTTGTCCTTATACTGCTGGTTTGATCTTCATAGACACTCGGTGCGCACATATTTCCTCTTTTTATTGTTTTTAGTTTGTCATGTACCCCTTTTGTAGAATAGTGCATGCACAATTATGTGGAAGTTGATGACCAGAAAAGTCGGTTGTAAGAGGGAGTATTGGTTTAATGAACTTTCACATAAATAAATAGACAGTGTTTGTGTTTATTTTGTGTAAGAGCGATTATGTAGGGGTTCTGGAGTTCTCTGTTTTCTGTGCCTGCTAATTACATTCTTCAGTCACTAGATGGCACCTGGAGCAAGGAGGAACTGAGCCACAGGTGTTCTCCATCGCAGTCACCAGCTGAGGAGCTTAAATACCCCAGACAGCCAACACTCCAGCGCCCGGGTTTTGACCTTAATCGGTAACTGTGGCTGGCCTTATTCCTTTGCTCTCCTTGTGAAAGTTATTTCCAGCACTTACCTTCTCGTGTCCTCCTTCCAGGTTATCCTGTGGTTCTGTACCCAATATCCTGTTCTGCCACCGAGCAGAGGATTCTCTTTGTATGTCACTTCCAGTTGGCTGTTTCTGGTTAAAGGCTCCCTTGGCTCTCCAACGAACGAACCTTACCCACCCTCCAACGTGCTCCCTTCCAAGCACATCTACCAGGTGCCAATGACCACCACCAAACAAAGAAACAACTTACCCGGAATCGAACTCAGACCCATCAAAGCGGACCTACAACAAGAAACAAATCGGTTAGTTCCATCCACGAAATAATAAGATCACTTACTTACCTCCAGACTGGAACCATCTCCTGCCAAAAAAACTCAAACTCCTGAACCCCAGCCGTGACATTACCCCCCCTGGTTCCAGCAGATCAACGTTTCACATTCTTTCAATAAACTTGTTAAATTTTCCCCTGTCTCCTGAGTGTATTCTGTATGTGGGTCAAAGTCTGTCAAAATAAGGTTAGTGTTCCCCATCATTAAGTATAACAGTTGATAAAACAGTGACGTTTGCCATGGTTTTAGTTAATAATTCAGTTATTAATGATAATTAACTAATAATATTTATTAAGTGCTGTGAGCTCAATAATCAGACCACCAGAGTGTATCTCTGATCTCTATTCGTAAGAAATAATTTTTATTAGAATTTATTTCTTCTGAATTATGATTTTTAATTATATAATTCCTTACACAATCATCTCATCTTGAACGTGAATAAAACAAAGGAGATGATTGTAGATTTTAAGAGAAACAACAATAGGTCAAACACTATTTCCATTATGGGAGAAGTGGAGGTGGTAGAGGAGTATAAATACCTCGGTGTTCACCTGGACGACAGACTGGAGTGGAGATGCAACTGTGAAGCCGTCTACAAGAAGGGATAGAGCAGACTGTTCTTGGGGAACCTTATGACTTTTGGTGTTTGCAGCAATATTGTGCATATCTTCTATAAGTCTGTTGTGGAGAGTGTGATCTCTTCTGCCATCATCTGCTGGGGTAGCAGCAATCGAGCCAGGGGCTTAAAAAAGTTCAACAAGCTAATAAAGAAGACTGGCTCTGTTCTGGAGACTCCTCTGGAACCTCTGGAGATCATTGTGCAAAGAAGGATTCTTCATAAAATGAAGAACATTATGGAGAACCCTGAGCATCTTTTTTATGAGATTGTTGTACAACAACAGAGTATCTTCAATCAGAGGCTTTTTCAGATCTGCTGTAAGACAGACCGCTTACATGAGGTCCTTCCTGCCCACAGCCACCAGCATCTACAACAGCTCTTTGAAGAAACCTGCATAATATTCCAAACCAAGTCTCAGGGTTTGGAAACTTGAACCTGACATAAAGGAAAACTGTACAAATACTCTACTGTATTTGTATGCCTACATTGTTCACTCTCAGAGTAACCTCTGCAGCGAACTCTTTTCTGCTCCATCGTCTGAAATCGTATTACTCTACAGCATCTTTAAATGTTTCTCTAAAGATTCTAATATAAAGTCTAAAAAAAACAAGACACACCAGGTAGTGTCTTGAATCTTGAATCATCTCTTGTGTGTGCTGCTACTGCTCCATGTTGCTCAGCTTCGCCTCTGGTTGTTTCACTCAGTGGCATATTTACTGTAACCCTGGAATTACACAGCATCTGCTCTGCTGTGCTCTGTCCGGCTGTGAACCTCTCTGCCCTTCTGATCCGCACAGTTCCAGTCCTCTGTAAAGCCCAAAGAAGCTCCAAGAAGCATAAGCAGATTGTGCAATAAAAGCCAATGATAAATGCAGTTGGAACCTCTCTACCTCGCACATCAGCTCGGGCTCCTTCCCCACCAGAGATGCAACATTCCACATCCCAAGAGCCAGCTTCTGCAGCCAAGGATCAGACCGCCAAGATCTCAGTCTTCAGCTGCCACCATGACCCCTTTGGCCCCTCCCTCGGGTGGTGAGCCCATCGGAAGGGGGACCCTCGTTTCCTCCTCAGGCGCCCGCCAGCGTGCCCCACCTCCAGGCCTGGCTCCAGAGTGGGGCCCCGGTGACCCACGACCAGGCGAGGGAAGACTGTTTCCATTTATGGCATTCATCATAAGGGGTCTGTAGGCTGCGCTTTTTCTGATCCCTCACCTAGGACCTGTTTGCCTTGGTTGACCCTACCAGGGGCATAAAGCCCCTTACAAGATAGCTCCAAGGATCATTGAGACACTCAAACCCCTCTACCACAGCCCAGGGAGGTAGAGTCGGACTCACCTCGACACACGGCTCTGGCTCTGCAACCAGTCTCCTTGAGAGGGGTTGGCCCCTCTTCCACTCTGGAGTTGCCCATGGTGAGAGGTGCTGAGCCGGGTTGGGCATACTTGTTGCCCCCCATCTCAGCGCCTGTATGTTGGGGTTCACCCCGGTGAAAGAGAGGGTAGCCTACGGGTGGGGGAACAGGTTCTGACTGTTGTTTGTGATTATGTACCAAACAGTAGTTCAGACTACCCACCCTTTTTGGAGTCCTGGGAGGAGGTGTAGGAGAGCGTACCTCTGGGGAACTCCCTTGTTCTGCTGGGGGCCTTCTATGCTCAAGTTGGCAATGACAGTGAGACCTGGAAGGGTGTGGTTAGGAGGAATGGCCCTCTGATTCTGAACGCGAGTGGTGTTTTGTTATTGGACTTCTGTGCTCGTCATGGATTGTCCATAACCAACACCATGTTCAAGCATAAGGCTGTCCATATGTGCTCTTGGCACCTGGACACCCTAGGCCGCAGTTCGATGATCGACTTTGTTGTCATGTCATCTGTTCTGCGGCCGCATGTCTTGGACACTCGGGTGAAGAGGGGACAAGAGCTTTCCACTGACCACTACCTGGTGGTGAGCTGGCTCTGATGGTGGGGGAGGATGTCGGTCAGACCTGGCAGACCCAAACAAATCTTGAGTGTTGGGATTATGAATCTGAGAATATTGTTAAATGTTTAATATTAATATTTTAATATTTTATCAAATAATATTTCGGTCTGTTAAGGGTTGTCCTGTGAATACCAGCCCAGTAAGGCGATGGTATTAGGACAAAATAGAAAGGTGGGAGACGAGCTCTGACATTATTGAACAGCATAAACTCTACACACACATGGAATGAATTCACACAATTTCTTAAAATACAAGAATGTATTAACAAAAAGAAGTCCACTCAAAGTCAAACGTATTTCTATCAACTAACTCTTTACTATGCTAAAACAATCCAACTAACTACCAAGCAGAATAAAAGAATAACGAGGACTAATGGGCTATGTACAATATAAACAAGTTGGGGTTGAAGGTGTGGCCACTGTGTGAACAAAAGGGTTAGCTTCCAGCTAACCTCCATAGCTGTGGATGAAAGACGGCTCGTTTTGTGCGCCAACCACACTGCACGTTAACTCTGTGATGCGGCTCCTGTTGTCCTTCCCTCAGACAGGGAAAACCACTCCGCTCGGCTTCGTAGAGACCGTGTCTCTGTAGGGAACTTCTCTAGGACAGTTTGCTTCTGCGGGCCTCAGAGAAAAAGTAAGCAGTCCTTGCACCTTAATTTCTCCGTTCATGAATGAAAATACTGGATACACATGCAGTATTTCATTCGTACTTAACTTTGCATATGATCGATGATTGTATGACACCCTTGGATCCAGTTGAAGAGTTTATGTCTGTTTGCCAGCAAAGAGACATCAGCACGCTGCCTCTCCGATCCCGCAATGATGAACAGTGGAAGAGGTTGGCTTGTTGGAGAGGGGGTGCTCTTTTTAAGACAGTGGCATCATGGGAAGTCTGCTACTACCCGCCTTTCCTCAGTTGCTGGAAGTCAGTTAAATGCAATTTATTTTGAAAGTTCCAGAAAAGTGTGTACCGGAGTTTTAATGTTGTTTCCATGGCTGGGTCCCAACATGAGGGTCTGCTGAGAATGTCTGGCGGAGTCTCCCATGAGGCGGAGCTTCAACTCCCACCTCAGGGAGAGCTTCAAACACGTTCCGGGGGAGGTGGGGGACATTGAGTCCGAGTGGGCCATGTTCTGCACCGCCATTGACGAGACTGCTTACCAGAGCTATGGTCGCAAGGTTGTTGGTGCCTGTCGCAGCGGCAATCCTTGAATCTGCTGGTGGACACCGGCGGTAAGGGATGCTGTCAGGCTGAAGAAGGAGTCCTACAATGTCTTTTTGGCCTGTGGGACTCCGGATTCAGCTGATGGGTCCCGGTAGTCCAAGCGGCATGCAGCTCAAGTGGTTACTGAGGCAAAATCTCTAGCGTGGGAGGAGTTCGGAGAGGCCGTGGAAAAGGACTTCCGTACAGCTTTGAGGTGATTCTGGTCCACCATCTGGCATCTCGGGGACGACGAGGTAAACCACCAACACTGTTTACAGTGGGGAGGGTGTGCTATTGACCTCCACCCAGGACATTGTGGGTCGGTGGGCAGAGTACTTCGAAGACCTTCTCAATCCCGCCGGCATGTCTCCCACTAAGGAAGCGGAGCCTGGGGACCTTGGGGTGGGCTCTCCAATCTCTGTTGCTGAGCTCACCTAGTTGATTAAAAGCTCCTCGGTATAAGGCCCCGGGGGTGGATGAGATTCACCCGGAGTTCCTTAAGGTTCTGGATGTTGTAGGGTTGTGTTGGCTAGCAGCATCGCTTGGATATCGGGGGCAGTTCCACTGGATTGGCAGACTGGGGAGGTGGTCCCCCCCTTTTCAAAAAGGGGGGCCTTAGAGTGTGCGTAGAGTGTGTTTCAACTATAGGGGAATCATTTGATATTATTTTTCCTATATTAATCTTTCTTTTATTTGTGAAAATCATGTAGCAGGATTTACTCATAATTTGAAGCGCCATTTATGTGACCATTTTTCTATTTTATTAAGTGCTCTCTCTATGTTTCCTACTACATGCAAGGCATTCCTTTCCCTCATCCATTTGGCTCCATCATCTCCATGTAGTGCTGATTTAATGCATTCATCTAGATTTGTACTTCCAGTCATCCCGAAATCTTGCCTTATTTAGTGCAATCCAAACCTGGAAGTGGAGGCTTGGTGCTTCGTTTACATATGATCTCAAAAACCAACACTCAAAAATCTAAAACAATTAAAAACAGTAAAAACACAGCTTCCCATATCAGTCTGGAAAGGATTAAAAGCCATTGTAAGACCACAGCGTACCAAAGTGAGAACCATAATCCACAAATGGAGAAAACATGCAGCAGTGGTGAACTTTTCCAGGAGAGGCTGGTCAACAAAA